>NW_020941197.1:23212981-23266920 GCF_900497805.2 Vombatus ursinus
AAGGAAGGAAGGAAGGAAGGAAGGAAGGAAGGAAGGAAGGAAGGAAGGAAGGAAGGAAGAAGAAAGAAAAAGAATGAATGAAAGAAAGAAAGAAAGAAAGAGAGAAAAAGAAAAAAGAAAGAGAAAGTAAGGAAAGAAAAAGGAATGATTAGAAGAACTACTAGGTTAACAAGACCCAAAAACAACTACACAATAGTTTCCTAGTAATTAGTGCAATTAGAAAAAAACTGGGCTAACTAAAAAGTAGTTCGGAAGAAATAAGGTTTCTATCAGCATCCCATACTGTATACCATAGTAAATTTCAAATGGATATAGACTAAATATAAAGGGTTACAACATCTTGAAAAGGAGACTAGAAGGAAGTACCTTGTACCACCATGGTTATGGCTATTTTTGTCACATAGGGAGCAGAGGCATTCCACTGCCTTCAAGGTTAACTTGGTCTGTGATACATGGAAAATGGGTTCTAGCTGACCTCTACCTATAAAGTGGTTAGAGAAATTGAAGGACCTGGGTCCTGAGTCGGATCCTAAAAAGCAATGTCAGAATTTTGAGGACTGTGATAGTGAAGCTCTGGCAGATGAAAATAAATGAATGACCTAGTTCTGAGATCCAGAAGTACCCTTAGGACAAAAGAGACTGTGGAGAAGTTATTGCATTCAAAGACTGGCCGTGAGTAATTATTGGCAATTTGGAGATGCTCGTGTGTGTGTGCATGTGTGTACATGTACGTGTGTGTGTGTGAATGAGTTAGGAATAGAGGATATATCACTTCTAAATAAACTATTTTATATCCTTGGTCTACAATAATTCTCTTTACTGATGCCTTTCCTTCAATTTCCTTATCTTGCTTATAGATACAGTTGGTAGTTCAAGACAACGTAGAGTGGTAAGAATAGTGAATGAACAACCTTGCTTTATACTATATATAGTAAGAAAGCTGCCAATTCTCTGTTACTTAGCAATACAAATTTCTGGATTCAAACTGTGAGCTCCTTGAGGGCAGGGACTGTCCAGTTTGTTTGTTTGTTTTGTTTTGTTTTATCATAGCAACAGTGCCTGAAACCTAGTCGGCATATAATAAATGACTTGACTTAATGAAATCAATACATCATCTGCAATCAGGAAGAAAAAAGCACTAGATATAGTGTAAGATAACCCAGATTTGAATCCTAGCTCTGAACAAGACCTGTTACCTCTCTGAGTCTCAGTTTCCTTGTCTGTAAAATGAAGGGCTTAAACTAGACAACTTTGAGGTCCCCTCACAAATCATTATATGATTTCTTATATTACTTATTTTCCTAAATATTGAATTGTGCTTGCTTTACTGGTGTAATTTTAACTTTATTGTGGTCAATCTTTCTTGATATATTATTCGTCAGCTATTTATTTAATATTAGTCTACAATTCTCTTTTTCTGCCTTAGCCTTAGTTGACTTGGAAATTAGGACAATGTTCGCCTTATTGGACAGAGTTAGATTAAAAAAAAATGTTTCCTTTTTTCTATTTAGTTTTATGTAGTATGGGAATTACTTGTTATTTATTATATGTTAATTGATTTATCTTGGAGGGTGGAGCTAGGTGGTATAGTGGAGAGAGTGCCGGGCCTGGATTTACAAAGATTCATCTTCCTGAGTTCAAATATGGCCTCAGATACTTACTAGCTCTGTGACTCTGGGCAAGTCACTTAACTCTGTTTGCCTCAGTTTCCTCATCTATAAAATGAGCTGGAAAAGGACATGGCAAACCACTCCAGTATCTTTGCCAAGAAAATTCCAAATAGAGTCACAAAGAGTTGGGCACAACTGAAAAACAACTGAACAATAATTTTGGAGGATCCTCAACCTCCTTTGACCAATTAAGGATTAATGTTAAAATCTTGCAACACACAATGTGGTTCATTATGTTATTTTATATCATTATTTTAATTATTATTGACTGGTAATTATAATTATCACAAGAAAAAAACATGCTTGAAGGCAAGTGTAAGATAATATGTTGCGGCTAGCATGATTAAAGAATATGTCATTGGAGGCCCTAACGCATAGTGGCTATGGGTTATAATTTTGTTATTGCTGAGTTGTTTCAGTCATGTCCAACTCTTTGTGACCCCATTAGGGGTTTTCTTGGCAAAGACACTGGAGTGGTTTGCCTTTTCCTTCTCTAGCTCATTTTACAGATGAGGAAACTGAGGCAAACAGGGTTAAGTGACTTGCCCAGAGTCACACAGCTAGCAAGTGTCTGAGGCTGGATTTGAACTCAGGTCTTCCTGATTCTTGGTCCAGTGCTCTATTCACTGCACCACCTGGCTGCCCAGTGGTTATAATAAACATAATGATAAATGCTATTAACATTATAGATTAACTCTCTTGGCCCTCAAATGTTAGTTGACATATATCCATATGTTAGGATCATAATCACTAATCTAATAATATATTAGAAAATAGTAGCTAGACTTCCATTTCTGGGAGCCAAGATGGTGGAGTAGGAGGTGAGTCTCTCTAACCCTTCCTTATTAACTCCTGAAAGCCCAGAAAATATCACCCCAGGAAAAACCCTGTAATAGCTGAACCAGAAGAAAGATGGGGTACAGCTGTCCAGTAACCCAGGTAGCTTGAGGGATTAGCTGGAAAGGCCCCTCTTACCCTGGGGGAAGGGGAGCAGTACAGAACGGGAAGCATCCCAGCAAGCTAGCAGAAAGCCCCACCTCAGCATACCAGCAGGAGATCCTGAAGCCCAGGCTGTGGAGCAGGCAAACACCAACACCTGGACCCCTGAGTGCCTCACTGAGGGTGGGGGAACTGGTGGAAACCAGCTCAGAAAGCCACCAGGTTCCTCGGCATTCTACAGCAACCGGCTCTCCCAGTGCCTCAGCAAAACTAAGGGAAGCAGCGCTCCAAGGGGCCCCAGGCAGATAAATACCCTACAACATTCATCTGAAAGGAGCTGAAGAAAGCAAAAGGAAAGAAAGGCCTGGGTGAGCAGGAAATCTCCAGGAGCCACACTACCCAATCCTACCCCTAGAGTTCCAGTGTTGCTGAGTTCAGCCCAACACCAGGTAAGCTGCCAGAACTCTACAGCCTCCAACTGCCAACATTGAAGGCCCCAGCACACAAAGCCAGCGACTAGGCCCTAGGCTCCCAACACAAGAAGCTTGGGTCAATGCCCTCTGCTCCCCAGCAGGAGAGCTCAATCTCTTTAAAGGCCAGAAAATAAGCAAACACCATGAGCAAAAAGAAATGTACAATAGACTCTTATTATAGGAAGAGTGAAGATCAAGGCAGAAATTCTGAAGAGGACAACATTGTCAACAAACCTACATCTGGAACATCAAAAGGGAATATGAACTGGTCTGAAGCCAAAAAAATCTTCTTAGAAGAGCTCAAGAAGGATTTTAAAAGTCAAATGAGAGAGGTAGAAGAAAAAATGGGAAAAGAAATGAGAGGTATGCAAGAAAGAGTCAATAGTTTGGAAAAGGAAAGACAAAAATTAACTGTAGAAAACAAGTCCTTAAAAAATACAATTGGCCAACTGAAAAAAAAAAGTACACTGAAGAAAACAAATCCCTAAAAAATACAATTGGCCAAATGGGGAAGGAGGTACAAAATCTAATAGAAGAAAACAATGTGTTAAAAATTAGAATTGAGCAAATGGAAGCCAATGACTCTATGAGAGAGCAAGAATCAGTCAAACAAAAACAAAAGAATGAAAAAATAGATGAAAATGTAAAGTATCTCATTGGTAAAACTGGAAAATCGATCCAGGAGAGACAATTTAAAAATTATTGGTCTATCTGAAAATCATGATGAAAAAAAGAGCCTGGACAGTATCGTTCAGGAAATCATCAAGGAAAAATGCCCTAAGGTCCTAGAACCAGAGGGTAAAATAACCATAGAAAGAATCCACTGATCACCTCCTGAAAGAGATCCCAAATTGAAAACACCAAGGAATATAGTAGCCAAATTCCAAAATTACCAGGTCAAAGAGAAAATACTGCAAGCAGCCAGAAAGAAACAATTTAAATATCATGGAACCAGAGTGAGGATTATACAGGACCTTGCAACTTCTACATTAAAAGACCATAGGGCATGGAATATGATATTCTGTAAGGCAAAGGAGCTTGGATTACAACCAAGGATCAACTACCCAGCAAAAATGAGCATGATCTTTCAGGGGAGGAGATAGATATTCAACGAAATAGGGGACTTCCATATGTTCCTGATAAAAAGACCAGAGCTCAACAGAAAATTTGATCTTCAAATACAAGACTCAAAAGACACAAAAAGGTAAATGGGACAGAGAGAAACAACATGTTATTAATAAGGGCAAACTGTTTACATCCCTACAAAGGAAGATGACACTTGTAACTCTTGAGAATTGTATTGTTATTACACTATGTTAAAGGGTTATACATATAGGTGGTGGGTATAAATTGACTTTGATGTAATGATGAAAAAAATCTAATCAAGTGGGTTAAATGGATCCAAGTAAGTGAATTAATCTGATCTAACCAAGAAAATGTACTGAGAGAAAAGGAAAGGAGGAGGCAGACAAGGGTAAATTACATCACAGGAAAAGGCACAAAAACCTATTATAGCAGAGGGAAAGAAGGGAGGGAGATGAGCATTGTTTGAACCTTACTCTCATCAGATTTGGCTCAAGAAGGGAATAACATAATCAGTTAGGCATAGAAATCTAACATGCCCTATAAGCAGTAGGAGGGAAAAGGGGAAAGAAAAGGGAGGGGGCTAATAGAAGGGAGGTGAGACTGAGGGAGGTGGTGGTCAAAAGCAAAACATTAGTGAGGAGGGAAAAGGAGAAAGGAGAAAGAAAAGCATAAACAGGGGGGAGAAAAGGATAGAAAGACACAGATAATAATCATAATTGTGAATGTGATATATGAATGTAACGGAATACTATTGTGCTATAAGAAATGATGAACAGGCAGACTTCAGAGAAACCTGGAAAGACTTGTATGGTTTGATGCTGAGTGAAGTAAGCAGAACTAGGAGAATGCTGTACACAGTAACAGCCACATTGAGTGATGACTGACTTTGATAGACTTAACTCCTCTTAGCAATACAAGGATCTAAGACATCTATCTCCAAAAGCCTCATGATGGAAAATGCTATCCACATCCAGAGAAAGAACTATGGATTTTCTTCTGTTGAGTTTTGTTTCTTCTTTCTGGTGATTCCTCCTATTAGTTCTAATTCTTATTTACAAGATCACTAATGTGAAAATATGTTTAATAGGAATGTATATGTATAGCCTGTATTAGATTGCATGCCGTCTTGGGGAGGGAGGGAGGGAGGGAAGGAGGGGAGAAAAATTTAAAACTCAAAAGCTTATGAAGTGATTGTTGATAATTCAAAATAAATTAATAAAACATTTTGGAAAAAAAAAGAAAATAGTAACTATAAAATATGTTAGGACAGAGTCAGGAAAAGTACAAAACCTTAAACTTACCAAAGAAATCCAGAATTTCTTTGGTGCAGAGTAAAATCCACAGAGGATGGGACAAGGTTTCTGTGGAATAAAAATTTCTGGCAGGGGTCCCTCTTCCTCCTCCTCCTCCTCCTCCTCTTCCTCCTCTTCCTCCTCCTCCTGCTCTCCCTCTTCTTCCTCTTCTCCTTCTGATTCTTTCAAGGCTTTCAACATTTGAAGTCGTATCTTTCTCCTCTCTTCCTTCTCCTTCTCCTTCTCTTCCTTCCTTTTTCTTCTGCGTTCAATCTCTATGTCCCTCTAAAATGAAAAAGAACAAAAACAATTCATATTTTACATTCATTCAATCCAAGTTTACTAAACACAAACTACGTGCATCTTGCCAAGTGGAGAAAGATTTCCAAAGAGTCCTGAAAGAACTCGCTGATCAGACGGTTTTTTACTTCTGTGATGGTAGGTGACCATTTTAAAATAATGGAGTTGTTACCATCTAGGTCATTTTACTTTTGGAAGCGACAGGAAGCCCCAACAAATCACCCAGGCATTTCTGTTTTATCCCACACATCATGGTGCTATAGAGAAATCTACAGGGGTTCCATGTCCAATAAGGGGAAAGTTGAATACAGTTTTTAAGCAAAGCTTAATCACTCCACATACTAGGCCCATTTTTCCTTTTTAAAACCCATCCCCATTGTAACTAGACAGTAATAACCCACAACATGTCTCCAGAACTGTGTTTCCAATTCTAGCAATGGAAAGATTTCAAATATCAATCTGCAAGCAAGATATTTTTCTATAATTTGTAGATGTACTTTAAATTAGTCACTGCATCAATGTTCCTCCGCTTTTTTGTGGGCTTTGCTTTTTTCAAATTTGTATTTTCAAACTGTATTTAAATGTATGATGTCCACAGCAAGGATGGTCTGGTGCTTGCCAAAATGTCCAAACCATTTCCAAATCACAGCATGGTATGGATAGAATAACTATTCTTTATTTTGCTCCTTTCCCTTGTGGGCCTTTCCAACGAATGGTGAGGTAAAGCAGTGCTGATTAGAGAGAAGGTTATAACTTGGGGGCTGCTATGGGGTGCATGCCTGGGATTGGAGGCTTTATTCAGTTCTGTCATGTTCTTGCATACATAAAGGATTTTTTTTGAGAATTAGACTCAAGTGACTTACCAAGATGAACACAAGTACTTGTATTCAATGATCAAGGTTGCAACTTCTAATTCTGCCCACTTTCTCTTGGAACTGCTTGTGGAAGGTTGGGATAGGGTTGGTCAATGGCATTTGAAGTTTGATCACTTTTGGCCATATCATTCTCCTTACCCAAAAATGCCCATGACAAGTGGAGAGGGAGGGTAGCACTTTTACCAAGAAAACCCCAAATGGGGTTAACCAGGAGTCAGACATGACTCAAATAACTGAACAACAAACCATCAGATAGGGGCATTTGTTTAAGCTATTTAAAAGCAGCCCACAGCATGAAAACAGAAGCCAGCATCATGAAGGTGAAAAAACAGTCAGCAAGGATATGAAAAAGCAAGGTGGCTCCCTGAAGTTTCAGCACCTCTCTACCAAATTCTCAAAAACGACATTTATCCTCCTCTTGCACAAAGTGCCCCATTGCTGGATCCCAAATCAATCCACCTGAGGGCAGAGTTAACCCCAGCTGTCCCACAATTTCTTTACTCCCAACATTTCCAGCTGGTGCTGCTGGACTGTGAAGCGTTAACTCATACCTCCCTGGTTTCTGGCCCTCACCAGATGGGTGCTCCCTGATCTGTGGATATTGGGCCACTTTCTAATTCTAGTGCCTTTTCTACGTTAATTATTTCCTATTTCTCCTGTATATATCTTGTTTGTACATATTTATTCTTCATATACCTTATACATAAATATTTTGCTTGTTTATCTCTCATCACATTGTTGAGTCTTTCTTTGTATTTCCAGCACTCAGCACAGTGCCTGGCATGTAGTAGCCACTTAATACATACTTATTGATTGACTGGCCAGAAGGCCATGTGTGTTGTGGATCAGAGCTGAAGGCTTTGGGATAACACGCAAAACTTGGGTTTTGCTCCCTGGAAATCTCTCTCTCTCTCTGAAACTTCCTTCATGAAAGGTAGAGGAGGGCATCTCATCTGAATGAGGACAGGGAACAAATGAGCACCCAGGATTTGTAACATCATCCCAAAAACACCCACTCCTCAGTGCTTCCCCAGAATACCCCATCAGCCACCTTCCCTTCTACCAAAGCTTGGTATCTTAAAGAGAAGGGAGAAATCAGAAAGATCATGCTTCACAGGGGCACTCCATACCAGGATCCTTGATTTGATGCTCATGAAATGAAAACATTTTATGGGCAGGTCTTTGATTTCAAAGGTTGGCAAAGTCTCCGTTTCCCTGACTTGTGGAACAGGAACTTCAAGAACATAGCCATTTTCACAGAGAATCAAGAGAAAACTATCATCCTGAATGGGAGAAAAGATCAAATACACAAAGAAACTTTTAAATAGCATCAGATCACAAAAATATTAGCCCTGGCTAGCTTGTACCATCACACCTTAAAATTCAATAAGATGTATGTCAATTCAGCATAAGTTCACATTTTTTCCATATAAAGTTTCTATATAATTTTTTTCTATATAATTTCTATAAAAATGGGGGCAATTAGCACATTAGATAAGAGTTCTGGGCCTGGAGTCCAGAGGACTTGAATTCAAATCCGACCTCAGATACTTACAAGCTGTATGACCCTGAGCAAGTCATTTAACCCTATTTGTCTCAGTTTTCTCATCTGTCAAATGAGCTGGAGAAGGAAATAGCAAATCACTCCAGTGTCTTTGACAAGAAAACCCCAAATAGGGTCACAAAGAGTCGGACACAACTGAACAACAACTATTATTAAATGAAACCAGAAGATATAAGAAAAGTAGCACTAAATAAACCACAGATTCTTTTGAGAGAGGCAAATGGCATTAACAGAGCTGATTTCATTATGCAATCAAATTGAACAAGAAATACTATATCATGGGATACTTGCTCAACTCACCTTGCAGTGATCATGATAAGCATAAGTAAACACAGCATCATGAAGATAAAGAAGTAGAGATATTCTGTGAAGGGCTTAACAAGTCCCTTCAATCTGTGCCAAAACATAGCTTGGTCCTCAGCGATTTTGATAGAAAGGTCATCAAGGAGGAGGACAACAAAAAAAATTCTTAGAAAATATGGCCTAATCAGGAGGATCTGAGTTCAAATCCAGCCTCAGACACATAACACTTACTAGCTGTGTGACCCTGGGCAAGTCACTTAATCCCACTCTCTAGCCAAAAAAAAGTTAAAAAAAGGGGGGGGGGCAGCTAGGTGGCACAGTCGATAGAGCACTGGCCCTGAAGTCAGGAGGACCTGAGTTCAAATCCGGCCTCAGACCAAACACTTGACACACTTACTAGCTGTGTGACCCTGGGCAAGTCACTAAACCCCAATTGCCTAAAAAAAAAAATATGGCCTAAGATCAAGAAATAAATGAGGCCAAAGGCCCACAGACTACTCAGGGGACCTACACCTATATTTCATGAAGACTTGATTCAAGAAATGAACTTAGTAGATCTGGTAAAAGAAAGAAAGAAAGAAAAAGGAGAAGAAGAGAGGGAGAAGGAAGGATGGATGGGAGGGAGGGAGGAAAGGAGAGAAGAAGAAAGAAAGAAAGAGAAAGAAAGAAAGAAAGAAAGAAAGAAAGAAAGAAAGAAAGAAAGAAAGAAAGAAAGAAAGAAAGAAAGAAAGAAAGAGAACGAAAGAAATTTAACAGACAGTAAACAACTGGTTATCAATTTCAGAGTCATTTCAGAACCAGCTATCTATCTATGTACTGTTTTGGATCATTGACTGGTTAGAGCAAAGGTCAAACACAATATTAAATCAGAAAGAAAAGATTAAATAAATAATTGATTCTTTAAATGAAAAATAGAAAAAAAAAACTCTGACTCTAGTTATCACTAATTCTATTAGAAATTTAATCATCCTAAAATGGTGGTTGTAATGAGGAGGCCAAAAGAGCCCCCAAACAATGCCAGTCAAAAAACACCTGACCTTTCTGCCAAATGGAGAGACATGGTTGTTAAACCAATTATCTCTGACCTTAGGCTATCACTTAGCTTCCCTGGGTTTCAGTTTTCTCATCTGAAAAATTAGGGGACTGTACTAGATGCCCTTAGAGGTCTCCTTCACCTCTAGATCCATGAGCCTATGATTCAGTTTAGAATACAGCCTCAATTACAAAACATCATGGAAGCAGATAATGGAAAAATACCAATAGTTTTGTCTCACAAAGCAGCAAAAAAAATGTTTGGCATGATCCCATGTTAAGTTGTTTACATGTACAAACTGATCTTGAGAACATTTATATTTGAAACTGGAAGATGTTTATAGAGAACAGAGATTTCATATAGATATTTTGTAAATAAAAACTGGAAGGTGTTGCATCTATAATAGGTATTTCACAGATAAAGATGTTTTGTAAACAAATAAATGTGAAATGCAACAGACCTGTCAGATCCCATTTGTGTGATGATCTATTCTCATCATTGATGGTAATGGAACTACCACGATGGGATGGATTCTAACACCTCAGTACCTGACGTGCTATGTGAGGAAGTGGAAATGATATTTAACAAGATGAAGAAGCAATACACTGTGCACAGCACATTGTGCGATGATCAACTATGAACGACTCAACTCTTCTCAGCAACACGATGATCCACGCCAAGTACAAAGGACTCAGATGAACTGATGGACTCTGAATGCAGACTAAAGCACACTTTTTTCACTTGCTTTATCCCTTTTTTGTGTTTTTTTTCCTTTGATCTGTTTCTTTTTACAATTGTGACTAATATGAGAATATGTTTTACATGATAGTACATGCTTAGCCTATATCAAATTGTTTGCCATTTTTGGAAGAGGGACAGAAGGAGAAAAATTTGGAACTCAAAATCTTGTAAAAAATGAATGTTAAAAATTGTCTTGACATGTAATTGGGAAAAAAAACAAAATACTATTAATTTTTTTTAAGAAAGAAAAAGATGAAGAAGCTAGGAAGAAAGCATGGAATAAATAAAGAAGGAATCCATTTTGAAGGTGATACAATGTTAAAGATATGCAAGGATCTATTTTCAGGCTATCCCAAAGAGTAGAATATTCTGTAAGGATGGAAAAGAGCACAGAAAATATTATTACCCCCCAAAAAGGTGACTGAGAAGACATCAGTCAGTAACAACCAACCCAATGGCAATTTTATTATTTCTACAAAATTCACATAGTATGCATTTTCAATAAATATTGAATGAATAAAAAAATGAATGAAGGAATGACAGAGGGCTCTGAAATAAACTTTTAAAATACTTCTCTCAAGAGTTCAAAGAGGTTTATATACTAACTCAAAAATTCTCACATTATTTCTTTGTGTTGGTGAGTACCTTTAACTCTAATTTTCAGTTAAGTAACCCACTCAAAATCAGTTAGCCAGTCAGTGTAGAGCAACTCATTCTAAACTGAATACTTTATTCCCTAGACCCACCTCCCCTTCCCTCTATTTAAATGGGATTTTAGGAAGAAGAAAAATACTCATTACTTACATAAGATTTTGGAGTCCATACTAACTGCGTAACAGGCCCAGGAACATTAATATAACCAATTGGCTCATACTGTTTACCCACAACAAAGAAGAAAACAGTTTTGTCTTTACTCTGTGAAAGGAAAACCAGCAAAAACACACACAGTTGTTAGTTTAAATCTGTTTCACAGTGAACAATGAAATATTGCATGGACATATTTATCTATTTAATTGGTTTCACAAAAATTACTGGACTCTGGGGGGAGAACTAAGACCAATCAATAAGAGTTGTAGGAAAGAGATTTGTTTTTTCAATCAAGGAAGCGCTTCCCAATAGAGCCGTCCAGAAATGGAATAGGCTGGCTTCTGAAGGAACTTGAGTTTCTCATCACTGAAAGTTCTCAAGAAAAGGCTGGACGATTAGAACTGTAAGAGATTTGAGAGATCTTCTACGAGGTCTGAGATGAGGGACAGGGGATTCTTGCATTCTGTGGCAGGCTCAACTAGATGGTTGCACATTAGAATCCAAGTAGCAAAAGCCAATTTAATCTTTAGTGGGAAATCTAAATTGAAAGGAAGTATAGACATAATAAGATTTAGCCTCTAAGTTTCAGTTCACTCTCAGACAGCAGTGAGGTGGTTCTGTGGGGTGGAATACAGGACTTAGAGTCAAGAAGATCTGAGTTCCAATCCTGCCTCAGGCACTTATTAGCTGTGTGACCCTGGGCAAATCATTTAGCCTCTCTGTGCCTCAGTTTCCTCATCTGCAAAATGGGATTCTTTGTTGATAACAATAGTACCTACCTCACCTCCCAGGTTGTTGTAAGCATCAGATGAATCAACATATGTGTAATATTGGGTGAGTTACTTAAACGCCGTTTGCCTCAGTTTTCTCAATTGTAAAATGGGGATAATAATAGCATCTACCTCCCAGGGTGGTTATGAGGATCAGATGAGATATTAGTAAAGCATTTAGCACAGTGCCTGGCACGTAGTAGGCATTATATAAATGCTCGCTATCAATGTCAGTAGTAGCAGCATCATCACCACCACCATCATTATTATTATCACTGTTATTTTAGACAGGGTTATATGATGAGATGAGTGAATACTGGTAACTTAGCTGTGGACTTTCCACTGGAAACATAAATTTTCAAAGCATTTTGCTTACCCCTGTGGCTAGGACCTCTCCATTCTGTTCATATGCTATGGCTGTAACAGCTGCTGTATGAGGCTTCATAGCCTGCTTCAGGTGGAGCTGTGCGGCCATCACCTTCCTCCTCCCAGCAAAGATAACAAGCCCCTTGGGATCAAAAAGTTCGAGAATGCGAATGACCCCATCTTCAAACCCTGCCACAAGGACTCCTCCTCGGTAGCTCACCTTAGGAACAAACAGAATGCAACAGACATGACAAAGGGGTCTCCTCCACCTCCCTCACCTAGCCTTTGTTGAATGACTATTCACATATACTGGGGAGTCTCATGTCTAAATATATAAACCTTCTGCCTCATCTTCTGGCAACTCACACCCACTCCCAGGCCACATCCCACCACCTTACTAGATTCTGGGCAGTCTGTGACCATAGCTGAATCCTTGCTTTCTGACAAAGTTTTCAGAAGTAGTGTGAGGGCTAAAGAATGTCAAGAGTCAGATTGGTCACCACAAAATATAGTAAAGAGGCAGTATGGTGTAATAGAGAGAGAGCTAGCCCTGGAGCCAGATAGAGTTGGGCTCAAGTCTCCACCAGCTGTGTGACTGTTAGGCATGATACCGTCTCTGTAAGTCTCAGTTTCTTCATCTGTAAAATGAGAATAATGTTTGTAATATCTACCTCACAGGGTTATTCTAAGGAAAATATCTTGTAAACCTTAAAGCATGATAAAAAAAATGTAACTTGGTACCTGGTCTAGGTAGCTATGAGAGTCCTTAAAAAAGGAAATATGTACTTCAGGAAGTGCTCTCACTAAGTCAGTATGACAGATTAGTGGCCTCCCTTTTTATGTGAATTTGACACTATTAGCCCAGGGCACTGAGAGATCAAGTAATTTGCCCAAGGTCACACAGGTAGTAAGTGTTATAGGCCACATTTGAACTCACAAAAATGAGTCTTCCTGACTCCAAGCCCAGCATTGTATCCACTGTGCCCTAGCAGTGTATAGATAAAGATATAATTTATATCTATATACACACAGACATATATATGTATATATGTATGTGTATATATGTACATATATACACATACATATACATACATATACATGTACATATACATATACATATATACACACCTATACACATATATATTAGAGCTTGGACTTAAACCCAGGTCTACCTGGCACTGAAACCAGCTTTCCATCTACTGTACCACAAGGTCTCTTTGTTATATTTCAAGGGTGACCAATCTGACCTTGTGATATATTTTAGCTCTCGACTCTGTGAGGGGACAGCTAAGCAGCACAGTGGATAGAGTGCCGGGCCTGGAGTCAGGAAGACTCATCTTCCTGAGTCCTAATCTGGCCTCAGACACTTACTAGCCGTGTGACCCTCGGCAAATCACTTCATCCTGTTTGCCATAGTTTCTTCATCTGTAAAATGACATGGAGAAGGAAATGGCAAACCACTCCAGTATCTTTGCCAAGAAAATCCCAAATGGGGTCAGTCAGACATGACTGAAAAAAACAACTGAATAACAACACCTCTGTAAAATGGGAATAATGATGGTTGTTGTGAGTGAGGATATACATAGATATAGATATGTGTATATATGCATATATGCATATATATGTGTGTATATACATGTATATGTTATATGTATATAAATATAAAAATTATTGCCATACCTGAGCTATATGGCTTAAAATAGGTTTAGATTTCTCTGGTACTAAAGAATATCCCAAAACCAGTTTACCAAATGATTTCATTTGCCTAAAGCCAAAATGAGCAATAAATTATGAGTAGCTATTTGTATATATGGAGCACTTGGGATCACGCTGAAATCATCAAACCGTATGAATATTCTATGAGTAGTCTGTAGCTTCTGTTTCTGGCTCATTCCTGACATTATTACTGTTCCACTCTAGAACCTACTCCTTGCTCTGGTCCCACCATAAATCTCTTCTTTTGTCTCTGTTTTGGTTAGCTCATATCTGGTGACCCCATCTTATCCTAAAACAACCCACTGTCAATCAGAGATTCAAGTGGATGAAAGATGGGTACACGAGGTTCTACTTTCTTTCCCAAAAATGACACGCTTGAAAATACAGTCTTATGCAGTAATTTTACTAGCACTAACATTTCCATAAAAGGATGACCAGATACCACCCCACAGTGAGGCCTGGAGATGACTTCAATTACCTTCAGGAGAATCTTCATAAAGCCTCAATGAAATAAACTCACTAAAAACTGTCAGGATATACCTGGGCTACAATGGAATACTACTAATGTCGTCTGTATCAGAGGATCCTACTTGGGTCCATTTAACAAGAAGGTTTACCACTCGGGGAGCCCAGGTGAGAGCTGTTCCTCCTTGTTTGAAATCCATCTGGGTCAAAAAATGTTTAGCAGCAAAGTCAAAGATGCGTACTGAGCCTATGAGAAAGAGAGAGAGAGAGAGAGAGAGAGAATTATACTACATGTACTAATTTTTTTATAATTATGATTCTTATCTAAGTAAGAGATTTCATGAATAAACTACCTCAATTGAAAATCCCTTTCTTAGCTTTCTTAACTTGCATCTTCGCCCTCAGAAAACTTTGTATAAGAATGACTAATGAAGGATCACAGCTCATTGCATATGGTGGTAGGAGAAGGGTATGAGCATTTATTAAGTGCCTATTATGTGCCATGAACTGTGCTAAGCACTTTACAAATACTATCTCCTTTCATAGAAAGAGCCCTAGCAAGTCAAGAGCAGTGGGTTTCACTCCTGGTTCTACTACTAGTCCCTGGACAGCTAAGTAGTGCAGTAGATAGAGCCCCCAGGGTCTAGAGTCAAGAAGACTCATCTTCATGGGTTCAAATCCAGCCTCTGACACTTACTAGCTGTGTGACCCTGGGCGAGTCACTTCACCCTGTTTGCCTCAGTTTCCTCATCTATAAAGGAGCTGGAAAAGGGAATGGCAAACCACTCCAGTATTTTTGCCAAGAAAACCCCAAATGGGGTCACCACAAGTCAGCCATGACTGAAACAAATAAACACTCTAGCTCATTAGGTTACCTTGGGGAAGCCATTTCATCCCTGTGGATCTTAGTCTACAAAGTGAATTGCTGAACATATTGACACAATTCCTTTGTTAAGAAACCATCCCCATTGTACAGGGCTTACAAATGCTTGTTGACAAATTGATTGGTTTCTATGTCTGGCTCTAGCCCACTTCTCCGCTATTATTTCACGCAATCCCCCCAAGTCTTTGCACAGGCTGTGCTCCCTGGCCAGAAGAGCTCTCCCTCCTCATTGCTGCTCCTGATGAGTTTCTTTAAATGCTCACAGGTCGTGTGTGCCACTTCCTATGGAAACACCTGATAGTTGGTGCTCTCTTGTACTTTGTGTTTGGGACATTTGTAACTATTGCTCGTAGCCTGGTTCCAGCCCACCTCAGCCTTTGTGGTGAGTAAAAGATAAAATGACTGAGGAAACAAAGATTCTATCATCCAAGCATATTGATTTATTAAGCAACGCATGCCAATTACCTAACAAAATGGAACCAGGACCTGACTTCAGCTTAGGGCTGGACCCCAAATACAAGAGGAGAAAGACATTTATATATTAAAAACAATTAATCAAATAACATCAAATTAATAAAAGGAAAGAATACAACATTAGGTAATCTGGTTTCTAATTAGATGAAAGATTAGGGACTTTCCAAGTTGGGAGAGAGAGAAAATGAACAGGTGCAATTCCCTGAATTTAGAAAAAGAGGTATCTCAGTCTCCGCAAATGTCTGTAAACAATCAAAGGAACATAGAAACAATAAATGATTGGTCAGTATGGGGCCAGTTTTCATATAAGACATATGGGTTGCTTGAAATGTACAATTGTGGGAAAACTCCTCGTACCAACATCTAAATATGACCAGGTTTCTGGTCAGCGTAGCCTCGGTCCTTGGCTAAGGGTCTCTAAGCATCAGGGAGAAGCGGTCAAACTTCCCAGTCATGCAGGGCTAAGTTCAAACAATGCAATAAGGTTTTCTCCCATTCCCACACTTGAATAAAGTTTTCTTACAAGACAGAAATTGCATTAGATCCATAATTCAATAGAAAGGGAACTGAACTAGCTTCAGGATTGAGTCACAAGATGGAGTTACGGTGGTTTCCTTGTTGTCCTCATTCCCCCACTTCCTGCACCTTTCAAATTCTTCAAATCCCTCTCTCTGCCAAGCTTCCTGATGGATATGAAATCAGAAGACTGGAATTTTGATCCCGTATCTCCTCTGTATTACCTGAGAGACACTGAGTAAACTGTGTCGTGTCCCTTGGCATCCACTTCCTCAACCGTAGACTTTTTTTTTTCAGGTGATGCAATTGGGGTTAAGTGACTTGCCCAGGGTCACACAGCTAGTGAGGGTTATGTATCTGAGGCTGGATTTGAACTCAGGTCCTCCTGACTCTAGGGCCAGTGCTCCATCCACTGTGTCACCTAGCTGCCCCCATCTGCAGACTTTTGATGCCTATTAGACATTTTGAACTGAATGTTTCAAACTCAATACATCCAAAACAGAACTCGTTCTCTTTCTGACTAACTATAAACTGTAGTGTTTTTTCAGAAAAATAATCAGATTTTTTTAAACAACTTTTATAGGAAAGAATAGTCATACATACAGTCATGGGAAGTAGTGGCCATGAGATAGGTGAATGGAGAGACAGTCATGGCGGTGATAGGTCCAGTGTGGAAAGAAAACAGGCATTTTGGATCCTGGGTCTAAAGAACAGAACAGAAATAATCCCTTCTAGAACTGAAAGCTAGGTTAATAAGGAATTAAAGGCCAGTTTGAATGCTTAGATGTACCATTACATATGAAAAGTCCATTTAGTACTGGCTTTGGAATCAGAGGAATAGAGACCTTTAACTCTTACAACTTGTGTGATCTTAGGCAAGCCATTTAACGGCTCTGTATGCCTCAGTTTCCTCATCTGTAAAATGGGGGAGGGGAGAGGTCGAACTAGATGTCCTCTGAAATTTCTTTCATATTTTAGATAGATGATTTTATGAAATATTTATAATCTTAAAAACAATTAGCTCCCCTCATTTTCTGCTAAATTGCATTCTGATAATAAAATCATGCGGTTCCTACTGTTACCTCAATATTTAAGAATTTAGATAGTACCTTTCCAAAAACTTCCAGGATAAAAAACAAAAATGAAAAACAAATACCAGAATGTAAGATATTTTCCTCTGATAGAAAATTGTAATTTTTACCCTATAAACACAAAATTTTAAAAAATTAAGGATTGAAAATAATAAAAAAAATAAATGAAGAATCATTTCTTTAAATGATTATAAATATCCATGAGGATATATCTATATCATCTGAAGATGTAAAATATGCAAACACTGTAAATCACAAAGTAAAATGAAAGGTTGTTATTAAAGTTTAAATTGGGTGGGACTTCACAGAATCTCATGTGCAAACACATTTTTTGACATATTAGGAAATTTCGGGTGGGTTCTGGGAACACCATTGCCAACACATAAATAATTGCCACCTAATACCTCACAAAAACAAACAATAATTTTTCTTTTAAAAAAAATCATAATCCTAGCAGTTAGTTATGAGAAGAACAAAAAAATCAAAGGAAGAAAACTTACTATGTTTGAAAAACTAAGATCCAGCTTCCATATAGCACCATTTGCATCCTAAAGAAATAAAGCAAAATATTTTTCAGATATTTCTAACAACTTGACTTTTTAATTAAACCTTCTCAAAAGAAGATTTTAATGACTTTAGTCAATGTAAAGAGCTTTAAAGTAAAAAGTATTTCCACTATGCTCTATAAATGATACCAATAATGTATCAGTGAATGCTTATATAACTAGTTAGCTGTTTACAATTTGTTTGAAGCTTCGATCAAAGCAATTTCCATTCAACTCTCCAAATGCAAATGAGAATTAATGACTATTAACTGCATGGGAAACAAAACAGTCTGGGTAATACCTGTAACCATGGAATGGAATAAAGTCATTCTGCTGGACTAACCAGTTTGCAGTGATGGAAAATGTAAGTCAATAAAAACAGAACTCTAGGAACCCACTGATAAAGTCTCCATAAGCACCTCCATAGCCACAATGAATGTCCACAAACAGGGAATTACAGTATGCTTCCATGGCTATTTCAAGGTTACCTTCAATTCATTCAATTCAGTTTCACGAAGTTAGTGAATATGATCTCATTTAGATTTCTGATGTAGAAAATAACTGCTAGTTTTGCCTTTAAATCCCAAAAGCATTTATTAGAAGCTCAAAAAGCTACCTATCCTAAAGCCAAGAATGTGGCTAGGGGTCTTTGTTATGCAACTCAGTTTTTATAGTCTTCCTACAGGCCAGGCTGGCAAGCATTGTTCCAATAGGTGATAGAACTCATTCTGTGTTTATAGAAAATCCTTATTACAGGCAGCAAGATGGTGCAGTGGATAGAGCACCGGACTCGGAGGCAGAAAGACCTAAGTTGAAATCCAACTTCAAACGCTTACAACTTCAGACCCTGGGCAGGTCACCAAACCTCTGACTGACTCAGTCTTCCTCATCTGTAAAACAGGAATAATAATAGCACCTGCCTCAAAGAATCATTGTGAGGATCAAATGAGACAATATTTTGAAAGTGTTTAGCAAATCTTCAAGTGCTATATAAGTTCTAGTCATCATTATTATTAGGACAATCTGAGCTGAATGGACTCCTGGTGCTGACCCCAGCCAATCAAGAAAGAAAATGCCCAGAGAGATTCCCCACTCAGGGCAAATGAAATATTTCAACACAGCAAATATAGCAAAGGAATATATAACATGCAATGATGCCACAAATAAGTTTATCCACCTAATACAAATACCTAATACATGCAAAAGTCTAGGGAGGTGAATGAATCTTACCTGAGCAAACCAGATAGAATTTCCAGGTTTAAATATTTTCACCATCGAGTAGAGTTTGACATTCTTGCCTACTTGCATTTCATTAATAGGCTCCATCTCTATCATTTCAGACTCATCGACAGCATCAGCAGTATCTATTGTCTCAAAGTCCCATATCTTTGCAGAATTAAAAGTAGGAGAAAAAGGGGGTATTTTAATCTATTAAAATAATTTCTATACATTAACATAGGAAAAGACAATCCCAACTTTTTTAAGTCAGTTGTAAAGCAGAGATAGGTATAAACTGTTTGAACTTTTTTTATTGTTTTATCGCAGTGAATCTCTGCTCCAAAATTCAGTTTGAAAGAGAATCCTTGCATTTGACGATTTTGAAAATATGTTGTGCCTAGTGTTGATCTATGTTTCTCTCTACAGCTTTTTCTTTGATCTTCCCTTTTGGTTCTCCAGGTTATATCAGGCAGAAAGCCTCTAAAAGACGCTGTCTCTAGTTAATACCCTGTAATTCAAGTCTCTGAGCAATCTCCTTTCCCTTGTAGCTACAATCTCTGATTAACTTCTTTTTCAATCAAATTCTTGATTAACTTCTTTTTCAATCAAATTCTATTTTCTTATTTGAACAGAATTCCATTTTCTTTCCTTCCTACTCCCACTCCACTGGGGAAAAAAAGAAGCGAAATAAAATCTTGTAGCAAATATGCATTGTCAAGCAAAACAATCATCTCATTCTGCACCCCAAGTTCATCACCTCTCTTTTAGGAGTTGGATAGCATGCTTCATTGTCAGTCTCTGGAATTAGGAATTCACTAGGTTTTGAATCTCTGGGATCATTAAAATTCTGATGATTAAGATTGATCAGAATTCTTACAGCTTTCAAAGTTGTTTATTTTTAGGGTGTTGTCATTCTAAAAACTCCATAAATTGTTCTTCTGGTTCTTCTCATTTCATTCTTCATCAGTTCATACAAATCTTTATAATTGCTCATTATTATAACATTGATGTCATGGTATAAATTGTTCCTCTGGTTCTGCTCCCTTCACTCTCTGCATCAGTTCGTACATTTTTGCATGTCTCTTGGAAATCATCTTTTTCTTTATTTCCTGTGACACAATACAATTCTGTTGTATTCATATGCTACAATTTGTTCACCCATTCCCCAAATGATGACCATGGATCCCAGAGAAGCCGGCTTAGGACTGTGATTAGTGGTTGCCTTGGCCATAGTCTAATCTGAGCTGTAAGGTGGAGGCTCAGCATTACAAAGGAGGGCACATAGTAATTGGCAGCCTCTTGGGCTCCAGTTTTTTGCCACCACACACACAAAAAAGTTGCTATGAATATTGTTATGCATATAGGACTTTTTCCTCTTTCTTTGACTCTTTGGTGATAGAGTCCTAGCAGTGGCATAGCTGGGTCAAAGGCCATGTACTGTTTAGTAACTTTTTATGTATAATTCCAAATGGCCTTCCGGAGTACTTAGAGACCCATTCACACCTCCACAAAAAAGTGCATGTATCTTACCACAGCTCCTCCAACACTTATCTTATTTCTTTTATGTCACCTTTGCCAACCTAATGAATGAGGTAGAACCTCAGACTATCTTTAATACACATATTTGGAGCATATTTTTTCATATGGCTTTAGATAGCCTGGAAAAGTACCTATTAATATGCTTAAACCATTTATTTAATTGAGGAGTAGCTCTCATAAGTTTGAGTCCTTTCCATATATATCTTGGAAATAAGACCTTTACCATAGAAACTTGCTGCAAAGATTTGTTCCCAATTAATTGTTTTTCCTCTAATCTTAGTTTTATTGGATTTGTTTATGCAAAACATAATTAAGTTTATCAAAACAAAATTATCTATTTTATTTTTTGTGATCCTCTCTATTCCTTTTCTTCTATAGGAAGTTTTTCCTTGTTTTTCTAACTTGTTTATGATGTGACCTTTTATATCTAGGCCACATCTCCATTTGGAGGTTCTCTTGACATAAAATGTAAGGTACTGGTTTAAACTGAATTTCTTCCATACTGTTTTCCAGTTTTCCCAGATTTTAATCAAATTGTGAATCCTTATCCGAGTAGCTGCTATCTTTGTGTTTATCAAATACCAGGATACTAGATAGATTTTTTTCTATGTGTTATATGACTTATCTACTGAACTGATTAAAACTCCTATTTTTCAATTAGTACCCAAATGTTTTGAGGATTACATCTTTGAAGTACAGCTTGAGATCCAGTATTGCTAGCCAGGCTCCTCTTGTTTCTGCTTTTTTTTCTCATTATTTCCCTTGAGATTCTTCATTTTTTGTGCCTCTATATGAATTTTGTTATTATTTTTCTAGTTCTATAAAGCAATTCACTAAATAAGTAATATTGCCATTCTTATTATGTTAACTACGCCTATTCATGTGCTATTAATATTTCTCCAATTATTTAGGTCTGTCTTCATTTCTACAAACTGTGGTTTGTAGTTATAGTTCTATAGCTCCTGTGTATATCTTGGCAAGTCAACTCCCAAGTATTTTACATATTCTTTGGTTATTTTAGCTGGAATTTCTCTTGCTAGCTCTCTCTCCTGGGTTTTCTTGATATTATACAGAAATGCTGGTGAATTTTGCTGAAGTCATTGTTTCAATTACTTCTAGTTGAATTAGTGATCATTTTGTTTCTTTTTTACCTATGCTTATTCCCTCAGTTCCTTTTTTGTGTTTTATTGCTATACCAAGAATTTCTAATACTATGTCAAATAGAAGTGGAGAACTACTGCTGGAAATCTCTCCATGACTGAGTGAAAATTCCCTGACATTCTGGCTCCTAGAAATAGAACCTCTCACACTAGGCTGGTAGATGGCGCCATAGTGCACAGAATGCTGGGAATGGAATCAGAAAGTTCTTGTGCATGAATCCAACCTCAGACACTTACTAGATGTGTGAGTGGGCAAGTTACTTGGCCTCTGTCTCAGTTTCTTCACCTGTAAAATGGGGATAATAATAGCATCTACCTCGGAGGGCTGATGTTGAGGACCAAAGGAAACATTATTCGTAAAGCACTTAGTACAGTGCCTGGAACATAATAGGTGCTATATGAAAGCTATTATTGTTGCTGTTTTTATGGATGAAGCTTTTGTTTACTGTCTTTATTGTTTCTATATAGAAGTCTTTAATTTCCTAAGGTTATTGGTTCAACAAAAACATAAAAACCACCAGGAATTGTCTCAGAAATTTTCAGTACTATGATATAGTATGATCAGTTTCTTCTGGCAATTTATGTCTCTTGCTATAAGGGGCAATAGGTGACACCGTGGATAGAGTGCTGGGCCTGGAATCAGGAAGACTCATCTTAATGAGTTCAAATCCAGCCACAGACATTTACTAGCTGGATGACCCTGGGCAAGTCACTTAACCCTTTTTGCTTCAGTTTACTCATCTGTAAAATGAGCTGAAGAAGGAAATGGCAAACTACTCCAGTATCTCTGCCAATAAAACCCTAAATGGGATCATGAAGAGTTGGACACAACTGAAAAACAAGTGAACAAGAAACATAAGAATTAAAGAGAGTCTGATCTTATAGCACAATGCCACTCACCCCATTTATAGAACAGCCCTTGAGAGAAATTCAACCTTATTTCCAATTATACCCACTCTTATTTCCAACCATTAAGAAAGAAATGGATTGCAAGATTTAAAAAAAAAAAGATTCTGTCCAAATCCACAAAGAAACTCACCCTAATGCATCCATCTTCTCCAGCCGTGATGACTTCTCCTTCATCTAGCATTATCTGAGTAATGGGGCCAACATGGCAGGTTCTCCGTGCATGTCGACAAAGCTCTACCTTGATGAGGCCCCCCTCCCAGAGCAGCAAATTGCCCCATTCTGATCCTGAGAGCACCTTTCAGGCATAGAGAGAAGAAATAAACATTCATTACTACATATGTGTGGTAAGAATTATAATTTCTTTCTAAGAAAGTATTGTGCTAATAGGTTATTCCACAAATGATTGGAGTGTTTGGTTGAACTCCATGTAACCAGGAAAATGCCAACAGTGGTCTTCTGCCAAATACTCTAGGTCCAAAGCCATGTTTTAAATCAAGAGTAGGGTCAGAGTACCTCTCACATCTTGCATACCTTCCTATTCTCTTCTAGCAAGATCTTCTTTGTGCCAATTCAACTTATTTTTCTATCTCGTTCTATCCAGTCAATCACAGAGTTCCGTAGATTTGTCCTTTAAAATGTCTTTCATGTCCATATCCTCTTTTCCATTTCCATTGATGTCACCCCAATTCAAGCCCTCATCATCTTATGCCTGGATTGCTTCCTTTCTGACTTCTGACTCTCCTAATCTGAGGGTTCTTAACTTAGGGTCCACAGACCCCTAAGTGGTTTGAGGTTAGATTTCAAGGGGTTAGTGAACTTGGGGGGTAGGGTGGGGAACGAGATCTTTTTTTTCACTAACTTCTAATGGAAATTAGTATTTTCTTTGATTATTTAAAAACATTGATGATACCAAAAATACCATGATACCAAAAAGTTAAGAATCTTTGTTCTGATCCATTCTACATTTAGCCACAGACTAATACTTCATCCGTCACTCCTCTGTTTAAAAACTTATTGAGGTTCTCAACTATCTCCCATATCAAGCATAAATTATTTTGCCTAGCCTTCCAAGGCTCTTGATGATTGGACCCCATTCTAATTCACCTGAATTATTACTATTGCCTTGCATAAGTTATTTGCTCCAATCAAGATAGTTTCCTCAGGGCTCCCCATACATGTCTAACTACTTCCCTCTGCCACCATACTTCCCCTTTTGTTCCTTCTTCATTTGGAAAGTTCTCTCTTTTTCTCTTTACCTATTCAAATACTATTGATTCTTGAAGGCCTAGAGCAAGTTGCACTTCCTCCACGAAGTCTTCTCAAACTACTAAAACTTTCATTATTGCCTTCATTAGATGAATTTCTGCTTCAGCTCTTAGGGACTACACTTGTCATTTTGTTATTTTATTGGAGGAAGAGGAGTTGTACAATCCATTTTTTAAAAATTTTACTTTTAGGGGCAGCTAGGTTATGCAGCGGTTAGAGCACTGGCCCTGAAGTCAGGAGGACCTGAGTTCAAATCTGGCCTCACACCAAACACTTGACACTAGCTGTGTGACCCTGAGCAAGTCACTTAACCCCAATTGCCTTAAAAAAATTTTTTTCATTTTTCTGTGGCTAACAAAAAAAGTTAAAAAACAAAAGTACTTAAGTTCAATTTAGTAAATCAAATTTTTAAAATTTGGCTACATTTTTATCATTGGAGGAGTTATATCTTCCTGAAAACTCGAGGGCTAAAATCAGAATTTGCAGCTTGATTTTGCAAGGCTGGCATGAGAAATCATTCATTTCCACTGAGGACTGTGCCTTCAATTTGAATAGCTACCACTATGGTAGTGTCCAGATATGGCTTCCTGTAAGCACAGGAAATCAAAATATACTATAAAAATAATTTTCCACTGCTATACTATTTCCATTTTTAATTTAATTATTTTTAACAAAATTAAAATTGGTAGTTGCTAATTATAAATAGAAATGCACAATTCAGAACTTCTGATTTGTTTTATTTTTTAAAGATCAAAGTTATTTTATTTGATTTTGCATTCTGAACATTAAAAAAAAAAGGAAATGAAAATAGCCATAAATGGAGATTATATAATGGATTCTTCAGACAATTCAATCTCATGCCTGCTTAGATACTGTCTGGTATTCACTAATTAATTGTCTCATTTGCATTAATCTTGTCTCTCTAACCAGATTTTAAATTAAAAGAGAACAGAGTAAAAACTAAAAATATTTTTAATAAGTGTAGATTTTTTAGATTTTTTAAAATGCATATGTGGAAATAGAAGCAAAGGCAGATGATACAGTACAAATACTAAAAATGGCATGGTTTCTTCAGAATGTCACCAGAACAAACAACTTTGAAAGACTTAGGAACTCTGATCAACATAATGAACAACCATGATTCCAGGACACTCATGAGGAAACATGCTACTCACCTCCTGATAGAGAGGCTATGGACTCAAAGTGTAGATTGACACACATTTTTTTGGACATAGCCAAATACTATAGCATGCCTGCTCTGTACTTCTGATGTAAGCCTACTCTTTGGCTCTTCTGGATCCTTATGCCTATTAGCAAAGAGAATCTCCTAGGAAACAACCTCTTTACCCTGCTCACAAGAAAACAATTATAGACATCTACATTCAAAACTATCCTTATGCAGGAGATGGGGAAAGTCTCATAGGACCCTCTTATCAGGTCCCCAGCTCTCACCAACCTAGCAATAATACTTTGTAAGTTAATAGATTTGATATAAATGTAATTAAAATCTCTGGGCAATATTTTCATTAAAATATGGCAAAATTCATCAGGAAGAATAGGTAGATGAGAGTATAATTGTAATGTTGGACTTACCCTACCATACATTAACATATATTGATATGTAAGCATATGTAATAGCATCTAGAAACCAAAAGTTCTAAGAATGCCTATTGTCCAGCCTATGATAAATTGTTGGACAGACATTATACTGAGCTTGTCCTTTAGTATATTTGTCTTAGATAAACACCATAAAAGGACAATGAACCAGGCTTAGAATTGATCAGGAGAAGATCAGGCTGTATTGCTTTGGGAAATTCCTCCCTAAATTTTTAATTCCTCCCTAAAACACAAGCCCATCTTTTTTAAGATCAACACTTACAGAAATATGTTCAAGTCATAGAATATTACAGTCTCTGAGGAATTAAAGTTGAGGATAACCAAAAGGGCAATGGAGAGGAACATGGTGGACTTGAGTTGTCTGGAACACATCATAAAATGAGGAAATCAGGAAGAAGAACTCCAAATGCAGAGGAGATATACTAGATAGGTTTGAGAGAGAGAGAGAGAGAGAGAGAGAGAGAGAGAGAGAGAGAGAGAGAGAGATTGTAACAAGATCCTAATTCACACCCTTTAGTCACCCCTGAGCAGGAGCAGACGCTAGCATGTATCATGAGTGTATGTGGTAAGAAAAGCCAGAGGGAAGGCTGACTAAGAACAGCAGAAAGCAAGGAGGAAGAATCAGTGTCTAGTTTAATAGAAGTGATACCGCTCTTGAGGAGGAAACAGAGATGATCAGCCTAGTGCCCCCTGAATCCTTAAACTGACTAAACATGGATCCTGTAGGAGGATTAGCAATTATGGAACCTGCCTTGGGGGATGACTGTTAGCTCCCTATGGAAGTAGCTAAAGGTTGGGTCTGTATCCAAGCAAAGAAAGTTGCTTTAATGTCCTGGGTTTGGAGACTTGCCTACAGACAGATTAGGAATTCTGGGTCTTAAAGGAACCATAAAACACCCAGCCCAAAGGGTGCTTGTTATGATACAATATATGATAAGATGTGATATATGATATGTGATATGTAATATATGATGTACTGTGATATAATATATGATATAGTAATATAACATATGACTAATTTAATCTATTAATATGATACAGTGTAATATGATACAATATAATAAAAGTGATACAATACAATATATATTTGTTCTTTGTATTTGTTCTTTTCAAATATATATTTGTTTCTTTTCCTTTTATATTTATAAGCAAAAAAAACTATTACAATTAAACCCTGCTAATATGATCGATTCTAATGAAACATAGCAGCAAATCCCCATCAGTGAGGGGGACAGTAATCATGAGTATAACTGAATAAATCCACATACACCACACCTGAGACTGATGGAGCCTGCCTCTCACAAAAGGAGTGGAGCCAGGGGATAGAGGGAGGTAGGGCATTAACCCCAGAGCACAGTCGGGTGCGGGGTGGCACCCCCTCATTAACTAATATGACCAAGCATTTGGTCAGCCTTGGGCCCCAGGCTAGTAAGAGTCAAACTATTAGAAGACTTTACTTATGACTAACCTGAGGTAACACAAAAATAGATAAGGTAATCACTATTTAATAAATGTTGTTAGGACACTTAGATAATAGTATGGAGGAAAAATTATTTTTGATCAATACCTTTCTCCATAAATGAAAATATACTCTATAAGAGTCAAAGAGTTAAACATAAAAAGCTCATAAAAACTTAGAAAGAAATAAGAAAAAAAGAAGAAAAGATATTAGTGCATTACTTCAGCTATGGATTACATTTGTAACTATTCAGGAAATGAAGGCTATCTTCAAAGACAAAATAGATACATTTAAACATTTAGGTAAAAATGTTAGGAAAAAAAAACTTTTTACAGAATAAAATATCATACCAAAAAATCAAATAAATAACAAAAAGCCCAACTGAATGAAGAAATAATTTATAATTATATTATGTCAGAATCTAATTTATAAGTGGTCAAAGGAGATGAACTGACTGTTTATACTGAGGAAACAGGAAACCATCACGTGAGAAAAATGCATAGTCTTACTATCAATAAAAGATATGCAAACTAAAACAGCTTTAATGTACCAATTAAACCAACAAAAAATAAATTGAAAGGATGTGATTCCTTGTTGGCAAAGATGCTGGTGACACTATACATTTTCATTTTTTTTTTTTCCCTAGGGAACTTCCTGGTAGCAAACCTGTAACAAGAGCTACAAAGATCCTTGGATCCAGAAGTTCCACTCTGGATTATATATGTCATGTAAATAACTGAAAAGGGGATAAGGATGGAGAATAGGGAGAGAAGCAATTAGTACAAATATGGTCCTATCAGCACCATACAGAGACAGCTAAGTAGAACAGGAGATCAAGTGCTGGGCTTGGAGTCAGGAAGACCTGAGTTCAAATCCAGCCTCAGACACTTATTAGCTGTGTGGCAGGTCACTTAATGTCTAGCTGCCTCAGCTTCCTCAACCATAAAAGGGAGATAACAGTAGCACCTAACTCACAGAATTGTTGTGAGGATCAAAGGGGATGATATTTGTAAAGCATCTGCCACATAGTAGGTGCTTAATAAATATTTGTTTCCTTCCACTACTGTAAAAAGCAAAAAATTGGAAACCAGAGAATTTTTTTAAAAATAAAAACATGATATAATCTATTCCCTGGCAGTTGAAAACCAAATCTTGTTTACCTTTTTATCTTCCCCCATACTTAGCACACTGTTGTTGTTATTGAAAGTAGTAGTATTGGCAGTGGCAGTGGCAGCGATGGTGGCGGTAGCAGTGGCGGTGGCAGCAGCAGCACTACTAGTAGTCATCATCATCATTCAGAATACTGTGAATTCAGTAGTGTAAGGAAACCTTTGGAGCTAGGTGGTTTAGTGGACAGAGAGCTGGGACTAGAGTCAGGAAGACCTGAGTTCAAATCCAGCCTAAACACTTACTAACTGTATGACCCTGGGCAAGTCACTTAACCCTGTTTGCCTTAATCCATTAGAGAAGGAAATGGCACACCACTCCAGTATTTTTGCCATAAAAACCTCATGGACAGTATGGTCCACAGGGTCATAAGAGTTAGGCATGATTGGATTGACTCAACAACAACAAAAGGAAATATGATAGACCCAAGACAGATAAGGAACTCCTTTAATTTGTGTCCTAGGGAGTTAATTAGGACACTCAAGAGTTTAAGTGACTTGCCTATAGTCACACAGCTGATATGAACCAGAGGCAGAATTTGAATTCAGGTCTTTCCTCACTCATAGACCAGCCCTCTATCCTTATCCTATGTCTCACACACAGTGGGCATTTATGTTTACGGGAGGAGTGGTAAATTAATATTATTGAATACTATATCACACACACTATTATAAATAAGATATTATTTAAAACTACAAGCGTGTCAATACATGGAAATGCTTATATTAAGGAATGTTAAACGAAAGGCAGAATACAAAATAGTATGTACATACTGATTATAATAATGAAAATGTATGCATTCATATTAAAGATCAAAAGAAGACCTAGAGATAAATATTTTAGAGTTTAATGTTGGTTGGCTTCCTTATTTCTGCAAAATTGCTTAAATTAGTAAGAAACAGTACTTACTTTCCCATCAGGAAGTTCCATATAGCCTTCTATATCAGTCACTGCTGTTTTGCCAAATCTACCCAAAAATCCTTGTAGTTTAAGACCAGTGAACGTTAAGGCCATTAACCAGAACCTAAACACAGAAGAAGGAAAAAAGAAAAAATACAATGCAAACATCCCTCGAGTAAATCTTCTTTCTTATCATCGCATTTTATTTTGATAGGTTGAAATGAAACCAGCTAAAACCTGGTTCAATTCCTGCTCTGTTGTAAAGCATATACTTTCTCTCTGAAGTTATTTTCCTTCTAAAAAAGTTACAAGAGAAAAGAAGCTTAAATGGTTGTTAAATAACTAGTAATCATTGTAAGGAAGTTAAGCTAAACATGTTCCTTTGTGTCAGTATCTCCGAGTAATGTCCCCTGGGTAAAGGAGATCCAAAAGGCCCTTCAATCCAATGAGGATGTCCTCCCGGGGATCCTCCATCCCTCCCTCATCGGAATCTTCCTCACAATATCTTTATGGACAAGAGGGAGAAATAGGCACTAGGCAATTGCATAGTTGGTTGTATATAGAACAAGTTGAATAATCATACCAAAGAATATTTGGATAATTGAATCATTGTTAACCTGGAGCCACTTACTCTCTGTGACCTGGTACTAGACACAATCTCTATGGCTCTCGGTTATAAGAAAGGAGGAGGTTATAAAAATAACCTCCAAAGTCCTTTCTAGCTTGAAATTCTATGAACCTGTGGAGTAGAGTGCTGTAGAAGATGTATTTAGTCCCATTTATTGTAACAGAATGAGCACTGAGTTCAAATCTTGCCTCTGACTCTTTGTGACAATGGGAAGGTTGATGTCTCTGAGTTTCAGTTTCCTCATGTGTTAAATGAGGTAATAATACCTGTGCTTCATGTCTCATAGGGTTGTTATAAGGAATATGTTTTTCAAACCATTAAGTGCTATTTAAATGTGTTATTGGGGCAGCTAGGTGGCACAGTAGATACAGCACTGGCCCTGGAGTCAGGATAATCTGAGTTCAAATCCAGCCTCAAACACTTACTAGGTGTGTGACCCTGGACAAGCTACTTAATCCCAGTTGCCTCAAAAAATGTGTTATTGTTTATTATAATAATAACTCATATTCATACAGCACTTTTAAGGTTTACAAAGTAAGGGCTTGGCTGAAGACATGAATGGCACACTTATCAAATTTTTGCTTACCATGAGACCAGAAGGAATGGCAAACATGTCAGGTGACAATCCTGGGATCCAAAGGGTTGTAATAGGCTGGAACAATTAACCAAATGTAATAAGATTTTATTGTTGTTGTCTGGAACTATGATTTCATCCATGTATGGAATTCCCCCTGAAGAAACTCACCAATGCGTACTAGTAACTATCCTATACCTCAGTCATAGAAAGTTGTCTGAGACACTGAGAGATAAAAGTGGCTTGCCCAGGGTCACACAGCCAATACATGTCAGAGGCAGATTAAAATTAACCTAAGGAGAAATAATTATCTCTTCCACACGATTTAGTCTAGAATGGCTCAGACTCAAACTTCTAAAAGTTGTCTATGTGGATAAATAATAAGAAAGAGTAAGGTTAGGATCACCTCTTGTGTATATAGTTCTATACCTACTTAGATTTCACAAAAGAAAAGCCAGTAGAATGGATCCATCCATGGGATGGATCTTCAGACCATCTTACCTGTAACTCATTCCTACAAGACAGGACAGTAATTCTACTAACTATATCATGAACTTTCCACCAATCTAATGCTATACTTAAATTCCTCAATTTTGAGTATTGGTACAAATTTCATAGGTGGCTCTATGTATCACTACATGTCCCCTCAGATTCAAGTTCACCATAAAATCTTGGCTAACAGTGTTGAAGATTTTAGAAAAACTGAGCAATCTCAAAGGCAAATCATGACGCAGGTACAGGGACAGTATAGGTAGTTCCAGAGGACACACACAGGTAAAATATGACATGTTGGACACTGTCCAATAAGAATTACTCCCTTGAGATAATAAAGGTATGTCTATGTGTGTATACATATACATACATATACATGTGTGTTGATGTATGTATGTGTGTATACATGTATATATATATATGTGGGTGCATATATACATAATCTTTTTTTTAATCTGTCATAGGACAAAAGAACCCTATTGCTATAGGACTGCATGGTAGCAATAGATTAGGCAAAATTGGGCCTTTCTCCTCTGACATTATCTGAAATTTAGTCTTTATAAGACAAGAGCTTTAGCCCATGAGCTTTGTGAGCTAGACACAATTGCAATTTGAAAAGAGAGGACCAGTGGATTTGGCATTGTTTGAATTTACAAATGTCCTGAAAACATTCATGATTTTAGTGTTTCTGTAAAAACTATGAGAGATTAGGTGGATTCTTCTAGATCAGCAGTTCTAAGTGTGGTCTGATGACCTCAGAGGGTCCCCAACAGCTTTTAACAAGGTCTGAGAGGTCAAGACTATTTTCATAACAATACTAAGATGTTATTTGCCTATTAAAATACCCTCTGTTTTCCAATTACATATCTGTGTGGAGCTGGATTGTCTTCATATACTTCAGCCAAAACAGAATATCACAGTAGATTGAATGCAAAAACAGTTATAATAATCCAGCTGTCTTCTATTAGGATGGACATCAGTAAAGAAATTTATCAAAAAGAAAAGGAAAGAAAAGAAAAGAAAAACAACACCACTTCTCCAATAATTTTTTTTGTTTTAGAAAATATTATTTTTCACAAAAACATGTTATTTATATTAATGTGTAATGAGTTCATTATTATTTGAATGAATTAATAAATATCTTGACATTTTACCATTTTTATTTCTAACATGGTAAATATCAATAGATATAACAAAGCAGAAGCTCTTTGGGAGCCTTAATAATTTTAAAGAATATAATGGGGTTCTGAGATCAAAAAGTTTGAGGACCACTGCTCTAGATCAAAGATTTTTAACCTGGAGATCCATGAATTTTAAAAAATCTTTTGATAATTATTTCAATATAATTGGTTTCCTTTGTAATATTTTATAAATTTATATCGTATTTTATGCATTTAAAAACATTACTCTTTTAGTGGTCCTTAGGCTTCCCCAGACTGTCAAAGAGGTCCACAACACAAAAAAAAAGGGCTAAGAAATCACACTCTAGAGAGTGTTTCCAGTCCTCAAACATGGTCTTAATGACTAACACCACCCAAATAATGCTATTCAGTTTTTACTGAGTTTCTGAAGAAGATACATGCAAAAAATAACAATAAAAATCACAAGATTATAGCAATAGGTAGAGAAAAAGCTTTTGATAAAATTCTCATTTTTTTTTTTTTAAGACTAAAGAACATAGGAATAGATGGAATTTTCCTGAAAGTGGTATTGTAGGCCAGGCCTGACTCAGGTCAGTCTGATATTTCCATCAGAGTTTGAATGAAATGTGATACTTGTGACAATCTAACAAAAGGAGATTTACTTAGCTATAATATGAGGATACTCAGCAAAGATATTACACTGATTTAGCTGAGTGCAGCTTCCCTGATTTTGTGTTAGCTATGCTGACCTACCAAGCCTGCAAGAACAACTCCAGCATTCCCTTGGACTGGCTTTTGTACTCAGGCCACCAGGAATCTATGTCAACAACCCATGCCTCAGTCTCTTGAGTCAGTTAGGTCTTAAGGACAGTTTCAATACCTTTTAAGGGAAAAACTAGCTTGGCCTATACGTCAGACATTGCTCCGACCACATAGAGTAAGCACTATCTATCTAATCAACAAAAATGTATTTTAAAAGAAATACAGGACCAGTAACCCTAGTCAAAAACCATGTTTATAAAAACTCAGAAATAAAAATTCAAAATATAAGAACGCAATTGCTATCTAAAGCCAAGAGCTAACCTTTCTGTAGTAGAGAAATATCAGAAGCTTTTACAGTAAGATTGGAAGTAAAAGAAGGATGCCTATTGTCATCATTCTTATTTGACATAGTTCTGGAAATGCTAGTTGTTTTAATAAAACAATATAAAGAAACTGAGGGAATAATCATAGTTAAAGAAAAATTTGTTGATGGTTTACTAGAGAACTACAGAGATTCAACTAACAATCAATTGAAATCATAACCAGCAAAATAGCACAATGTAAAACAGACCCACAAAAATATCAGTCTTTCTGTGTATGACTAAAAAAACCCAACAGGAGATAGAAAAAAAAATTCCATTCAAAATGACTACAAAATATCTAAAATATCTGGAATCAACCCACCAAGACATACTCAGAATTTATATAAATGTAACCACCAAACATTCTTTACAGAAATAAAGACTTGGATAATTGGGAAAATATTAATTGTTTGTAGGTGGGTTGTCCCAGTATAATAAAACTGATAGTACTACTTAAATGTATTTATACAGTTAGCACCATAATAATCAAACTAACAAAGGGTTATATTATAGAATTATAAAATAATAATAAAATTAATCTTGAGGAATAAAAAGGCAAGAATCCCAATGCCTAGTACTACCAGATATCAAAGTATCCTATGAAGCAGTACTTACCAATGCTATCTAGTATTGATTAAATAATAGAAGTCAATCAGTTGAATAGAGTAGGTAAATAGGACCTAGAAGCAATCAAAAGTAGCACCACAATGTTCAATAAACCTAAGACACCAATTAATGGGGCAATAATTCCCTATTTGACAAAAACTGCAAAGAAAACTGGAAAATGTTCGGCCAGAAATTTGCTGTAGACCAGCATCTTTCACCATAAATAACATAATAAGCTCCAAATGGATTTTGTTGTTGTTCAGTTATTTCAATCATGTCCAACTCTTTGTGACCCCATTTGGGGTTATCTTGGCAAAGATATTGGAAGGGGCTGCCATTCCCTTTTCCAGCTTATTTTACAGATGAGGAAACTAAGTCAAACAGGGTTAAGTGACTTGCCCAGGGTCACATAGCTAGTAAATGTCTGAGGTCAGATTTAAAGTCAGGTCTTCCTGACTCTAGGCAAGGGTCTCTATCCACCGACTCACCTAGCTGCCCATCCAGATGGATACATAATCTAATTATAAAAGGTCATATAAATTTCAAAAATTAGAGGAAAGAGATACTTTGTGTCATTATTGCTAGGAGGAGAATTCTTAATTAAACAAGAATTTCAGATGATCATACAAAATAAAATGGAAAATTTCTATTACATGTAACTGAAAAACTTTAGTACAAGCAAAACCTATGCAGCTAGAATTGGAAAAGAAACAGTTAACTGGGGGAAATATAGCAAATTTCTTTAATAAAGGTCTGACATCTAGGATATATAGGGAATTGGTACAAGTTTAAGAGAATAAAAGTTTCTCCATTCTCAAAGGATAGGAATACTCCAAAAATCGCTAAGAGAAATGAAAATTAAAACATCTTTGAGTTACCATGTTACATATCCATCAGATAGAATTGTCTAAAGAAGATGAATTGTTGGAAAGAAGAATTGTTGGAGGAGATGTGAAAGGACAGGCATACCGATGTACTGTGGTGAAACTGAATTAATTAGACCATTCTGGAAAACAATTTGGAACTAAACAAAAATGCCACTAAACTATACATACTCTTTGACCCAATGATACTATTGCTAATCATGCATACTCACAGGCATACTCAAAGACTGAGGAAAATAAACTGTGGAATGGCTGAACAAATTATGCTATATGAATATAATAGGTTATGATGGTACTATAAGAAATGATGAAGGGGATGGTTTCAGAGAAACCTGTGAAGAATTGAATGAACTGATGCAAAATGAAGTAAGCAGAACCAGGAGAACAATTTATACAATAACAAAAATACTATAAAGACAAACACCTTTGAACGACTTAGAAATTCTGATCAATACAATGACCAACCATAATTCCAAAGGACTCATTATGAAACATACTAACTACTTCCAGAAAAAGAGGTGATGGACTCAAAGTACATATTGAGATCTATTTTTTTTAACATGACCAATGTAGGAAATTGTTTTGCTTGACAATACGTGTTTGTATTAGGTTTCGTTTTTATTGCTTTCTAAATGGGGGTGGGGTGAGATGAGAGGGAGAGAATGTGGATCTGAAAATAAAATAAAATTGAAATTTTAAAAAAGACTGAGGGAAATGACCTATATGTACGAAAATATTTATAGCAATGCTTTTTCTTGTAGCAAAGAATTGGAAATAAATTGGGGTCCCATTGATTGGAGAATAGTTGTGGTGTATGAATGTAATGGAATATTGTTACACCATAAAAAATAATAAATATAACAAATTTGGAAAAACATGTGAAAATTTCATGAACCGAGGCACAGTAAAAAAAGTAAAACAATTTACACAATGATTACTATAACATAAAGGAAAACAACCTTGAAAGACTATAGAACTCTGATCAATGCAGTAAGCCATCATGACTTCAGAAACTGGTGATGAAGCATGCATCCACCTCTTGGCAGAAAGATGATGGACTAGAGGTACAAAATGAGACATTTTCAGAAATGGTCAATGTGTTAAATTATTTTGATTGACTATACATATTTGTTATAAGGGAGGATTTCTATTTGGGGAGAGGAGTTATGTACAGTGATAGAGATAAAAAAGGAAAATAACATCAATTAAGTATTTTAAGAATATAAATAAAAAAACAAAATGAAGCTCATAAAGGGACATAATGAGGGCAGTTTTGTTACTATTGTGCAAAATTTGATATACATTTTAAAAAGCAAACTGTAGTATTAACAGTTGTTTCATATATAATCAACTTTTTTCTTCATATACTGAAATGTCCATCTTTGTTGATAATCACATAATAAAAAAGAACATTTTGAAAACTGTCCAATTTTGAGTCTTCCTTCTGTTTGAATCCCTCTTATTTCGACAGCCCCCCCAACTCTGTAAGTGGCTATTTTAATTTATTTACAGGGAATATAGCTGCTTTCCTGCTTTTCTGCTTGATTTCCTTTATCCCTTTAGCTGTGTCTTTCATTTAAAATGGTAGGAGAGGCAAGCCAGAAAACTTTTGTTTGAATAGTAAAGCTGTAATAAAAATGTCATTATGAATTTTTGTACTTTCTCTGTCTACACTGAGTGACATGTTCTACAATGAGCAAGATTAGGTTTTTCCTGGCTAAGAAAATTCATGGGTTGCCTGGTGTTCTTCACTGTGCTAACTTTAACATGTTAAATTTTGAATAAAACCTTTGTCTTTTCCATGTCCTGTTTTCAGACATCTACTGATAAGTGCGTAAGTAGATCAGGTTGAAGCTGCTACAATTCAACAATTCAGAAAACATTTGTTAAAGGCTTGCTATGTTTGAAGCACTGCATTGTATGCAATTGTTTATAGTGTTTTCTCATATTTATTCTTTCTATTTAATCTCATGTTGTCTTTACCTTCTTCTCTAACTGAGCAGTTCTTAGCCTAAGATCTGCAAATTTGGTTGTCTTTTTTTAAATAAATTTTGAAAACTGTATTTCAGTATAACTGGTTCCTTTGCAAGCCTATGTATTTTATTTTATGCATTTAAAAACGTTATTCCAAGAAGAGGTCCGTTGGCTTCACTAGAATGCCAAACAGGTGCATAACACAAAAATGGCTAAGAACCCCTGAGCCCTGCCTCGTCAATGGACTGACCACACTTACTTCCTGGTTGTTCAGAATCAATTTCATTTTTCATTATGAAGTTCATTTCTCCAAGCCCTGCCCAGTGTCTTTTTTCTCACTTCACTACTCTTACAAAGTAGTCCAAAAGCCTCTGGTCTCTACCATTTCTTAAAGCTGAACTATATTTTTGCTGTCTTTCCCTGTTATTGAAGTCACTTAGTATCAAATTATCTGCTGAGTCGATTTGTAAGATATCGTGAAGTTCTTCATAGAATTTTTCTACCTCTTCATCACCTGCAGTAGACATTTGTGCACAACTTCTATCTTTGTAGCAGTCTTTTTGTGTATACTTATAAATAGTGCAAGATGAGGCAACAACGTGTCCCTTTGTGTCTCTCTTTGGTTTCTTTTTTTGCATAATGACACTAACTTCACCAGCTCTTTTCTTTTTCCAAGGAAAACCTAGGTGCCAGCTTTCCTCTTTGCAGCAACTTCCCATAGTAAATGTCAACATCCTCCAGTTCTTCCAATAATATCAATCTGCTAGTCCTTAAGACAAAGATCTCACATTTAAGTTAATATTTACAGATGGTTTAAAATCCCTCCCCTAATTCTCTCTCCTTTTCAGGTATTCTAAGGGAAGAGAAGGGGAACTATCAACCCAGCATACAGCACCAAGGGCCATTCTGTATTTTTCTTTATCTCATAGCTTTCCATACAGAAAAGATTAAGCACCAATACCAATGATGAGCCTCTCTGTGCTTAGCTTACTTCATTTTTGGACAGCAGACTCAATCCATCACCAAAACCATACTTGAAGGGTTTCCAGGTTAAAAGAACCTGCCAGAATTTACACTCCACTGGCATAACTTTTAAGAAGTCAGGGTCACCTTCATGCCATGATAGAGCATCAAAATAGGATGTTATAGTTTTATTCATTTGTAAAACTTATAAAGAAATATGGTGGAAAATTAGAAGTAGTATCACCTCAAGTTTGTCTTGAAACTTTTTAAGCTATATCATCTCCAGATCATTCATAGATGAAACTGGCAGAAGAAAAACCCAAAAAAAAAATGGAAAATTTAACAGATTTTTCAATGTTTTTATAATTATCTATTTGCATTACCAATGACAGTAGAATCATGACATTCAGACTTTAATACCTTTTGTGCCATATGAAGTAGTGGAAATAGTGCTTTTAAGGAAGTTGGGAAGAATGGTTGAACCAGGCCAAGTACAAACTGAGGAAGCCCATATTGGAAGCAGAATAGTCTTGAAAGTCTTGAGAGATCATTTTATGAGGAATCTCAGGAAGAAGAAGATATCCCCCATATGGAAAAATATATATAGATAATATTTTTATCAAAAAGGTAAGAGGACATTAGTAACTAGCAATCCATATGCATCCTTTCTTATCTCAATAAAATCATTCAGAATCGATCTACACATGGATCAAGTGGTGTCCTTGATGAAATTATGAAGACTTTTGCAGATTATTTTATATGGTAGATTTATATCTTCATGATCACACAACTAACTAGAGAATATAAAACTCTGCTGTCTCTTATTTGTTGACTACCAAAAAAAAAGTGGTTGACTTAGCAGAGTAAAAAGTTCAAAAGGCTCTCCTCCAATAAAAATTAAGACCACACATAAATTAAGACTGTACAAGATTACTAGGTAAATGCAAGATTAAGACAATTCTGTTCAGTGACCCTCTGATTATTAGCTTCACAGCCAGTCACTTCTATTGCTTAAATAACCTTCATATTTGCTGCTGTAATTTCCTCCTGAATGCCATGAAGCTGAAGTCAATTTTAAGTGTGGGTTTCATTTCTGTTGTCTTAATTTCTTAGTGCTTTGCTTTTGTCTGTCTTCCCTTCTATTTTTCAGTCTCATTTTCATCTTCTTGCTTCATACTTTTGCTCTCCTGCTGGGCAGACAAATTTGAGGGGGAGCTTTCTAGCTATAGGGTGAATTTTTAAAGACCAAACAGCTGCTGCCAACTAAATCACTCTCCTATTGGGCACAAGCTGTCAATTTTTGTGAAAGCAGATGCTATGAGGAGTTTATATTATGAAATACCTCCCCCCATTCTCTACCCTTGGGATTTCCTCAAAATAAAAGACTTTCCCTTTCTCTACTGTTTCTCTGGATAATTTTCCACTCTCATTCCACGGTATTCAAAAAGTCAGGTGGGGGTGGTTTTCTTTTCCAAAACTACATATTTGGAATTTGTGACCCCACCCCTTTCACTTCCCTGGTGGTACACCCCCATATTTTTCTGTTAAATGCCTTATAGCACAAGCACTCAATTGTGAAATGCATATCCATTTCTACACCAGTTCCAGTAAAACTCAAAGCACAAATTACACAGATTAGAAGATTTATAGGTGTCCAGTTTCAGTTTATTCAATAAGGTCAATTACCAATTTTAAAAAAACCAAAGGAATTCTTTTCCATTATCTACTGCTTAGTTACTCTTCCAGCTTCTGTTTTTTTTTCCTCAATTCCTCACACTTGTCACTGTCTTTTCTTGCTCACTCATCCTAAGTGCCTTCTAAGACTGAGCCATTAACTCCATCCCTTTGTCCCTGCAGCATCAAGATCTAATTCTGTTGGGGCTCTCAATCTGATCCTTTGATTTCAACTATAAATTGAATTCCTCAAAGCCTCCTAAAGTTTGATTCAGTTGGTATCTACTAGATGATAAGAACTGGAAATTGGAAGGGATCTTAGTGATCATCTAGTCCAACTCACTCATTTTCCAGATCAAGAAATTAATGCCCAAAGAGGTTAAGTAATTGCCCAAAATCACATGGGTAATAAGTGGCAGCGTTGAGATTTGAATTCAGATCATCTGACTTTAGTTTCGAATTTTCACGGTTACCACCTGCCTTCCCGCATTCAGTCCACGGAAATTTCCTGGGTAGATTTTCCTATGTTCGGGGTTAATAGTAGCCTTGGTCTGAGCCTTCAATCTTGTTGATAGCCTTGGTTCCTCCTAACTTTCTTCTTTTTTTTCCTAGTGACTTGATTTCTCCCACCTCTTTAACTTCAAACAAATCATCCAGGATATAGTACTCTTTCTGTTCCTCTAGAAGACCTTATTTCCTTTACAATTTTCTTGGCTCCTAGTGTTAATTATAAATATGCCCATCTCTCCCCCATCCTTAAAAAGCCTTCACTTGCTACCATCCCCTCAATTTATTGTTCTGTCGACATCTTCTCCCTTTCACAAACTGCTAGAAAAAGCTATTTGCACATAATTTCTTACCTTTCACTCAATTCACTTCCCAAACCCACCACTCAAAATAAACTGTTCTGCCCAAGTTCACCAATTTCTATATTTGCTAAATCCAATTGCCTTTTTTCAGCCTTCATCCTTTACCTCTCTGCAGCTCTTGACATTATTGACCTTCCCTTCTGCCAAGATACTCTTTCTTCCCCCCTAACTTTTCATACCCTGTCTGAATGATTGATAGAGCCATCTCAGTCTCCTTGGCAGCAGCATCATATTCTCTCTCTCTCTCTCTCTCTCTCTCTCTCTCTCTCTCTCTCTCTCTTACTCTCTCTCTCTTTCTCTCTCTCCCAAATCTACATATCTATCCCTCACCCCTCTCCTGAGCTCTAGTCCTACATTTCCAATGCCTTGCCTGACATATCCACCTAGATGTCCCATAAGCATCTTAATTTCATTTTTCTAAATTTCTAAAAACAGAACTCATTTCTCCTAAGCCTACTTTTCCTCCTAACATCCCTTTATATAACCAGGGCACCACTATTCTTCTAGTCACCCAGGTTCACAACATAATCTATACACTCTATCATCTAATCTCTAAAATTGACAATCACAGCTCTATACTCTCCCTTACCCACTCCCCCCAATATCCAATCAGTTAACAAGAACTATCACTTCTACTTCCACAACATCTCTCACACCTGTTCCCATCTCTTCTTACCATCCTAGGTCAAGCTCTCATTACCTCTTAACTGAACAATTACAATAACCTCCTAATTGGGTTTTCTATATCCAGTCTCTCTCCTCACCAATCTATCCTCTATATACCTGGCAAATCAATACCTGTTAAAACACATGGTTTTTCTCCACTTTTTACATAAATCATTTATCTTCATGTGTAAAGGATATGCCAATATTCACATTAATTGGATGGCAATTTTATTGGTTAAATTCTCTTCTATAATCCTTGTCTCCAGGTGGGAATAGCCCTATGTGTATATACAGAAGAGGCCCTGCACTTGTTGGGCCTCTCTCTTTTGTACATTCTTCTCATCTTTTGGTAAGTTTGTACAACCTGGATAGATTCTGACTAACATTAGCTTCAACCTTTTCTCTTAATTTTGCCAATCTTCTTTCTTTTTCTATCTTTTCTCTATGCTTGTCTCTCCAGAATTTTTAATTCAATTTTACATAAATCCCTCTCTTGAAACCTAATTTCATTTATAGCCATTTTCTTCTTTCTTCTCTTTTAGTCTTTTCCCTCATCTCCTTTACAAGTTTCAACAATTCTTCCTGTTCTTTCTTCTACTGAGTATATTTTTCTAGCAGTAATTTTAGGTGAAATTGGAACTGATGTTCTCTCTGTTGCTTTCTCTCTTTTTCCTCTTCTTTTAATTGAGATGCTTGTTTCATAGATGATTCCATAATTTTCTGCTTTTTCTAGGCTTCATTTGCTAATAGTACTTCCTCTGACTTTTCTTTCAACATCAACAAATCTTTTTTTTCCTTGCTGCTACGTTGTTTTCCATTCCTGAAGACTCGTTTTTTCTTTCTTCTAAAGATGGAAATTTTTAATACCATTTCTCATTGTAGTTGAATTTCATCTTCGATCCTTCCAGGCGGATACACTAGAACGTCTTTCATATAGCTGGGCTTCCCTTTATGCCTGTTTCTCATAAAGCACAGGTTTGAGGTGGATCCCTTGCAACAAGGACTGGAGAAAATAAAACAAGAGCTCACCTTGCCTTTGTGAAGTACCTTGTCTTTACAAAGCACTTTCCTAACAAGTCTATAAGGTGGATAGTGTATTATTATCATTCCCATTTTACAATTATAGAAGCTGAGAGATTTAGAGAGGTAAGGTGACTTGTCTATGGTTACACAGCTAACAAGCATGAAGGAAGAACTGAAACCTAAGTCTCACTAAATCCGGGGCTCTTCCTACCGCACCTTCCCATGAGCCAGGAGATGGTAGTAGCCAACAGAGATTAACATTTGTGTGATTGTGAAGAAATCTATCTCATTGTCTACCAGTTTCCTAGCAGTCTCTGATCAGGAAGTCAAAGAGGTTTTCCGAAAGGGCAAATTCCATCATGTCACCAGCCACCCACTCCCTACTAAGTAAACTGCAATGATTCCCCATCATCTCTAAGATCAAATATAAAATGCTCTGTTTGGCATTCAAAGTCCTTCATAACCCAGCCTGCTCCTACCTTTCTCGTCTTCTTACATCTTATTCTTCACCATATATTCTTCCATCCAGTGACACTGGCTCCTGGGCTATTCCACAAACAAGACACTCTTCTCGACTCCAGGCATTTTTTCTGGCTTTCCCTCATGTTTGTAATGTTCTCCCTTCCCTCTCTTTGCCCACTGGCTTTCCAGACTTCAAGTCCCAACTAAAACCCCATTTTCCCAACCTCTCCTAATTCTAGTGCTTTCTCTCTTTTAATTACTTCTTATTTATCTTGCATATAGCTTGTTTGTATGTATTAGCTTGTTTTCATCCCCAATTAGATTTTGAACTCTTTGAAAGCAAAGAGTTTTTTCCTCTTTTTGTATCCCCAGTGCGTAGCACGCTGCCTGGCACATAGTAGATGCTTAATAAATGTTTATTGACTGACTGACCACCCTCTCCTCCGGGATACTTTCTGTTCTTTGTGTTTTCATTGTATTACTATCTCCTGGTTCTCCTACCTGTCTGACCTTTCCTTTTCTGGATCCATTTCACAACACCCAGAAGTGTGTGTGTGTGTGCGCGCGCACGCGCATGCACTCTAAAACTCTTTTCTCTCTGTGCCCTCTCACTTGGAAACCTCATATCTACCATGGGCTCAATTACCACCTCTTTGTAGATGATTCCCAGACCCACCTATCTTGCCTTAGTCTTTTTCCCGAGCCCCAGATCCACATCTCTACTATTAGACATTTCTAACTAGATGCCCCATAAGTACCTCAAATGCAACTTGTCAAAAACAGAACTCATCTAAAACAAAACTCATCTTTACCCCTCCCTCAAACTCATCCCTTTTCTGGACTTCCCTATTATAGTCAAGGACATCCTTCCAGGCCCTTAGGTGTGTGACCTCATCCTTGATTCCTCATTCTAACCCCACACATCAACTCAGTTACCAAAATCTCGTTAGTTATGTCCCCACATGTCTCACATATAACCCCTTTTCTTCAGGTTCTGGCCAGCACACGCTGGTCATCTCTCAGTTGGCCATGCTTCCAATTTGACTTCCCTACCTCAAATCTCTCCCTTTTCCAATCCATTCTCTACAATGACTTTTCCTAACAAGGATATTTTCCTAAAGAGCAGGTGTACCCACGTCACTCCTCCCCCCATTAAGATAATTCCTATGCCTCCCTGTTGCTTCTAGAGTTAAACAGAAATTCCTCTATTTGGCATTTAAAGCTCTTCACATAGATGGAGTAGATATTGGTTTAGTTTAACTTGATACTATATGACATGGGTATAAGTCGATCCAAAGTCTACACCAATTAATTTTTCTATATAAAAATATAGGTTTCAATACATGCTGTCTAAGGGGTTGATCCCTTTAAAAACTCCCCTCTACATTCTACACAATGTGTAAAGGCTCCTTACACATTGCTCTTCTCTATATACTCTGCAGTACAGCCTTACTGGCCTATTGCTATTTCCCACACACAACCTGTCTCAGCGCCTTTGCAATAGTGCATCCTCCATGCCTAGACTGCACTCCTCCTCCCTCCCCACCTCTCATAATCCCTGACTTCCTTCAAGGCTCTGCCCAAACACTGCCTTCTCTATGACACCTTTTCTGATCCTCCTAGCTGCTCGTGTGCCCCCTCCCAACATGACCTTATAATCACTGAGCATATATTATGTATGTACGTATGTATATAGGCACATGTTGTATACTCTGTTATAACACAAGCTACCTGAGGGTAGAGACTGTTTCACTTTTGTCTTTGTATCTCTAGTGCTTAGCACAGTGCATGGCACATAGGTACTTAATAAATGTTAATTTATTGATTGACTGATTGATTGAAATATACTAAATACACATCTCAAGTGGTAAAGACATCCTTGAAGGTAAAGTTATGAATTAGATGACTTCTTTCCATGTCATTCTAAGAGTCTAATTTTAAAAGTCATGTTATCTATTAGCAGGAAAAATAACACATTTTAAAATATCCAGAGATTAACTGGAAAAATAGATCCCAGCTCCAAGACCCTTTCACAAAGGATCCCTATTGATCTCCACTGGCAGCTAGACGTACTGATCACTTAACCTACTTGATATGACCTGATCCCGCTGTGGTAAGTTGCTCTTCATCTTCAGGGTTGAAGGTGACCTTGAAAACGTCCTGGGAAAATGCTTTTGTCCTCAGGATTGGCTGTTCTTCTTTCCAATTCCAGACTGTTATTGTGTAATCTGGGTAGCTACCCACAGTAGCCAGCAACGAACCAGCAGAATTAAAACTTGCATATGCGTAGGCTTCTTCAGTCCCTTCTGGAAGAATAAACGATAATGAGGAAAGACCACATAAAATGTTTTTATATTACATCAACAGGAAAATTTTTTACACATATCATTTTTATTCAGGATCTCTCTAATGACTATATTGACCATAACTCTTGACTACTTATATTAAAGAAGGGGGGGATGGGGTAAGCATTTATTCAGCACCTACTATATGCCAGACACTGTGCTATGCACCTTACAAATACTATCACTTTTGACAGAGAAAGAAGAAAGGATCACATATTACCGAGAATTACATATAGTCTGAATCATTGTCTTTGACTTTGGAAAGCATTACAGGACTCATTTTTATTAGAAGAGTACTGTTTTATTTGGGAAAACATAAATTTTGGTTGCATTCATTGAACCCAGCTTACATAGAGGAGGAACAAGGTAGCAGGGACACAGAACCTAGGATTAAAGCTTTGCTGCAGATACATTCTAAAGTGAAACTATGGAATTCTGAACATCCCATGTTCAGAATCAACTCATTGGGAATAGCAGTACATAAAAGGGCAAGATACTACATTTTCTGCTGTATTCTGTAACCTTTAACATTTAGGTCAGGGTTTGTGCTTCAAGTTCCACTGAGCCCACCTCGAAGTATTCTGTAGGGCCTCAGCGAAGGATAATCATAGATGACCACATTTGGATAGACTCCTTTCTCAGCTACCACAAAGTAGGTTTTGTCTGGGTGAACCTGTAAAAATAGAAATTCACTAATTCACCAGAATCAGATTCTTCTGTATGCAACTGTCATATGTAATACAATTGTATATTAGTAATTTCACTCAATTCAAGCTTTTATTGTTAGGATCATGCACAAAAATAGCCGTTTCATAAATATTTCTTAACAATAATGAATACTCTGATTTCAACTAAAAGTTAAGTTGTGCTAACTTGGAGTTTTATCTTCGACATATATAGATAACCATGTCAACATATGTATTTTATATTAATAGATGGAGTAGTTACTGGTTTAACTTGATACTATATGACACAGGGTATACGTTGACCCAATGTCTAGGTCAAGTTAAATTTTTCTATATAAAAATGTAGGTTTCAATACATGTTGTCTAAGGGGTTGATCCCTTTAAAAACTCCCCTCTACAAAAATATCACTTCTGACAAAGTTCTCCCTTTCCAGACAAAGGCAAACAAACTGAGAGAAGAAGACGCAGCTGGTGCTCAACTGGATGTAAAGCATAACACCAATAATGTGCTCAGAATGAATGTAAACTTTTCAAAAGAAATTTTATCATTCTGATGGATCTTTATATTGGTTTTTGTTGGTTTTGTCATTTTGCAAAGCTAATACTGGAACTGATGAAAGCAGAAAAATTGTAGGTTTCCTCAGACACTTCTCAGAATAAAGGGAATCCAGTCAAAAATATATTCGTAGCAATGGGAGTACTACCTTCTTGCACATAGTGGGCACCTAGAAATTCAAGGTTCTCTATGCCCCAAGGGCAATCAAACTGTGCATACCCTTTGACCCATCAATATCACTTCTAGATCTGTATCCCAAAGAGATCATAAAAATTGGAGAAGGACCCACATGTACAAAAATATTTTAGCAGTTATTTTTGTGGTGGCAAAGAATTGGGAATTGAGGAAATGCTCATCAATTGGGTAATGGCTGAACAGGTTGTGGTATATAAATGTAATGGAATACTATCATGGTATAAGAAATAATGAGCAGACAGACTTAAGAAAAACCTGGAAAGACTTACATGAACTGATGCTAAGTGAAGTGAGCAGAACCAGGAGAACATTGTACACAGTAACAGCAACATTGTAAGATGATAACCATGAATAACTTAGCTCTTCTCAGCAATGCAATGATCTAAAGTAATTCCAAAGGACTCCTGATGGAAAATGTTATCCACATCCAAAGAAAGAAGGGATGGAGTCTGAATGCAGATCAAAGCATGATATTTTTACTTTATTTTTTATGGATTTTTTTCCTTTTGGTCTATTTCTTCTTTCACAACATGACTAATATGGAAATATGTTTTACATGATTGCACATATATAACCTATATCAAATTGCTTATCATTTTAGGGAGGGCAGAGGAGAGAGAGAGAGAAAGGGAAGGAGAAAATTTGGAACTAGAAATTTTTTAAATGAATGTTAAAAATTGTCTTTATACGTAATTGGAAAAAACAAAATATTATTTAAAAAAAATAAATTCAAGGTTCTCTAGGCATCCTAGGTTCAAGGTACTATATAGGTCCACATCTACCCCCAAAACATAGCTTATAAGCCCCCATGATGTTTTTGCTTTTCTCTAGTCTTCCACAGACACAATTTGCTCAAAGCAAAAGCATTTACTGAAAGAGCACAGTAAGACAAGTATCAATAAAACATTGCTCCCATAAACCTATGGTACAGTCTATTATAAAAATATACACTATCAGTGGGAAGAGTGGGCACACATAAAGATTACATATGAGGGGCATTTTCATAATGAAAATATAGAGCTAGATCATCTGTGTAAAGCCATGGAATAATGCACAGAATCATTACAAAATCACAAATGAAAAGATAACAAAAAGGTAGTCAAACTATGAGTAACTGAAAACCCTATGAAACTACAAAAAAAACAAATAATGAAATATATGTAGCCCCTTAAGCCAGAGTGCACATTTTATTAGATTTTTTTTCTTTATCACAATGGGGAGGGGAATAAAACAACTACAGTGTAAATTCAGTGTCTGCTGAATTGTGCCTGTCATTTGTTAGTACACAGATGACTTGTAACTACTATATAGTTAGTCTATTCTCTGCAGGTCAGTGTTTACAGCTCTTTCACGAGCATAGCCCAGAGCCTTAGGACTATTTCAGTTCTATTGTGAGTCAGACGCACAGCCACAACAAGCCAGTAAGAATGAAATAGTTGCTCAGGTCATATCTATCATGTCCATTGATGCAATTCTCCCAGGCCCGCCTGATATTTAAGCTGTTGTGAGTACATTGCTTTTACTCCCATCACATCACTGGAGGCCAACACTAAGAATATGCAGATTACCCTGGGGCTTCATTTAGCCAAACTGAAGTGGGCAGGGTGAGGTTTTTGTACTGAATTTCTATAGAAATTCTCAAATTGTTGCTCTCACTACAATAGAACACTGACAAGATAACTATTTCCTTCTATAAATCCTAGCTGAGTTCATTAACAATGTCTCAACCAAGCAGAACCCATTCTATACTAATAATCATTTCTACTTTTGCACCTAAAAACCTCATCAAATCTGTTGATGATCTTTGTTTTCTTTCATTAGGATGACTAATTATGTGATCCATATCCACCTTATCCAACAACTTAATAGGCTTACAAATAGACTTACAAGGACCAAATTAACTTCCACCAAAGAGAGTCAACCACCTGCCTACTATAAAATCATTTTTAAAATCAATAATCAATGCTGACATAAATATGTCTAACCAAGGCAGAAAAAAGGACTATCATCTCCTTATTCCTGTTATCTATGCTTCTCTAAATATAGCCCAACATCACAGTACCTTCTCTGGCTTCTGTAACACACTGTTAATTCATATTGAGCCTTTAATCCACCAAAATTTCCAGATTTCAGCTGGAAAATGAGGGACTAGATGGCAAGATTTTAAACTAGGTCCTCTAACTTCAGAGCCAATGTAGTTTCCATTATGCCATGGAAGGAAGCAGGGGTCATGATTTCATTAGCATAAGAAATTCCCTGTGAAGAATTTCTTTACCAAGGTGCATCACAGAGTCATCTGGGAATACTAAAAGGTTAAATGACTTATCCATGGTCACACAGTCAGTGGAAAAATGAGACAGGACATGATCCCAGTTCTTCCTGAGTCTGAGGCTAGCTCTCTATTCATAATACCACACTGCCACTGAATGCCATGGAGTATGGAAGAGCAGTGGCAAAAGGGAGGGACAAGGAAATCATGCGACTATCAACTATCTAGGGGTGGCCATTCATATGTAACGATGAACATTACACCAATGTTGTTATATATGGAAAGAGTTCCAGCAGTCAAGGGGACTTGAGTTCAAATCCTGCCTCTGATACTTACTACCTTTGTTACTTTGGGCAAGTTATTTAACCTTTTTGGGATTCACTTTTCTCATCTATAAGATGATGACCTCTAAATTCTCTTCTAGTTTTAGATTTGTTGTTGTTCATCCTGTCCTTCATTTTCAAAGAAGACCAATGACATCACGATGTTGGGGTCAGGGTACAGTGTTTTTAGCTGTGGCTGATCAATCCAATATGAGTTTGGAGGGCTCTACCATAAGTTGGGTATAAGTAGTCCATTAGAACATTTGGGATGGAGATGTCCATGGATTTGCCCAGCTCACATTTCCTCTGTGCTACTGCAATTCTTCTTTGCTCATGGAGTATAGTGCCTTCTTTGATGCAGGCATACCACATTGGGCGGTCCTGTGCCAGCATCTCCCATATCTCACAATTGACACTAAAGTTCTTCAGAGAGATTGTGAGAGTTTCCTTGTACCACTTCCACTGACCATTGTGTGAGCACTTGCTCATGCAAGTTCCCTGTAAAGCAGTCTGTTAGGTAAGTATGCATTTGGCATTTGGGCTGCATGGCCAGCCCATCTGAGTGGTGCTTTCTTCAGAAGAGTTTGAATGCTAGGCAGTCCAGCTTGAGAGAGGACTTCAGTACCCTGTACCTTATCTTGCCAGGTAATCTTTTAGAATTTTTCTAAACCAATTCAAATGGAATCTGTTCAGTTTTCTTTTTCTTTTTTTTTAATCTTATTTTCCCCAATTGCTTGTAAAAAAAACTTTTAACATTTTAAAATTTTTTTAGTTCCAAATTCTTTCCTTCTCTCCTTCTCCTCCTGCCACCCTGAGACAGTAAGTAATCTGATATAGGTTACATATGTGCAATCATGTAAAACATATTTCTATATTGGTCATTTCGTGGGAGAAAACTCAAACCAAAAAAGAAAAAGAAAGAAAGTGAAAATAGTATGCTTCAGTCTGCATTCAAACTCCATCAGTTCTTTCTCTGGAATTGGATAGCATTTTTCATCATGAGTTCTTTGGGATTGTCTTGGATCATTGTGCTGCTGAGAATAGCTAAGTCATTCATAGTTGTTCATTGTATAATATTGCTGTTATTGTGTACAATGTTCTCCTGTTTCTGCTCATTTCACTTTGTATCAATTCATGTAAGTCTTTCCAGGTTTTTCTGAAATCCTCCTGCCTATCATTTCTTATAGTGCAATAGTATTCCATTACAATTATATACCACAACTTGTTCAGCCATTCCCCAACTGATGGATATCCCCTCGATTTCCAATTCTTTGACACCACAAAAAGAACTCCTAAAAATATTTTTGTACAAATAAGTCCTCTTCTCTTTTTTAAAAAAACCTCTTTGGGATACAGACCTAGTAATGGTATTGCTGAATCAAAGTGAAATTGCTGTAGTATATAGTTTTATGACCCTTGGTATATAGTTCCAAATTGCTCTCCAGAATGATTGAATCAGTTCACAACTCCACCAACAGTGCATCAGTGTCTTAATTTTTCCACATCTCCTTTAATATTTGTCATTTTCCTTTTCTATCATATTAGCCAATCTGATAGGAGTGAGGTGGTACCTCAGAGTTATTTTAATTTGCATTTCTCTAATCAACAGTGATTTAGAGAATTTTTTCATATGACTATAGATACCTTTGATTTCTTCATTTGAAAAGTGTCTATTCATATCCTTTGACCATTTGTCAATTGAGTGGTTCAGTTTTCTGGCATGGCACGATATACCATAGAGGTTTCACAAGCATACAACAGTGAAGTCAACACAATGACTCTGTAAATCTTCGGCTTGGTATGCAGTCTAATACTTCTCTCCAATACTTTCTTTAGGGACTTCCCAAATGCTGAGCTAGCTCTGGTGATACATGCAACCACCTCATCTTTTTTGTGGACATCCTTGGAAAGAATACTGCCAAAGTAAGTGAAAGCTTATCCGTAGCATTCAAAATTTTTCTATTTACTATGAACAATGGTTCCATGTATGAATGGTGTGGTGCTGGCTGGTGGAGGACATCTGTTCCATTGGTGTTGATTTTCAGGCCAAAATTAGCACAAGCAGCACAGAATCAACCCATACTCTGTTGCATCTCAGTCTCAGAGACTGCACTGAGTATACAATCATCTAAGAACAAAAAATTACATGTCAACACTCCCTCCAATTTGGTCTTGGCTTATAGCCTTTTCAAGTTAAGTAGTTTACCATCAATGTAGTAGCTAACCTCAATTCCATTTTCATCTTTGTTGAAGGTGTCTGACAACATCACAGGAAACATCATGCATGGGAGTAGGCACATACCCCTGCTTCACTCCAAAGGTGACTTGGAAAGCATGAGAACATTATCCCTCATCCAGAACCCTTGTGAGCATGCCAACATGAAACTGGTGTACAATACTGATGAACTTCTCCAGGCAACCACATTTTACTATGATCTTCCACAAGCCTTCACAACTGACAGTATCAAAGGCCTTGGTCAGATCAATGAACATCGGGTACACATCTCCGTTCTGCTCTTGGCATTTCTCCCAGAGTTGTCGGACAGCAAACACTATGTCAACCATTCCTTGGCTCTTTCTGAAGCCACACTGACTCTCAGTCAAACGACATCTTCCAAGTGAAGGATCTAATCTAGTCAGCAAGCTTGTATTCTATCCAAAAGAAGTAAACAACAGGCTCATGACAATGCAATTGCCATTTGCAGGAAAGTGCCACATCGTGATCACCAGTGCATCTGTTCCCACCATGACACAGGTAAGGTATAAAAAAAATTCTAAGACCACCCGGAAACCCCTATCATCAATGTGCCAAAAGAGGATAAGCTTCTACTTCCAGGTGACTAACGCTAGAGGAGGCAGAGACTATCAGACATGGCAGTCCTTGGGAGGAACAAAGTCAGAAACAGCAATAATCACTTACTACTGAAGACTTGTGTGCTCATGACTTTCTCATCACCAACATCCATTCACAACCATAACAAAATGTCCTAGAAGCACACTCACAGAAAACAGTAGCATTTAATAAACTATGTCATTGTAAGGAGAAGAGGGAGGGAGGATGTGAGAATGATGAAGGCAATGTGTGACATAGAGTGCTAGATCGATCAGAGACTCATCCTTCCAAGCTAAAAATTCACATTCAGCAAAAGCAGAAGCCCAAAGGCAAGATGACTGTCAGAATTAGCATCAACAGATTAGAGCACTTCTCCCTAGGGAACAGTTCACTGCTGACCTGAAGGGAAAGCTGAGTTAGCACACAGTTAGCAATAGTGAAGTGGAAAAGAAGGGGGCAGCTTTCAGAGACTTGGTGTTTAGCACTGCATTTGCTCATCAGGGCCAAAACACTCTCAAACATCAGGATTGGTTTGATAAACATGATGGGGAAATTCAGAAGCTGCTGAACAAGAAATGAGAACTCCACAGGGTTTATGAGCAGGACAGCTGGTCTGTCTCCAGGGAGGTAGTGTTTAACTCCATCAACAGAAAAGTACAAGTGAAGCTTTGAGAAATGCATTCTTGGCCCAGTAAGAAGTCAGGTGAAATTCAATTTTATGTCAATAACAATAATCCAAAGTGCTTCTACAATGCCCTAAAAATTATTTATGGGGCAAAGACCTCTGGTGCATCTCAACTATTCAGTGCTGATGGAGCTAAAATGATCACTGACAAGGACATGATCCCAGAGAGATGGGCTGAACATTTCCATCGTGTTCTTAACAGACCATCATCAACTAATACTAAAGTAATTGATATGCCTTAGATTGCAGTCAATCCCTCTCTATTTCTAAAAATTTTTATTTATTTTTAATTTATGGGATAAAACAAGCATTTCCATAAAATATCATGTAATAAAAAACGATGATTGCACATGAAACTGCAAATCTATTATGTACAACTTGCTATTGTTTTTATATACATAATAAAGTGACTGTGTAAATCTCTTTCTCCCCCCTCTGCCCTACAAATGATTACCATTAGACACACACACACACATACATATATATGTATATATATATATGAACATGCTATATATACTTCTATTTATCCATTCTTTCTCTGGATGCAGATAGCATCTTCCTTCCTATGTCCTTTGCAGTTAATTTGGGTGTTTATAATGGTCAAAATGACTTATTCACTCAAAGTTGTTCTTAAAACAATATTGCTGTAACTATATACAACCTTTTCTTTGTTTTGTTCATTTCCCTCTTCATTATTTCATGTAAATGTATCCATGTTTTTCTAAGATCATTGAGCGCATCATTTCTTATAACACAGTAGCATTCCATCACAATCATACACCACAACTTGTTCAGTCATTCCCCAATTGATAGGCATCCCTTCAATTTCCAGTACTTTGCCATTACAAAGAGAGCTGCTATAAATATTTTAGAACATAAAGATTCTTTTCCTTTTTTTACTAATCATCTTTGGAAATAGACCTAGTAGTGGTATTGCTGGGTCAAAGGGTCTAGGACTCTAGGCAGTTTAATAACTCTTTGGGCATAATTCCAGCTTGCTCTCCAAAATGGCTGGATGAGTTCACAATTCCACCAACAATGAATTAGTGTCCCAATTTTTCCACACAGCCTCCAACATTTTTTGCTTTTCCCTTCAATCATTCTAACCAATCTGATAGGTGTAAAATGTTATCTTAAGGTTGTTCTAATTTGTATTTCTCTAATCAATAATGATTTAGAGCATTTTTCACATGACTATAAATTATTTTGATTTCTTTAAAAATTACATATTCATATCCTTTGACAATTTATCAATTGGGTAATGACTCATATTCTTATAGATTTTAGAAAGTTCTTTATATATTTAAGATATGAGACCTTTATCTGAGAGCTGTCTATAAAATTTTTCCCAATTTTCTGCTTTCCTTCTGATCTTGGCTCCATTTATTTGTATAAAACCTTTTTAATTTGATTGAAATTATCCATTTTACACTTCACTCTGCTCTCTATCTCTTGTTTATTCATAAATTGTTCTCCTATCCATAAGTCTAATGATAGTCTAATAGTAATATGTTCCATGTTCTTCTAATTTTCTTGTAATATCTCTCTTTATAGCTAGGCCAATCAAGTCAATCACTATCTAGCTGAACCTCCAATTGAAGAAGCATTGAATGCCATCAGGCTTCTCTCAGGTGGCAAGACGCCTGGCATGAATTCAACCCCTGCAGAGATTACTGACTGAAATCTTCTGGATTATATGGCAAGAAGAAGTTATGCCCAAGGAGATCAAGGATGCTTCCATTGTCTATCTTTAAAAGGACAATCACAGGGAGTCTTCTCTCTCTCTCTCTCTCTCTCTCTCTCTCTCTCTCTCTCTCTCTCT
>NW_020941197.1:23266930-23332545 GCF_900497805.2 Vombatus ursinus
TCTCTCTCTCTCTGTCTCTCTCTCTCTGTCTCTCTCTCTCTGTCTCTCTCTCTCTCATTGCTGGCAAAGATTCTTGCCAGAGGTCTCCTTAATCAGCTTTAGACCTATAAGCCTAGGAGTCTATCTATAAGTCAGAGACTGCTTATATTTCTCCTGTGTCCTTCATAATGCCTAATGGGGTTGATATATAGTTGATGCTCAATAACATCAGTGTCTTCCCTCTGAGATTATCTCCAATTTATCCTTTATAGATCTTGTTTGTACATAGTTGTCGACATGTTGTCTCCTCCAATGGAGTGTGAACTCCTTGATGGTAGGGACTGGTTGTTTTGCCTTGCTTTGTACCCCCAGCATTTAGCACAGTGCCTGGCATATAGTAAGAGCTTAATAATAGCATAGCGTCTGGCACATAGTTGTAATTCAGTCATTTTTCACTCATGTCCGGCTCTTCATGATCCCATTTGGGATTTTCTTGGCAAAGATATTGGAGTGATTTACCATTTCCCTCTCCAGTTCATTTTACAGATGAGGAATTGAAGGAAACAGGGTTAAGTGGCCTGGCCAGGGTCATACAACTAGTAAGTGACTGAGGCCAAATTTGAACTCAAGAAGATGAACTTTACTTCAGGCCCAATGCTTTATTCACTTAGCAGCTAGGTAGCTGCCCAATAGTAGGAGCTTAATAAATGCTTGTTGAGTTGACTTGATTAGTAGCAGATAATAGCAGTTGTTTGGTTGATGGATTCAAATGATTACAGAAATAGAATCTTCTCCCACTCCCAGAAGTTACTAAAAGTTATACCGCAACAGCACCAATTCCTCTACCACTGTTGCTCCGGAGGTAACTCTGCTCAAAGGTTCTCAAATCCACAAAGACTATCTGGTTGCCAGCTATGAAGATTAAGGTTTGGCTGTCTAGAAGATGAAGATTGGCCCGTCTGGTGGAGTCATAACCAAAAGAATGTCTAATGCAAAACTGTCAAGGAAAATAAAATTTCCAAAGTAGACATACCACTCTTCTAATAACAAACAGGTTTGCAAGAGAAATTGAGGGAACAAAATTATTTTCTTTGCTATATACAGAATAAACCAGTATGTGAGGCTAGTTGATCTTTGCCTTAAAATTCAGAAGTTTTATCTAATGATGCTAAGAGGATACTTTTTGTTTTGTTTTGTTTTGTTGTTAAGTAGAAAAAATCCTACTGCTATTGCTTTTTGAACTTTTTTTGTTTCCCCAAGTCATCCTGAATTCACCTTAAAAATCTCGACTTTATCATATAATAAAAAGTCTCTTCAGAAAATAATCAAGTAAATTTTCCTCTCTTTCTCTAAAACTGAATCAGCTTCCATAATGTGAGAAAAATCATAGTAGTAAAAAAGATTATGGAACCTGTCAAAATGCTAAGTTCTTTCTACAATTCTCAGTAAAACTCAAACTGGCCTACCCCGTGGCATCATTGTAATTGCCTTACCCGTTCCCCCTGAGGACATCATTGGCCTCAACCCCACCCCCAAGACCCACTTACCATGTGACATCATTGGCTTCACCCCAGATGAGTGAATGCAGTGAGCCCCCCTCACTAATGGCATCACCTCTTGTCTCCAAATCCTTCAAAATTAAGACATGTTCTCTCATTACTTTGAAACTAATCCTTTTCAACTTTTCAACTTTCCCTTTATACCTTTAAGGCTGAGAAAAACTTTTTGAGCTTGGTATCCCTGCCCACTTTCCAGCTTTCATCATTACACCCTGTAGCTAGAAGAAAGGTTGGAGCCCCAAAGCCCTACTAGCTTTCCAATCTCCCATTTACCTCAGTGCTTTGTTAAGTTTCAGCAGTATTGTGTTTTCAAATTCCTTCTTCTGGGCTGCCAGCACCAGTCAAAAAAAGAATGTCTGAGACAAGAAGAAAAGGTTGTGAACTTACCATGATAAGCACTTCATTTCAAATAGCTCCCTTCCATCTCTTCAAGGAAATTTGCCATCAGTTTGCACACCCACATCCCCTCTATCATTTCTATGGACAAAGACTTTCAATCAATCTTTGCAAAACCCAACCCGAGCCCTGGTCCTTCAACCAAGCTGTTCAACAATGGGCCTCTCTCCCCACCCCTTCCTCCCCTTCCCTTCGTCTCTTAAAAGAGCACTAAAACCGATGAAATGCTTTAAAGGGAATTTGAGCCAGCCGCTTTTTGAAGATTTCAATGTAATGTTATAATGAGTTTTGTTCTCTCTCTCTCTCTCTCTCTCTCTCTCTCTCTCTCTCTCTCTCTCTCACACACACACACACACACACACACGCACACAACTTTTGGTTGGCAAAATATTTTTTAACTTGCAAAACTTCATGGTCATAAGATCATAGATTTCTAGCCAGAAGGGAGCTCAGAGGTCATCTATTCCAACCTTTTCATTTTATAGATGAAGAAACTGAGAGACACCCAGGGAGTTAGGTGACTTGTACAAAGTCATATGGGTAAGAGGTGGAAAAATAAACATTCAAACCCAGATCCACTATTGGTGAATCTAATGTTCTTTCCACTATAGTAGGCTTGTTTGAGACTATGTTGTCTGTTGTCAATAAAATGTAGAATTAAAGCTTTGGTTTGGGTGGTAATGATTTTAGACAATGTACAAATTGAAACGGTTTTAGGGATTGTTGACTGGGGTGGGGGGTTGGTTAAATAAATCTAGATTTTGTTTTTAATCCCAGTTCTGAAAGCACTCTAATTGCAAGCAAACCTAAAGACAATGGTTTGAAATGCTACCTACCTCCTGACAGAAAGCTGATGGATCCAAATTACAGACCAAGCTATATAATTTTTCAGATATGGCCAATGAGAGAATTTGTTTGGCTTGACCATACATATTTGTTACAAGATCTTTGTTTTTCTTTCCTTTACAACGGGAAGCAGGAAATATGAGGAAGAGAAGATGGATTTTGGTTAACTGAAAAAACGTAATTTAAAAATAAACAAAAACAGTGGTTTGGGGAACTCACCCCATGCACCCAAAGACAATCACAAGAAAAGAGCCTTGGCCTAAACCTCAGGATACCTGATAACACTATTTGGGATTGAGGAAGTCCATGAAAGACCCAGAAGCTGAAGCCAAAACATGTGCCAAAAAAGAATGTGGCCTAATCTAGAGAGACATGCCACAAATGTAGCTAGGGAGTAGATCATGGTGCAGATCCCACACTGAATGACAGGGAATCCAGCAACACAAAACATTTTTCTGCCCTCAGATTCCCTGTTTCAATAAGCAATTAATGGTCCAACCATTACTGGAGGCAAGTCAGGTTGAAAAGAATGTATGCTTGAGAATGTTCTTTGTGATTTACCAGGAACATGAGATCCTCCAGGCACTCTCTAATCCAGTTTCTAGCTTCACACATGTCACAGGGGACCAGCTGGAATCTATTTGCTCTACACATTCAAAGCCACAAAATCAACTTCACAATGAAGGGGTTTGGGGCATAATTCCCACTCAATACATCATTATCCATAAGTCCCAGAAGGACCATATTAGGTAGCCACCCTAAAAAAAGGTTCTCCTGAAATACAGAAATGGTTACCTCTCAGGTTACTGAACCATTTCATCCTCATGTGGTCCATGGACTACTTGGAACTGTAGGTAAATAAGACCTAAGCATGTCCCAGGTACATGTCAGGTACTCCCCTGACCTCCTGCAAAGGTAGAAGGTAAAAGGATACTATGATTAGGCCACCTGGCTGGGTCAGAGTCATCCAACAGAAGGCATCCTTGCTCCTCATCGACATGTACAACTATGCCACTTAATGCTGGGCTATTCTTGAAATAACAAAGTCACTAGATGGTAGAGCAGTTCTAATTTTCTGTCACCTTCTCCCAGACATGCCAGATTCACAAAACTCTCATTACCTTCCTCTACACACTTTTCTTCATGAAACCCTTACGTATTGCTTTATAATCTCCCAGAAGAAAACTGTATCACCAGTTTGTCATAGCTGTCTTCAAATGCTAATCCAATAAATGTCCTGTAACAATTTACTCTGAATCATGAGACAGTCACATTGAGTTGATCAATTTCACTTTTGTTTCTTTGTCCAGATGCACAACATCTTCCTTCATGATTCTGTAACTGATGTAGAGCAGGATATTTATTCAGATCAGAATAATCCTTACCATTTCCAGCTGTATAAAATTCCACAGACTCATATAGTTCTTTTGGGGGAAGGAGTGATTTCATATAAATACTTTTTTTTTCAATTGTTTCTTTCTGGCTGCTTGCAGTATTTTCTCCTTGACCTGATAACTCTGGAATTTGGCTACAATATTCCTTGGAGTTTGCATTTTGGAATCTCTTTCAAAAGGAGATCAGTGGATTCTTTCACAATGACTACTTTACCCTCTGGTTCTAGGATATCAGGACAATTTTCCTTGATAATTTCTTGAAAGATGCTGTCCAGACTTTTTTTGGTCATGGCTTTCAGGTAGTCTAATAATTCTTAAATTATCTCTTTATCACCTGAGGATCTATTTTGAAGTCAGTTGTTTTGCCAATGAGATATTTTACATTCTCCTTTATTTTTTTTTCATTCTTTTGATTTTGTTTGACTGATTCTTAATGTCTCATAGAGTCCCAATTCTAATTTTTAAGGTAACTTACACTTCCTTTTCTATTTGGCCAATTCTACTTTTAAAGGAGTTGTTTTCTTCGGTGGATTTTTTTTCCATTTGGCCAATTCTATTTTTTTTTTTAAAAGTTGCTTTCTTCACTTGATTTTTGTGCTTCCTTTTCTACACTGTTGATGCCTTTTTCATAATTCTCCTGCATAACTCTCATTTCTTTTCCCAATTTTTCTTCTACCTCTCTTACTTGATTTTTTTAATCCTTTTTGAACTCTTCTAAGAGGACTTCTGGGGCTTGAGATCAATTCATATTCCTCTTTGAGGCTTCACATGTAGGCATTTTGACAGTGTTGTCCTCTTCTGAGTTTGTGTTATCTTCCCTGTCACCATAGTAGCTTCCTATGGTCTGTGCTCTTTTTTTTTTGGTCATATTTTAAAGTTGAGCTCTGCTCTAGGAGCACGGCGGGGGGGGGGGGGGCTGTCCTAACTTTCTTGCACTGGGGAACAGGGGCCTGGTCACTGGCTTTCTGTGCTGGGGCCTCAGGTGATTGTGGCTTGCCCACTGAGCTAGGGTGGCCTGGCCTAGTTGTGCCTATTATTGTCTGGGTTCTGGAGCTGGCAATGTGCCTTCCACATTGGGGCTGGAGGTCTCACAGCTGGTCTGCTGTGCCATTAGCCTGCTGAGCCAGGATCCAGGGGCCTCGGTTGCTGATCTGTGCAACCTTTCCTGAAGTCCTAAGTTATCTTAAGCTGGAAGATTGTTTCACTCCATCTTTTTTGTGGGTTCTATCGCTCCAGAATCTGTTTAGAGGCTTCACTTTCTTTTAGGGGTTTTTGGTGGCCCAACATGACCTTTACAATTTTGTTTCCAGGGAATAATCTTTATCTTCTGGTTTGGATTCTTTTTTGTTTTATTTCTGGCTTCTTTTGACATACACTAGGCCCGATCCTCCTGCTCTGACTGGCATTTGTCACAGTTTCAACATATCATTAGCAGCGTTTTTAACTATTGCTTTCATATGAGGCTTTACAATCTCGGGTTGTTCAGTCATTTCAGTTGTGTCTGATTCTTCATGACTCCATTTGCGGTTTTCTTGGCAAAGATAGCGAATGATTTCCCATTTCCTTCTCCAGCTCATTTTACAGATGACAGAACTAAAGCAGGCAGATTTGTTACTTGCCCAGGGTCACATAGCTGGTAAGTGTCTGAGGCCAGATTTGAATTCAGGAAGATGAGTTTTCCTGACTTCAGGCCTGGCACTGTGCACTATGGCGCCACCTAGCTGCCCCTAAAGTATTAATAATCTTCAGTAAAAGTATTTGCTTTACTAGACATAGGTAAGCAATACTACCTAGAAATTGACAGGTCTACAAAATATATACATATGGGGCTAGAGAAAACAAAAGTCTTTGTTTTTATTATTTATAAATGGAGAACTTAGAGGTTCTCAGCTCCTCAGTGGTAGTCTGTGAATGCCAACAGGGTCACCAGTATATGTTGGGGTGCACTGCTGGTTTCCCCCCCACCATATACAAAGCTTCTTATAGCCTGTTTTATAAACTATTCTAGATCTCTAGAACCTGGGCAACACTCTGTGGCATTCTTATCCTTAGAATTAGTTAACAGGACCTGAGCACTGTCAATATACTCATTCCCAGTCTCAGCTATCTCACAGAGACCAATATATGTTGGTCTTTTGTAGACTTGACCTTTCCACAAGTAAATAGTCTGTTCTGGAGAGCCTAGAGCACCTCAGCTGTAACACCATAGCTAATTTGAGCCTCCAGGATCACCACTGAGTACCTGAGAGCAAGGTGTGTGGCTGGATTCCCCATCATCTGTGTGCACTCTCTACCGTTTCCGCTCCTTACCTTCACTTGCAGCATGTCTCTCCTGATCAGGCACATTCTTTCAGGCTTGTGTAGGCTCCAGTTTCTGGGCTTTTTTCCCTCACAGTTTCCTACAGTCTCCAGTAGTATTATCAGGCTATCATGACAACTGGGCAAGTCTCACTTTCTGAAATTGTGCTTAGGTTCATAGGTGCATTCCTCAAACTATGCTGTTTACGGCTGCCTGCAGCTGGAGTGGTTTCTGCGATAGGATAAAACAAAGATCTAGATATTTTTACCAACAGTTTCCCTCCCCTCATTACCTCCCCAGACTATGATCTCTAAACACCACTTCAATTTGGTCATTGTCTATATTTAGTTCTTATGTCATTATTCCCACCCAAACTAAACCCTTGATTTCGGAGATTCTATTGCCCAGCAGATAACACAGTCCCAATACAGCATGACAGAATGGAGAGAGATTTGTATTTGGCATCAGTGGCAGGGTCTGGGTTCAAATTCTTGCTCTTCCATCTCCTACCTCTTTGACTTTGGACAAATCATTAAATCACCATGGATCTCACTTTATTCATAATAAGGGAAGGGAAAGAAAAGGGAAGGAAGAATGGAAGGGAGAAGAGAAGGGGTTTCCTTTTAGTTTAGTTTCTATACCTCAGCTTCAGGCAAGTCAGCACAAGGTGAATTCTACTGAATTCCCTCTGAAGTGATTGTTGGTTAGGACAGTCAAATACATTCAATTCAGCTTCAGTCCACTTTGAAAGACACTGGGAAGAAGGGAAAGGGAAAGGCAGGATGGAGACCAGTTTGGTTAGAGGGGTGGGAAGAGGGTATGTTTTGCAAAGACTGATTGAAAGTACAATTCCTACAGGGAGTGGGAAAGGAAATGGGGATGAACATTGATTTTAAGGTCCCCTGGAAGGATAAGAAAGATGCTTCAAGGGAGGTGCCTGGTGTGCTATGCTCAGAACCTTTTCTTCTAGTCTCAATCTCAAACATTCCTTTTGACTAATTCAAGCCACCTGGTGAGGAGAAGAAAACTTCGTGGCAACTCTTCGAGGAAACTTGACTCATTGCTGAGATAAGGTGGAAAATCAGCCCAAGGAAACTTGACTTTTATGGTAGGCTAAGACAGTAAGCTGGAAGCTGGTTCAAAAACTTTCTGAATATAGTGATGAAATGGACACCTAGAGATGTTGGCACAAATTTTTCTTCTGACCATAGACAATAATGGTATAAGATTAAAAAACTGGAAAATTGGGCCTGGGGTTTTAGGGCTTAAAAACTTTCCTTGAGAGTGTGGAGAAAGCAGACCTTGTGGAACAACAGGTGACAAGTGTGATGTCAGCAATGGGAGGGGACAATATGACAATCCAATAATGTTCTCAGATGTAGAGGTCTCAGGTTCATCCTATGGAACAATGCTGCCAGCCCTGAGACTAAGGAATGGTTGTAGATGGGGTTTGGTATTTTGACATGGCGTGTAGCTTTCCTCATCATAATGCAGAAAGGAACAATAGCGCTCATCTGACACAGCCTCCTCGCTTTCCAGATAAGTTTTTGAAACCCTTTGGACAAATCATTAAATCACCATGGATCTCACTTTATTCATAATAAGGGAAGGGAAAGAAAAGGGAAGGAAGAATGGAAGGGAGAAGAGAAGGGGTTTCCTTTTAGTTTAGTTTCTATACCACCTGAGAATCTATTTTGGGAAAGTATGAATTTCAAGATCTGACCACGAATTGGTAACATAACTTAGTCTAGAATCTGGGGCTTTTTGATTCCCCATCCATTTCCACTAATGCATTCATTGCTAGTAATGGTTATAATATGTTAAACCTCCCAGAAAACATATTTGTATTTTAGTAATGGCTTTCAGTGTCTTAAAAGCAAGGTGAGAATTTTAGGAACTATAGTTCAGGGGCAGTTCAGGGGGTACACTGGGGAAGAAGACCTTTTAGTTCCCCCCAAAGCAAGGCACATGCGTTTCTGCCTATTCCAACTATGTAGTAGGTAGATCTTGCTCAAGATAAATACTTCACTCTATTTTTCTTTGTGGCAAGATAATTATTCAATACAAATTTTAACCATGTGTCCTGACCATAATCCCCAAACTAGCAAACTACTTTTTAAAAGTATTCAACAAATGGGGGCAGCTAGGCGGCACAGTAGATAAAGTACCAGCCCTGGGTCAGGAAGGACCTGAATTCAAATCCAGCCTCAGACACTTACTAGCTATGTGACCCTGGGCAAGTCATTTAACCCTGATTGCCTCAACAAATAGAAAAACCTCTATTTTATACATTTTCAGATAGACAGGATACATCAGTGTGAGGAGGTTTGATGGTATGCCAGAGTCTTGGGTCACAAAAGGAATCGAAGCCACCTCATTATAATTGTAGAAGAAATTCTCCGAAATTTTCTTCACTGGTTCTTCACCTGATGTTTCAATTTCTTCAAGGAAAGGATCTTCAGAATATGAATATTCAGATTCTGAAAGATGAAAAGACAATAATTGAGGATAATAAAATCTAAGAGCCCTCAGAAAGTCCTAGAGGTGGTGGCTGCAATCAATGGAGTGAATACCATTCATGTAGAGTGGAGAAGGTCATGGGAATATAAGCGAGGAACTGGGAGATTAGGATGTTTTAGGCAACATCAACATGAAATGGAACCTTTTTTTTTCTGCAGTCATCACTAATCCTGCATGGTTGTTCTTAAGGCAGCCAGGTGGCACAGCAGAAAGAGCACTGAACCTGGAATCAGGAACACGTGAGTTCAAATACAGCTCCAGCCACTTAATAGCTATGTGACCCTGGGCAAACCAATTTATCTCTCCCAGCCTGTTTCCTCATCTGTAAAATGGAGGTAATAACAGTCCCTACATTCCCAGGGTTATTGCGAGGATCAGATGAGATATTTGTAAAGCACTTTGCAAACCTTAAAGCATTACATACATGTTAGCTATTGTTACTGATCTTTGCATTGGTTCATGATAATTCACTTCTCTACCAAGAAAATGATCAGGATGTACTTAAAGTCATCATGGGAACTGATGTAATGATAGAGGTATTCATCTACACTACTCCTTCACGTACCACCCATCTCCCACCCCACTGGGCCCGTGATCTCCTACGTTCTTCAGCTGTGTCCGTTCTTTCAGAAATTTCTTCAGATTCTTCTGCTTCTGTTTGGAATTCATCTTCATCCTCGTAATAATCTTCTTCTTCATCTGGTTCTTCTGATTCTTTGTCCTGATCCATGTTAGAAACTGATGGGAAGAAAATGAAAAATTGCAATTTTTTTGTCTTAGGGGTTATTAATTCTACCCAGGCTTTGGTTCCCAATTTGAATTGCATGGCTTAAATGGAATCACAGAACAAGAACAGGTTACATACACTAAGGGATGAGGTGGGGCAAAGGGTGGGGGATGGGAAGGAATCTTATATGAACTGATATCAAGAAGAGATATCAAGAAATGTATTGTGTACAAAGTAACACCAATATTGTAAGATGATCAGCTGTGAATAATTTAGCTATTCTCAGCAATACAATGACCCCAGACAATCCTGAAGGACTTATGTTGAAAAATGCTATTCATCCCCAGAGAAAGAACTGATGGTTTCTGAACACAGATTGAAGCATACTTTTTAAGCTTAACAGATGGTGGAAAATAAGAAAGTGAAAAGAAGACTTTGAGTATTCTGTTCTCTCTGTTTTTAAAATAATGCCTTTTGAAAAAAATACTATAGCTCACTATTGACTGGAGAAATGTAAATTAAAACAACTCTGAGCTACTGCCTCACACAAATATTGGAGGGGATGTGGGAAAATTGAGACTCAAATGTACTGTTAGTGGAGTTGTGAACTGATCCAACCATTTTGGAGAGCAATTTGAAACTATGCCCAAAAGGTTATAAAACCATGCATACCTTTTGACCTAGCAATACCACTGCTAGGTCTGTATCCCAAAAAAGATAAAAAACAAAAAGGAAAAGGACGAACATGTACAACAATATTTATAGCAACTCTTCTCTAGGGGCAAAGAATTAGATATTGAGGGGATACCCATCAATTGGGGAATGACTGAACAAGTTGTGGAATGTGATTATGATGGAATACTATTGTACTATAAGAAATGATGAGCAGGATGCTCTCAGAAAAACCTGGAAAGACTTACAGAGCTGATACAAAGTGAAATGTACTGTGTACAAAGTAACAGCAATATTGTAAGATGATCAGCTGTGAATAATTTAGCTATTCTCAGCAATACAATGATCCCAGACAATCCTGAAGGACTTAATGTTTAAAAATGCTATTCATCCCCAGAGAAAGAACTGATGGTTTCTGAACACAGATTGAAACAACTTTTTAACTTTATTTTTCTTGAGGTTTTTTTGTCTGTTTTTTTATCTATGTTTTCTTTCATGTTTTGCATGACTACATACAGAACCTATATCAAATTGCTTGCCTTCTCAATATGGGGAGAGGGACAGGAGGAAGGAAGAGAATTTGGAACTCAAGGCTTTAAAAACAAATGTTAAAAATTGTTTTTACATGTAACTGGGGAAAAATAAAATACTAAATAAAAAAAGAAAAGAAAAGAACAATAAAATAATGCCTTTCTTCTCAAAGGGGGTATATAAGTAGCAAGCATTTCAGAGTAGGGACTAGAGTCATCTATATTCAAATATAACTATAAAGTCTTAAATATTCTAAAGTCAATAGGAGTTGCTTTTGAAATATAAAAGTATACTGGGTCATCATGGAGACAGAGGGAAAATGACAAGATCTAGGATGATTTTAATCATTCAGGAAGTATTTATTGGGCATCTTCTCTGAATAAAGCACTCATGCTAGGCACTGGCACAATCTTAGACCTGCTTCTCAAACTCAATATTCTGCCTCACTCTCTTCTGACCTTGCTTACTAAGTACTACGTATGCTAAACTAATATCAGATCACCCTTGTCTATGCTACAACTCATCTCATAAACCAACTGGCTAGGCATCTTCTTTGAATAAAGCACTATTCTAGGCACTGGAGGAGATATAAAAGAAATAGATAGAGTCGCTCTTTGGCTTATAACTGAGTTGGGGAAACAACCAGATGGTAAGTTTATAAGAATTCTTTCACTCCTATGGACAACCATCAGTCTGCAAAAAGCCTTGAAGTTGCTACCAAATTCCAGCCCTTGAGGTGGACTTGAGATAAAGAAATTTTGTCAGGTACCAGAGCGATCAGAAGAATCCTTTAATTGTCAAGAAGAAGGGTAGGAGGAAGAACTTGGAATAAGGGTATAGTGAAGAAGGGGAGAGCCAGGGGCTGGAGGGAGGGAGTGGTCACCAAAAGGCTTTCAGTCTTGTAGAGCTATTGCAAGCAGGAATTATTTCATTCTTTGTACTTGAATCCCCAGAGCCTAGCAAAGTGCCTGGCACATAGGAAATGTTTACTAAATATTTAATTGATTGATTGCTATGTGTCTGTCACGTTACTTAACTATTTTTTGTATGTTTACCTACCTTGACTACAACCTTGGACCTGCTTCTCAAACCTGATATTCTGCTTTACTCTCTTCTGACCCTGCTTATCTGGTACTATGTATGCCTAAACTAATATCAGATCACCCTTGTCTATACTACAACTCATATCATAAACCAACTGGCTTTAGCAGGTCCCCTTTCTATTCTAGATGGATCTCACACTGTTGATCTGCATTCTTACTTTCTGCCTATCTATCTTGCTCTCACTTCTTTGTACCATGGCTAGACGTTGGGGCTTTGGCCAACAACGAGCAAGGCTTGTGCTGTCTTCTATTGACACCACTGAAACCTTAATAATACCACTATTTATCATAATCATTAATTCTAAATGTGAGGTCTTTGCCCTTCCCCAAAAGCAGGCTAATGTTCTAATTATGGAACAGACCTACATCAACATTGACATGCTTGTCATGAATGAAACCAAAGAACTCAAGAAAATTGCCACTAAATGGAAAGACGGTACCCAGGTTCCCCTTTAAGAGTCAAAGAAGGAAGTTATCAGAAGTGTTTTAATCATGCACTCAAGAGTAATAAGAATCATCATTTCACAGCATCCTTGGTCATCCTGGCCTGCAGCATTCAATGATGATCATAAGCAAAAAAAGTTTCCACGGGAGACAGTTTCAGCTTATGGAACAAAAATTGCCAAGAATGAAGAGGTAGAGGAAAGAATACAAAGATCTTGGCAGAAACCTTCAAATCCAATCAACATTTACTTTGGTACTTAATGACTTCAAAGGTATATATGTTGGAGAATATGGCCAAAAGTATGTTAGGAAATGTGGTTCAGGTTTAAGAAACAAGATAGGTCGACGTCTTAAAGAATACTCAGAAGCTTTGTGCCAAGAGACGATGAATATTTTCTTTTGGTTTTTTTTTAAAAGTTTGATCCATTTTGTCTTTTTATGTAAGTTTCCATGTACCCCATCACAGCACCTCCACTGTCACATAACCCTCCTGTTAAAAAAAAAAGCTAAGCAAAATCAGCAGAGCAATCACACCTGTCACATGTGATTGCAACATACACAAATATTTTCATATATGTGATTGCAACATATATGAATACTTTCTGTAGGAAGACAACCAGAAGGTTTTGGAATAGTAAAGGCTGAACAACATAACATAAGAAATGAATTGACTATAATTTAATAGACAGGAAAATAACTACTAACTCATGTGGAAGTCATTCTTAGAATCATCTGTGTCTGGTAAGTTAGACTATCAACCAGTTAGAATAAAAGTTAAAATCAACACCAAAGTATAACAAAAGATAAAAAGAAGAAGACACTGAATGAAATTATAACAGCTCCAACACGGCATTTTTTGATCATGGCTTTCAGATAGTTCAATAAATTGTCTCTCCTGGATCTACTTTCCAGGTCAGTTGTCTTTCCAATGAGATATTTCACATTGTTTTCTATTTTTTCATTCTTTTGGATTTGTTTTACAGTGTCTTGATTTCTCATAAAGCCACTAGCTTCCAATTGTACCATTCTAATTTTTAAGGAAATATTTTCTTCAGTAAACTTTTGGACTTCCTTTTCCATTTGGCCAGTTTTGCTTTTTAAAGCATTCTTCTCGTCATTGGCTTTTTGGACCTCTTTTGTCATTTGGCCTAGCCTATTTTTAAGGTGTTATTTTCTTCAGTATTTTTTTGTCTCCTTTACCAAGCTGTTGAATCATTTGTCTTGCATTACTCTCATCTCTCTTCCTAATTTTTCCTCTACCTCTCTTACTTGATTTTCAAAACCCTTTTTAAGTTCTTCCATGGCCTGGGACCAATTCGTATTTTTCTTGGAGGCTCTATTGGATATAGGAGCTTGGACTTTGTTGTCTTCTTCTGGTTGTATGTTTCCATCTTCTTTGTCATCAAAAAAAGATTCTATGGTCTTTTTTGCAAGGTTTGGTCATAATCCCAGCCAATAACTTGAGTTTAAATTCTTTGTTAAGGTAGGGGTCTGCTTCCAGTGTGGAAAACGTACTGTTCCAAGTTTTGTGGGTTTTGTGCAGCTGTTTTCAGAGATACTTCTAGGTACCTATAAATTTTCAGTTCTTCCAAGGTGGTATGATAAGGGACAAGGTGTTTACTCCTTTCCTGGCCTGTGCTCTGGTCTATGAGTGACCACAGGCACTCTTTTCTGCCTTGGAACTGGGAGGAGGATTCCTTCTCTACCACCATTACAAGCTCCACCATGCCAGGACTCCTCCTTGTCCCAGGACTGCCATTCAGAACTGTGACCCAGATCTAAGCACAGGCAAAGCAAGAGAATCCTGCCTCAGCACCAGCAAAGAGATCCCTGCAATCCTGCTCTGATCAGTCACTCGATTCCCCCTCAGTCTTTAGGCCAGAAGCTCTGGAAGCAGCCACCACCCTGGGGTCATGCTCGGGGGCTGGGGCTGGGACCACGCTTCTCTCTCTCACCTCAGTCACAGACTTTTCCCACTGACCTCCTAGGTTGTCTTTGGCATTCATGGGTTGAGAAGTCTGGAAACCGCCACAGCTGCCCATGATTCTGTCCTCTGAGGCCTGCTCCAGGTTCGCTGAGGCTTGTTTTGCCTGCGTGCCCACGCTGAATTGCATACCTCTCCCTGTCCGGTGTGATAAACCTTTTGGGTCAACCATCCAGGCTGTCTTAGGCTGTAAATGTGTTTCACTCTGTCTTTTTGTGGGTTCTGTTGCTTTAGAATTTGTTTACAGCCATTTTTTATAGGTATTTGGAAGGGTTTGGGGGAGAGCTCAAGCAAGTCACCGCTTTTACTCTACCATCTTGGCTCCACCCCAACATGGCATTTTTAATAGACAAAATTAGAAATGGATAAAGGTAAAGAAACTAGACTCAACCATTACTTAAAGCAATTTCCAGAAAAGTATTAAAACAGGAGGAAGAAATGAGCCAGCCTGTGACGAGTCAGCCAGGTTATCCTGATAAAAGACATGATTCAGCACTTCAAGGGTTCCAACTCTGCCAGGGCCACCAGTGGACAGTGGGTGCCTTTCCACATGCATTCATCCTGGAGTAAGAAGACTCCAGGCACCAACAAGAAGTAGGCCAAACACACAGACACACCTGTACAATTTGTTTGGTACTCATTAGCATCAGCTGTGGCTTCAATAAATCACTGTTTCTATTCATATGTCCCCCATACCTCTCCCAGTTCTCTACTTTTTGGGAAAGTAACCAAGTATGATCACTCAGCCTCAAACATATTTACAAATTATGTCTTGAGTTAAGTTACTTCTGCAGACAGAGATTTTCCAGTGGTTCCCTTTAATAGCTAACTCTCTTCCCTCTCACCTCCAAGAAGCAAAACAAAACAAAACAAAACAACAAAAAAACAAACAAACAAACCCATAAAGGAAAAATACTGAAGTTGAGAATTTCACCATCCAACCTCAAATTTGATACCTGACCTCAAATCTGAAATCTGGACCACTGAATAGCAATTATTCCTAAATACTTCCTTAGTCATTCTGGTGTAAATAAACTTTCCCGTACAGTATCTATAACAGTTTTCTTTCAGAGCAAATGCTGCAGTTTTCTACATGTCTTTCCCAAGGCAGTTTAAAACCACTTTTTTTTCAGTCCAAACTTTTCAGTGAAAAAATTCAGTCTATTGGTGCCTACCTACAATTGTTCCGCCAGTTACAGTTTTAGAGAGTTGCCTGGGGCACAGAGAGATCAGACAGCTGGCTGCTACTTTGGATAGAGTTGATTTGGAATCAGGCAGACCCAAATTCAAATTGTGCTTCAGACATTTGCTAGCTGTGTGATTCTAGGCAAGTCATTTAACCTCCATCTGCCTCAGTTTCCTCATCTGTAAAATGGGAACAGTAATAGCACCTAACCCAAAGAATTGTGAGGACCAAATGAGATAACTTATGTAAAGCTTTTTGCAAACTCTTAAGGTTTATATAAATGTTAGCAATTCTTACTATTAAGTGTCTTGCCCAAAGTTATACCAGTAGTATGTGTCAAAGGTGGGACTTGAACCCAGGGCTTCCCAACTCTAAGGCTGGCTCTCTATCTGCTGTGCCATGTTGCACTTTTGCAGTTTATAAAATGAAAATAAAGCATTCATAAATAAAATTGTTTAAAATCTTATCAAATTCATAAAGTGATGCTTCCCATCAGAGTCAACCCTAGGCAACAACATCATGCAATAAAGCCTAATTTCAGGCCTCTTTTTTTTTTTTTTTCAAACTGAATTTTCTCCCTCCATGATGCTCCTCCCACTATTATAATAATACCTATAGTAGTATAAATATGCCTGCAGCTCTTTGAAAAAATGTATACATGGCACACTTTTAAGTTTAAGTTTAATCTGCATTAATATTTTCTCCCTGTCTAGACAATCAATAAAACAAGTCAGAACCTGATTTGTAGCATTTGCCAATTTCTGAGGAGTAAATGGTCAGACTGAAAATTTAATAATCAGCTCTTATAATCCAGCTGGAGATGGCTCCAGCATACCCTTGTAGCCACCTCACGGATTGTAAGCATCAAGTGACATGATAAAGTTATATAAAATGTTTTGCTAACCTAATACTATTTAAATGTCATCAAGCAGATGAATTTGAGCAAATATCTCCCAAAAGAAGAACTGTAGACCATTAACAACCATGTTAAAGAATGTTCCAAATCAATAACAAGAGAAATTCAAGTCAAATTCTTTGCTATCACAAAAAGTGCTGCTATAAATATATTGGTATATGTAGGGACTTTCTTCTTATCAAAGGCCCCTCTGGGGTATAATCTTAGTAGTGGAATCTCTGGGTCAAATGTTATAGACATTTTAGTCACTTTATTTGAACAATTTGAAATTGTTTCCCAAAATAGTTGTATTGCATTTCTAAAATATAGAGAGAATTGAGTCAAAATCTTAAGAATATAAGTAATTCCTCAATTGCTAAATGGTCAAAGGAAATGAATAGGCAGTTTTCAGAAGAGGAAACCAAAGCTATCTACAGTCATATGAAAAAAACCTCTAAATCACTATTGATTAGAAAAATGTAGGGGCAGCTAGGTGGCACAGTGAATAGAGCACTGGCCCTGAAGTCAGGAGGACCTGAGTTCAAATCCAGCCTCAGACCAAACACTTGCTACTTACTAGCTGTGTGACCCTGGGCAAGTCACTTAACCCCAATTGCCTAAAAAAAAAAAAAAACTAAAAAGAAAAAGAGAAAAAAAAAGAAAAATGTAAATTAAAATAACTCTGAGGTACCATCTCATACATTTCAGATTGGCTAATATGGCAGAAAAGGTAAGTGACAAATGTCAGAGGGGATGTGGAAAAATTAAGACACTAATACATGATTGATGGAATTGTGAACTATCTAACCAATCTGGAGAACAATTTGGAACTCTGTCCAAAGAGCTATAAAACTGTGCATACCCTTTGGCCCAGCAATACCACTACTAGATCCATATCTCAAAGAGATCAAAGGAAAAGGAAAAGAACCTATATGTACAAAAATATTTATAGAAGCTTTTTTGTGGTGGCAAAGAACTAGAAATTGATAGGATGCCCATCAATGCAGCAATGGCTGAACAAGTTGTGGTATATAATTGTAATGGAATACTATTATACTATAAGAAATGATGAATAGGGTGCTTTCAGAAAAATCTAGAAAGACTTACATTAACTGATGCAAAATGAAGTGAGCAGAATCAGGAGAACATTGTACATAGTAACAGCAATATTGTATGATGATCAACTGTGAATGATAGCTATTCTCAGCAATACAATGAATCAAGACAATTCTGAAGGACTTATGATGAAAAATGCTATCTACCTTCAAAGAAAGAACTGAAGGAGTCTGAATGCAGATTGAAACACACTTTTTATTATTCTTGAGGGTTTTTTTTTTTGGTCTGAGTTTTCTTTGTAACATGGCTAATATGGAAATGTTTTGCATGAGTGCTTGCCTTCTGAAGGAGGGAAGAGAGGAAGCAAATTTCTCTGATGATGGCCTCATTTCTCAAATATATAGAGCACTGAGTCAAATTTATAAGAATATAAGTCATTCCCCAATTGATAAATGGTCAAAGGATATGAACAGGCAGGTTTCAGACAAAGTAATCAAAGCGAACTATAGTCAAATGAAAAGAAAATGCTATGAATGACTACCTACTGTCTACAAATGTGTCAATGTCTCCCTCACCCTCAAAAAACCTTCACTTGATCCTTCTATCCCCACGATTGTCCTGTATAGTATTGCTCCCTTCCCACTTCGTGGCTACGCTCCTTGAAATGGGCATCTACAACAGGCAGATGACTTAGCTATTCCTAGCAATACAATGATCCAAGACAGTTCTTAAAGATTTAAGATGCACTTCCATTTTCTCTTCTCTCAGTGTCTTCTTAACCCCTTATAGTTTGGGTTCTACCCTTACCATTCCACCAAAATTGCTTTCTCTGAAGTTACTAATGATTTCTCAGTTGTCAAATCCTTTTGCTGTCAAAGCCTTTTCTCAGTCCTCATTCTCCTTGATCTCTCTGCAGCCATTTACACTTCTTGACACTCTCTTCTCTCTAGATTTCAGAACACCACTCACTCTCTCCTGGTTCTCCTCTTCATTCTCCTTTGCTGCATTCTCATCTAGGCCATGCCCTCTAGCTGGAGGTGTCCTACAGGGCTCTGTCCTCTTCTCCCTGTATACTACCTCACTTGGTGATCTCATCGGCTTCCATGGACTGAATTACCATCTCTATGCTTGTGATTCTCAAAAATACCTATCTTGCCCCAATCTCTCTGCTGACTTTCCAATTGCATATCCAATTGCCTTTCAGAAATCTCCAACTGGATGTCTAGTAGACATTTTCAACTTAACAAGTCCAAAACTGAATTAGTCACTTTTCCCCCTAAGGCCACCCACATTTCTAACTTTTCTATTGATGTCAAGGGCAATACTATCCTCACTGTTGCTCAGGCTTGCAACCTCGGTGCCATCTTTTTTTTCCTCACTGTCTCTCACCTCCCATATCCAAGTGGTTGCCAAAGCCTGTCAATTTCACATTGGCATCATCTCTCAAATACACCCCCTTCTCTCCTCTGACACTGCCACCACCCTGGTTCAGGCCCTGCTTCATGACTATTCAATAGCCCCGGTGGGTCTTCCTGCCTCAAGTCTCTCCCTATTCCAATCCACTCTCCATTCAGGAATCAAAGAGGTTTTCCCAAAGCATAAGTCTGTTTCCTCTCCTACTCATTAAACTTCAGAAACTCCCTATCGCCTTTAAGATCAATTTCAAAACCCTGCTCGGCATTCAAAGCCCTTCATAACCTAGTCTCCTACTAGCTTTCTAGTCTTCTTACACCTTACTCCTCACCATGTACTCTTCAATACAGTGACAATGGCCTTCTTGCTGTTCCATAAACAAGACACTCCATCTCTTGGCTCTGGGAATTCTCTCTGTCCTCCATGCCTAGAATATTCTTCCTCCTCATCTTTGCATCCTGGCTTCCCTAGATTCTCTTAAGTCCCAACTAAAATCTCATTTTCTTTTCTTTTAATTTGGTATTTTAAAATTTTTAAGAATGATTTTTCTTAATTACATGTAAAAACAATTTTAATTTTTTTTTATAATTTTGATTTCTAAATTCCCTCCTTCCCCTCACCCCCCTGAGAAGGCAAGCACTTTGACATAGATTATACATGTGCAGTCATTCAAAATATAGTTCCATATTAGCCATGTTGCAAAAGAGAACACCAACCAAAAAAAAAACAAAACAAAACAAAAAAAAAATAAAGTAAAAAGTATGCTTCAATCTGTATTCATACGCCATCAGTTCTTTCTCTGAAGATGGATAGCTTTTTCATCATAAGTCCTTCAGAATTGTCTTGAATCACTGTATTGCTGTAAGTAAGTAAGGTTAATTTTAGTGTGTAAGGAGGATTTTGTTATCCTTTTTAGAGCCTAGATAATATTTCCCATGAATTATAGCTGAAAACATCTCCATCACGCTTGCACAGTGAGAGATAGGGATGACATAATGTACACCTGAGCTGTGGTACGTCATGACAATATTGCTAAAGTTAACCTGTGAACTTAATGTTGGTAAGATGCCTTCTTTGTCTGTTGCCCTATAAAGCAAGTGGGCACTGATCAGTGAGTGGGGAACCCATTTTAGGATTTGAGTAATGCACAGAGGAATGCATGGGTCTGCCTTGATTGGCCTCCATCAAGGCTTGGGGTGCTGGGGGAGGGAAATCTGTGTTTGCCTCAACCAGCCCCAATTGAGGCTTAGGGGATCTTGAAGGAGTTATACTCCTATTCTCACCTGCCCCTTTGAGAAGCGTGATTAGGGAATGCTGTAGGAGTTGGTGCCCCCAATATCAGTAGGTCCCTTTGAGAAGACCAGACTAAAGTAAGCTTATTTAACCCCTTATTATGACTCCATTCCTGTCTTCCTGTCTGACCGGATCAAAAGCAAACCTGCTAGTGAAAGAGGTACTAGAAGCTTCCTGTATCTCCTACCTAAGAAATGGTGTAGTTGGTGTCTTTACCTAACAGCATTCACAGCTGATCATCGGACGATATTGCTTTTACTGTGTACAATGTTCTCCTGACTCTGCTCAGTTCACTTTGCATCAGGTCATATAAGCCTTCCCAAATTTTCTGAAACATCCTGCTTATCATTTCTTATAGCACAATAGTATTTCATCACAATCATATACCACAACTTGTCCAGCCATTTCCCAATTGATGGGCAGTCCTTCAATTTCCAATTCTTTGCCACCACAAAAAGAACTGCCATAAATATAAAATCCCATTTTTTACAGGAAGCCTTTCCTGCCCTGTCTGAATTCTAATGCCTTCCTTTACTTATTTCCTACTCTCCCTGTATATAGCTTGCTTGTACACATTAGTTTGCTTGTTATCTCTTTGATTAAATTGTGAGCTCCTGGAGAACAGGGGCTGTCTTTTGCCTATTTTTGTATCCTGGTACATAGTAGGCATTTAATAAATGTTTATTTTACTGACTGAACAACTTAATGTTTATTTTACTGACTGAAGCTATTTGTGCAGCTTAGAGGTTTTTACATTTCACCTTATGTGTTACTGTAGAATGGAGGCTTTGAATCTTCATTGTAATACCTGCAATCTGAAATCACAAAATTAACATCTCTGTGACATAGAATTTTCTGACATTGAAAATGTACATTTATTTATAATAAATTATATGAAAAACATACTTTCTTCAACCTCCTGAATGTTTTACCAGTGACTGCTTGTCTTGTTTACTAGTAATTCCAAGTCTTTAACCAGGTCTCATTTTTTTTTTTACAAAAACTGCCATTAAGATACTTAAGTAACTGATTTTCTTTAATTAATCAGCAACCATTTATTAAGCACCTATTACGCAAGAGGCACTAAACTAGGTACAAATATGGACAAAAATTGAACAGTCCCTGCCTTCAAAGAGCTTTCAGTCTACTGGGAAAGGGAATAAGCATTTATATAGTACCTACTGTGTGTGAGGCACTGTGTTAAATATTTTCTCATTTGATCCTCACAACAACCCCGAAAGGTATTTGCTGTTATTACCCCCATTTTATAGTTGAGGAAAAGGAGGCAAATAAAGAGGTTAAGTGACAAGGCAAGTGCCCAGGGTCACACAGCTACTACCGAATTTCAACTCAAGTCTTCCTACTTCTTACTTCCAGACCCATTGCTCTATCTAGTGCACCACTTAGCTAGCATGACAAACGTATATACAAAAATATGTACAAAATAAATATAATTTTCTACATTCAGCCCATATTTTGTCCAGGACTTTGGGGATTCTAATTATGCCATTAAATGTATTAACCTACAACTTGCTAGTTTCAGTATACGCATATACATATATATAATACATATATTTGTTACATGTATGAATGAGTAAAGAGACGCTCACTCTTTGGGGAGCTCTGAGGGAAGGTAGAAGAATATAGAGGGGTGTGTGCGTGTGTGTGTGAGAATTTATGTCTGCAAGCTAACGAAAGAGAGGAGGAGGAGGAACGAAGCGGGTGGCTGAGAATTAAGACCAGGGTGAGTACGAACAGAAGTTAGCCTGCTCTTAGGCAGAGGCTGGGGGCCCGGGCTTTTGGGGGCGTGGTACTTACCTAGAAAATCGGCGGCAGAGCTCAGCCCAAGCACTTTCTGAGCTCTCCCTTCGTTTACTGCCGTTACCACAGCAACCGCAGGCCAGCCTCCCTCGGAGAGGGGAGGCACAAGGGGAGTGCCTCAGTGGAGCCTCAATGCGCATGCTCGGGTCCGTGATCCAGCCCTGAAAAACATCCCTGCGTGTCTGACAGGTAGCAGCGCTGATGGGGCGGTGGTCCAGGATGCGTAAGGTGTTGGTGCGCGCGGAAACGGCGGTGGCTACCTGTCTCCCTCCTCCCAGAAGATCGTTTGGGTTCAAAAACCAAAGCTACCCCCGAAGATATCCCCATCCCCAGGCCTTTACTCCTTGCAGTATGAAACTATGCAGTTGAAATGAGTTTGCTGCAAACCTATTAAAGAGGCACAAAGGAAGCCCAACTTCTCATAATGTGGCATCTACTTGACAAAGTTAAAACGTACGTCAGCTTCTTGCTCCATCTTGCACGTGGTCTTAAAAAGCCAGCAGAATTTTACAGCTGGAGCTTCTTAGTAAAGGAAACCTGGTGGAATCGAAGGTACATCGGGCAGGACAGGTTTCTGCATTTACTGGGCTGTTTTAAAAATAACTCTTTAGTGCTTTTTTTTTTTTTTATTGCTCGAGTATCTCCATACTTAAAGTTACCGATACAACATATTTTGATGGCCTAAGTTTATCTATCCTTTTGAAATTTTCTTTTGAATAATTTACACCATGGGTTTGTGCTCTTCAAAATGTATTTCTTTTTGGTTCCAGGGAGCTATGAATAAAAGCATCACACTTGCATTTAACATTGTTGGAGTACTGATTTTATGTAAGCATACACCAGGAAAACTGAAGTTTTCAATTGTTTATTTTGTGGGAAAAGTATGGAAATTGAATATCTATTTTGTTTTTGAACATTTGTTTTGTATTTCAGTGCCCAACACCAGGGACTGAAAACAATTCTCCTGCGGCAGGAGCCACACTCAAAGGGATTCGTGTATATGTGGCATCCAGCGCATATTACAATCATAACCTTAGAAAAAAGTATTTCTGGATGTACATAATATAATGAACACGGTTTAGTTAAGGTCACCACATCTACTGTATTAGTAAATTGCTTCCATCATTCTACCAGCTCAATCTCCCCCCCCCCCCACTTATCAGGTATACAAAATTATTTAAACTGTTTATTTAAATCTGGAATGGACCTTTGAGACCATATAGTATAAATCCCTTATTTACAGATGAAGAAAGGAAGGCCCAGAGAGCTGTCTGATTCTAAATTTGCTGTTCTTCCCATTCTATCAGGTATGTTCTTTGCCTTTTTTTGTCATAGTCCCCTTTTCAGAATAATGTTTTAAATGCGTAAAATAGGATAACAATGGAAATTATACTGAAATCCAGATATAATTTTTTTTTAATTCATTGACTGTACATTAAGAACCACTGCTTATAGGGGTGGGAGACCTAGGGCCTCAATGCCACCTGGTTAGCAAAATGGACTACTACAGCAACTGTCACACAAGTAAATGCCAATTTTCTACATCTGTTATCCCCTAACTCTTCAAGGGGCACATTTTTCCTCTCTTCTTTGGGGCCAGGCTTTATTATTGTAATTACACAGTATTCTATTCAGCTTTTTTGGGGGGAGGTAGTAGAGGAAGGTTCTTTCCATTTATATTGTTGTAGCAATTGTGTACGTTGTTTTCCTGATTGTTTATTTCATTTTCCATAAGGTCATATAAGTGTTCCCATGCATCTTAGTATTTATTCTTCCATCACAGTAATATTCCATGTCATTCATTTGCCACAATTTGGTTAGCCATTCCTCAATCAATGGGCATTTGATTTTTTTCCAGTTTTTTGCTACTACAAAAACTCTGCTACAAATATTTAGGTTTGTATGGAACACCACTTTCAAATAAGCTATAATGTACCAAAAGCAAGTGCACAAAGTGTTCACCATCAATCGTGATTCCATTCTTCCAGTCCAAGGGCTGGTATAGTCTAAGATAATTTTCAATAATTTAGGAGCATATCCCAAAGAAAAATCATTGCAACATCTGCTGAAGGTATCAAAATTATATAGCTTAGAGATGACCCTCGGTAAAATAAAGAATATGAAACAAACATTTCATGCAATATATATGGACAGTATGGAGATCTACAAGTAGTGGGAATGTGTACCTTAGTGCCTGAATTCCGTGTAACAGTAAAGAATAAAAGTGAATCAGAAAAGGTAAAAAAAATTCTGACTGGGTTCTTTCAGTCATAATCACAATGATTGATGAAAAGAGATCAAAGCTTAAGGATGAAGTCTTCTGTGCTGCTAGCAATGAATTACCTCAGAATACCAACTGGTCCACAACAAAACATGAAAAATAAAAGCTTTCAGCTACCCGACATGCAATGTATATATCATTGCATAAAATCTTTCTTCGGAGCCGTATGACAAATGAGGAGCACAACAAAAGTTTGGGGACACAAATGTATTGGGGGCAGTCTATTGTGAGGAAGGATGTTGGGTGGGCAAGGATGACAGAATGGCCAACTCACAATCCCAAGGGATCATAAAGATGTCATTGTCTGAATCTTAGTATAATCTTATGTAAAACTGAGGATGATAATTACTGTACTATCTGCTTCACAGGATTGTTGTAAGGAAAAACACTTTATAAACATCAAAGTGTGACCTAAATGTGAGTTGTACTATTTACAAGTAATGAGATCTAAATAGGAACTCAAAATGCTAAAACACAACTGAGAATATTAATTTCATTTTCCTCCAAGCTATGAGAGTTTATATTTTCAGTGAAGTTCAGCTATAGGCAACCAATATTTCCTTTTTCCTAGACAGTATAGTTGATTTTTGGTCATGTGAGAGAACTTACTGAACTACCAATTAATAAATATATATTTTGTTCAAAGTACTGAGCCTGTCACCAGAAGTACAAAAATAAATAAGACCTGGTCTTACCAGGAAGGTTTTGTGCAAGCAAAAGGGAGAATCATTTTCTTTTTGATATTCTGACAAATGCCAGAAAAATAAAAGGCATTATTAGGTCACAGTCAGATACAGAAAAAAGGCAATCACTACCTTTCTGTATTTCAAGTGTATTAACATAGGAAAAAATATTACATACATAGCAATTCTACTCTTCAGAAAAAAGACATGAGAATTATAAAAATATAGATTATTGCAGGTAAAAATGCCTCACCCTAGACTGTTCTTTAATAGAGATACAGTGTGACATAATGGATATGAGTACCAGACTCGGTACCAGGAGAATCTGGGTTAAAGTCTAGCCTCTAACACAAAATAGATGTGTGACTATGACCAAGTTACTAACCTCTAGGTTCTTTAGAATTAAACTCATATGAGTTGTCAGATCTGCATCAGTGGAAGGAATTTCCACAATCAGCATCCCTACACTAACGAAATAACAGATCTGAACCAAAGAGAGACATTTAAAAGGTTTGTGTTATGCTTAATTTGGTTCCTTGTAAGACTTGGTCTTTGCCATCACAGTGTGATCTCCTGGAGGGTAAGGACTGGTTTTTACTTCTTCTTATATCCCTAGTGCTTAACACAGTGTCCAGCACATATCTGACACTTAATGTTTACTGACTGCTATTACTGGGATGTGAAATAAATTTTTCTCTGCAGAAAAATCTGTTAAGAAGGCCTATTTGTTGAGGGGGTATACTATTCTTTAAAAGTCAATAGTCTCTTTAGGGATACCACATCCTGCCTTACTTGTAACTATTTTGGTGCAGATTTTATCCCCAATTTGCAAGCTCCCTGAAAGCAAGGACTGTCTTATTTCAACTTTATATTCCCAGCATCTAGTGAACTGTCTTACATATAGTAAATGCTTAATGTATTATATATACTATTGCATAAATACTGAATTCACATAAATGTATCAAAGATGGATGCAAATAATTCTGTTGACCCAGACATTGTGAAGGAATTAAAATATCCCTTCACTCTCAATGTAAATAAAAAGTAAATTTATACTAGCTTAATTTGCATTTAGGTCACAAATGAACCTTAGAAAGTATTTTTTTAAAAAGTCTGACAATTGAAGAGGGTTGCCTGCCATTTGCTGTAACAATAATGGAAGGCTCTGATATGGATCAAATAGCAGGTAACCTACACATAGATAAATCAGAAAACGAAGAGATGAACTACCACTATCTTATCTCATCTGTTGTTTGTTATTAATTATGAGGACTAGTCCAGTGATGACACTGGTAGGGAGAACTCCTAGATGAAAAGAAACTCCCTCTACCAATGCAGGTTTGCACATTCTCTCCAACTCATCATCTTAGAAAGTTTCCTAGAGCACTGAGTGCTTTGACCAGCGTCACATCAAGTGACTTGACCAGGGTCACACAGCCAGGAGGCATCAGAGGTGAATCTTGAATACAGATCTTCCTGGCATGGAGGCTGTTTCTTTATACAGTATGTCATATTGTCTCTCATTCTCATTTTTTAAAATTTTACTTTTCTCATTTGTCAGGAGAGAAGTGACATGAATATGGTGGGTACTAAAATCCACAACCCACACACTAGGTAAAATGTGGGGTTGGTGGCTACTGTAGAATCTTGGGCTCAGAAGAACCAGAAACTAAAATTAGACAATAGACCACTGGGAAAACAGTAAACAAAAAGCAGAGTAAGAAAATGAATTCATTGATCAAAACGAGTTGTGTGATTCTTCAGAAGTACAAAAAAGGGATGAGACTAAAATGGTTTATGATTCAGATTGGAATAACATTTATTAAGGTACCAATTACACACAATACAGTGCCAGTTAAAATAAAAGACTGAATAAGGATGGAGGAGGACAAGCAAATTATACATATGGTTTCATGGAAATATATTCAGTATTTCTTGAGGAAATAATTTCCATTTCTGCCACTGAGCATGAGAAATAAATAAAAGCTTCAAGCAAATGTAGGCTGAATAAGTCAATTCCTAAGATAAAAAGCAAGATTTTAAAAATCAAGTTTTGAAGAGAACTCAATGCCCAACCTATCCGGGAACCTACAAAAGTACTTACCTATACTGAGTTTGCTTAGTGTCCCATAATGACCTCTTTCAAGATAACACAGAGAAAGAATCATTTTTGAACCATAATTTCTTTTCAAGTACTAGTTCTAGAATTAACTCATTATTATTGCTTTTAGACACTTGCTAGCTTATTGACACAGGTACTGCAGGAATAGTTAACATAAAAATTTAAGATTCAAATTACTATGATTTTTTTATTTAAAATTCATTACTCACCATTACAGATAAAAGTTTACATTTAAAAAACACATAAGCATATTCTATAATACATACAACTATTCTCATCTACTGAAAAACACAAACATACTCACACACCCATTTAAAAAAAATAACTCTATAAACAATGTGCTCAAAAAAGGTGGGAAAAAGCAGTGACTTTCAAAGCAGTCAGTCTGAGACCAAGATGCTGTTAAAAGTTTTTCCATAAGTCAGTAATTATACTCAAACCAGAGAGAAAACTTTTATTACAAAGATTGACCCATACCAACTCTGTTCTTTAGAAAAAAAAATTTAAAAGATGTCAAAGATGACATTTATTATGTGACCAAAAACAGGAATTCAATTTGTTGTAGGTACAAATATCATACAGTTTTTTTATAAAAATCTAATCATGAGAAATTTAAAAGGCTTGTGATGTCCTCAACTTGGTTCCTTAAAGGAAATAAATGATATGTGATACCTGAATTCCCCACTTATCAAATTTCTGTTCAGAAGGGCTGTTTCTTAAATAGGTATTCTCCCAAAAGGTCAACATTCAAAATAAATGCAGAAATATGACAAATGTTTTACTTCTGTCCACCAGAAGAACTGATGCATAGGTTTTTGTGTGCTAATTAAAGGAGTAACATAAAAAGGCAGAAGAGCTGGGAAATGGAAGTTCGTGAAGAAAATATTTTAAAATAAAACAAGATCTGTAAAACATGACTTCACTTATGTCACATGTGTAGAGAGAGCAAACCAGCCTTCTTCTCTTTGCTTTTCAACCTGTTGAATACAGAGGCAGAGAGGATTTAAATAAATTATCTGAAGAGTCAGACAATATACAGGAGATCACTCAGTTTTCAGAAGTTAAAGTAAGCAAGTTAAATACATCATATCAGACAATCAGATTTTAATTGCAATTGCTACTGCCTAAAACTTTTATTCTCTACTAAGAAAGTAACTGCCAAATAAAATATCCTGGAGAAGGAACAGATAATCTCTTCACTTACTAATCATGAAGATTTTTGTTTTTAAAGACTGATCTGTGTAAGTATATCATGGACACAAACTAACAAGGAGGAAAAGAAGTAATGTTTTCCTAGTGCAGGTCACAGGGATAAATTACACAAGATTTCCATAACATTTTGCTAGCACATAGGAAAAACAACAGCCAATCTTAGTGGTATGAGGCAAGTAAGATGCGCTTATGCACTTATTAGTTTCTATATTACTTATTTTTGAACTGTACCTATGCTTTCATTAGGGGGATTTCAGTACAGGGAATTAATTACCACAGAGGAAACTTTCTCTGCCAATGCAAAATTGGTACCCACACAGCAACTTAAGAGGACTGGAAAACTGCTTGGGGCATAAAATGGCTAGTTAAGTCACTTGACAAGGCATTATGTGTCAGAAGCAGGATGTAAGAAGATTCCTAGTGATTCTTCCTCAGAAATGATTGTCAGAGACACAAAATTTGATTTGTTGACACTGAAAAGTGTCTGGTCATAACAGAAACTTTTAAATATGTTACAAGATATTAAACTTAAATATGTTCCTATAGCACAATTGGAAATATGAGAAACACTCATAAGAGACATCCATCCTTCAGGCCAGGACTTCTTAAACTTTTTTCACTCACAACCCCTTTTAGAGTTTCAGGAACGCTTGTTGGCATTGTGTAGTGTGAGGGCATGCACAGCACAAAGTGCGAATGCAGCGTTCAGAACCCATGCTTCAGCGAAGTTGCGTGAGGCAACACAGGCAAGCGCTGCCAGAAACACCTTAGATTCATTATGCATTTGATTTTTAATTAATTTTTGGTCATTGAACATTCAGAAACCTTTTACTGTTGCCAAATTTTTTCACAACCCCATGTGGGGTCCCACAGTTTAAGAAGCACTGCTTTAGGCCATTATTATCCTAAACAATATTTTTGGACTTGTCACACTTTTTTTAAAAAAATCTTACAACTTAATCTTTTCTCCTCAATCCATAATACCACCATGTATATTACACTCTTCACACACAAAAATACTACAAGAGATATTAGTAAAAAGTCTTCATGAGTTGTCATGACCAAAAAAAATTTATCACCTGGTGGCTAACTTTCCAATGATGAGCATCTCTTAACCTGGGTGACTAGTCAAGGTTAAGAATTAAAGTCCTAAAAGAAAAATAATTCCTTCTCCCACTAATCCCTGCCCCACACACATCTCAACATCATAACACAAATATAACAGAAATGGCAAAGCATTGCAATCACTTTTTCTCATGTACCTTTGCCCTCTGACTGAGAGGTGTAAATCGTCCACTCCCTGAAGTTGTATTTAATGGGGAGCAGGAATAACTGGTGGCACCTGAAGATCTAGTCATAAAGAAGAAAAAAAGAGAAAGCTGTCATAGTCAACACTCAAAACTTGTGTAACACTATTAAAACGTTGGAACTTGGCACAAAGATCACAATGAAATTTTAACTGCAAGAAGTTCAGCTGTTTAAGTTGTGGTGATTTTAGAAAAAAATGTTTTTCTCCTCTTCTACCGTTTCTCTTCCAAATCCGTCTTTTACTGATTTTATCCACGAAAAACTTTTCCCCCTTGGATCTGTGATTTCTTCAGCTTTTAGGGAGGAATTTCTCTCTACCAATGCACACCAGCTCTGAAACTTCAGTCTTGGAGAACTGCCCAAGGCCCTACGAGGTTAACTGACTTCACCAGAGCCACAGAGCCAGGATGTGTCAGAGACTGCACTAGACCAGCCTCCAATACAAGTCAACAAGTATTGATTAAGTACCTACTATGTGTAGGGCAGGCTGCTAAATGCTGGCAATACATAGAAAGGGAGTAGGGGGAAGTTGCTGCTCTCAATGAACTTACTGTGTAACGAAAAAGACAACTTACAAACAACTCTGTGTGATGAACATATACACAGGATAGATTGGAGATAATCTCAGAGGGAGGGCACTAAGGGTAAGAGGACTGACTTGGGGGTCACATAGCTTTCTATCCATACACCAGGCTGCCTTTTAATTTCATGCAACTAAAGTTGTTTATTTTGTCTTTTCTGATCTTCTGTTTCCCTTATTTAGTTAAGAATTCTTTCCCAAGTTACGGCTTTAAAATATACTTGATATCATACTCATGTTTTTTTATATGACTTTTTATATTAATACCATGCCTCCATTTTAAGCTTAACAAGATATATGGTTTAAGTTGTCAACCTAAACTTAACTTCTGCCGAACTGCTTTTCAGTTTTCTCAGCGGCAGTCTCTTCTTTAGTAATTTATGCTTTTGAGTTTATCAAACTGACATACAATTATTTTTAACTGCTGTTTCTTACCTAGTCTATTCCACTGAGTGATTTTTATTTTTTAACCTGTACCAAATATTTTTATTACCACTGCTTTATAATATAGTTTGGAGCCTAGAAATATTATGCCCCTCTATTCATAATCTTTATCATGAGCTTGGGCTTCTAGAACTTTTTTTGTTTTTAAAAAATGAATTTTGTTATTATTCTGTATAGTTCTAAAAATGTAATTTGATTCTATATATTATGTACTTAATCTGTTCCACTGCTCAACCTCTCTGTTTCTTACCCAGTACCAAATTGTTTTTAACAATTAACAATTACAATTTGTAGTATAGTTTGAGGGGTACTACTAGGCTCTTCCCACTTTTTTTCAATAATATCCTGAATATTTTTGGCCATCTGTCCCTGCAAATGATTTTTGTTATTATTGTTTAGATCTATAAAGAAATCCTTTGGTAGTTTGAGTGGTATAGTATGAATAAGTAAATGAATTTAGGTTGTAAAGTATTTCCATTTCTACAACATTGGCTCAGGAAGCTCATGAACAATGGATATTTCTCCAATTATTTAGATGTCTTCATTTATGTAAAGACTTTTATAATTATGTTTCTATAGTTCCTGTGTGTGTCTTGGTAGGTAGACTCCCAAGTGTTTTATGCTTTGACTAACAATTTTAAATGTGATTTCTCTTTCTAGTTTCTTGTTGGATTTTGTTGGTAGTACACAGAAATGATGATTTATACCCTACAACTTTGCTGAAGTTAATTGTTTCTGTTGGTTTCCTACTTGGTTCTCTATGGTTCTCTAAGTAAACCATTTCATCCTCTGCAAAAAGTCATAATTATATTCTCTCTAAACTTGTGCTTACTCTTTCCGTTTCTTTTTCTTGTCTTACTGCTATAGCGCGCATTTCTAGTACTTTCTACAGCACACCACAGCTTCACAGTTAGACAAATGACTTGGCCCAAAGAACATAAGAACTTTCTATGTCTACATTCTTTATTATCAAAAAACCAAAACAACCAACCAACATTTGGTCTGACAAAGCAGAACACTGCCTTAAAAGCTATTCGTCAACAAGGTATTTCAAATGCTAACATCATACCAGATTATTGGATAAATGCAATTACAGAGAGAACTTTGTTCAATACTCCTAAATACCACTATCAGTGATGAAGCGAGCAGATGTGTGTTTCCTAGTGTCTGACAGCCTGTCTCGTATAAAGTTCAAATGAAAAAAAGATTTCCTATAGAAGTGACTTTAAGCTTTTACAGATGCTCTTGTTTGCAGAGGACATTGTGATGAATGCATCAAATCCTAAAAGATTTAAAAGCCTTTTCAATAAGATCCACAGATATTCAAGAGAGACTGCCTTAGCAATCCATACAAAAAATCAAGTGGATAGAGAATAGGATCTGAATAGAGGATAGGGTATAACACAGAGCTGGATGGGCCATTCATCAAATTAATTCATTAAGACATATATATTGTACAAAGATGGCATCTGAATCAAAAATTAAATAGGAAGAATAAAAGAGGAAAGCTGCCCAGCACTCAGAATGACTGCACTGTTCCCCATCAAAGAAATCCATTTTTAGTAGACACTTAAATGTCTGCAGGATAGATTTGAAGAATCTCACAGGATGAGAAGCTATATGGAGGCCATGATCTGCACTGATGTAGGGAGTAGCTTATCAATAAACTAATAAAATATCATCATCAATAAACCTTTCCTGAGAAACTACTATACACAAGAAAGTGGAAGTATCTCAGAGGGATATAAGAAATGATCCTATCTTCAAGTGATTTTCAATCTAGCTAGGTTGATGAGACTTAATTACATATGAAAAGATCCATTACAATACAAGGTACATATGCTAAGGGCAAAGAGAGATACAGACAAATGTTAAGGGAATTCAAAGAATCACCAAAGATTGGAGCAACCCAAGAAAGCCTTATGAAGGAGATGGCATTTAGCCTGAACCTTGAAAGAAGAAAAAAGGATATTCTAGGAAGGGAGAAAGGCATAAATGGAGACATCAGGTGGGTCATATGCAGTATGTTCAGCGAACAGCAAACAGGCTAGTTTGGTTGAAGCAGAGAATTCCTATAAAGCCGAGGCGGCCAAACTTATCTGGTATACCGCCCCTTTTTTCTGTCTTTTTTTGTTTGTTTTTTGTTTTTTGCTAGGCAATGGGGTTAAGTGACTTGCCCTGGGTCACACTGCTAGTGTCAATTATCTGATTTGAACTCAAGTCCTCCTGACTCCAGGGCTGCTGCTCTATCCACTGCACCACCTAGCTGTTCCCCCATACTGCCCCTTTAAAAAAAAAAAAAGTTACTCAGCACCTGCCCTGGAAATCTACTTTCTTTAACCTTTTAATGGTTATTTGTTAAAAATTTGCATAATTTCAAAAAATATATAAATTTTTTTAAAATGACATATCTTAAATTTAATAATTTACTGTAAATTTATGGGGGGGGGGGTTCCTGCATTGAAATTTTGATGACACAGTATTGCATCATGAAACTATATATTATTGTATTGTAAACAAGTCATTACACGCACATACTCCTGCTGATGCATACTGGACTTCCAACAATGCGCCACATGCTCACCTGCCAACACTTGCTTGTTAAGTCCTGTGTCAGACTTGACCACTGATTGGTTATAACTTGCATTTTGTGTGGTTATTTGGAAAATAATATAATCACTATGATTTTAACTCTGTTACACATCAGATGAAACATGTATGAATAGTTTTTCAAAATGTTCTTCTCTTCTTTCCTTATGCTCCACTGCCCCCTAATTTTTATTCAATATCCCCCAGTTGCACCTGAGGCTACTACTACTCCCCTGGATCATTCCAGCACCCCAGGGGGTGGTACTGCCCACTTTTGGAACCTATGCTAAAAAGGATAAAGTAGGTAGGAGTTCAAATATTAGGATAAAGTATTTAAACTCTAACTCTATAGTAAATGAGAAGTTTCAAAAGTTTTTATATATGTAGTTTACAGAAGTAAGGCAGTATTTTTGAAATCTAGCAGCACTTTGTAGCATGGAATAGAGACAGAGATCACCAGGAGGCTACTGCTGTAATTTAATTATAAGGTGATGATGAACTCTAGATTAGGGTGGTAGCAGTAAGTTTAAAAAGGAAGAGACAGATGTAAGGAATAACATGAAAGAAGGCTGAACAGGACTTGGAAACTAACTGGATGTGGGAAGGGAAGAGCAAGTCAGATGACTCCAAACTTTCAAATTTGAAAACTGATGGTACCACTGACAAAAGGAAGAAAAGCTAGAGAAGGAGCTGATGGGAGGAGAGTTGCTTGTGGCAGGATGAAGATAATGAATTTAGCTGCAGACATATTAATTTGGAGGCCACAATGGGTAACCCAGGTGGAGTACATAGACAGAACCATAAGATTTAGGGTTAGAAAGAACCTCAGAGATCACCTAGTCCTATCCCCTCATTTTATACTTAAGAAAATTGAGCCCCAAAAGATTTGCTCAAGGTCACAAAAATAATAGCAGAGATGAGGGTCCTCTCTGATTCCAAATCCAATGCTTTTTCTACCACACCATGCTATCCAGAGGGTAGTAAGAAATATAAGACAGAGGCTTAGGTGATGTAGGAGAAGGATATTTATATGCACTACATATACACACACACACACACACACACACACACACACACACACATATATATATACACACACATATACAAAATATATACAAATCACATAACTTTGTAAGTCCCTTACATTTTCACCATGGAGATTGGTAATATATTAGTTACCAACTACCTATGAAGAGTGTTTATCTTTCCAATTTAAATGAATATGCATTCTTAATTGCTTTTTAATTCTTCCTAATCCTAATTTATAAATTCCTAATGATGAAAGATATCTAAGATTTTCTAATCCACACCCCTGATTTCAAAAAAGAGGAAACTGATGCCCAGAAAGGTTCAGTGATTTGCCCTATGTCACATAGCTAGCTGTTATGAGAACTATGATGGGAATTCAGGTCTTTTGACTCCTAGAGTCCAATGCTTTTTCTTTCCATTTTTGAAAAGATTCTTCAGAAAACATTGTAATTCTCAATTTCAGGACATTTAAATATTTACAAAAAAAGGTAAATAATTAGAAAAGAACCCCTTTTCCTTTATTTTAGGAATACTTAGTAGTTATAGTTTCAATATTCCTTTAACATCATGCTTGGCTTTTATTCACATTAAGTTTAAATTATTAAGAACTCTGTGTTTATATTCAGATTATTATAGAACCTTGCAATAATAAGCATTCATACATTTAACAAATATTTATTAAACACATTAAAACAACATAGCTGATACCCTGAAACAACTGCAAATATTGCTAACTGCAAATGAGATAACGTACATAAGTCCTCTGTAATTATAAAACACTATGTAAATGTGAATTAACATAAAACCAATAACTATTAACAATAACAATAATAAACAGAATTATATCAACAGAGAAACCTAATAATCACCTGGAATGAAAGAGTTTCACTTTATTCTACTGGAAGAAACAATAAATTCTGAATTTAAACTTCTCTTCATGACTTCCATTTCACAAAACTTTTGTAATATTCTATATTCTTTGTGCATTTATACCTTTACTTAGTATTTTATCATTTCAAAAAATTTTCAAACCCATTAGCTACTTCTAAATCTATGATGTGAAGTCCCGACTGATTTGTTAGCAAACTCTGCCTTAAAGGCAAAGATCAATAATAGTTGTTATTCCTCTACAAAGTCCTGTAACATACCAGTTTCACAGAGTTTTACAATTAAAATATCATCACTGTGGCACTTTAATGTTGAATAATTTCCCTCAAAGATTATTTTATGTGGAAAAGATCCATTTAAGGGAGAAAAAGCAAAGTACTTCCCATGATTCTACTGAATACATCCAATGACACAGTTAAAAAGTAATTTGACTGATTCCACATGCCACAACAGTTACTTTACAATCATTTTTCACACAGCCTTGAAAACTGGAACACTGTCTCTTGGGTTTCCTGTGACAGTATCTTCCAAACCAATTCAAAATTTACAAATGAAAATGGAAAACCATCTATAGGCTTAGAGGAATAAAAACAACACTATTCAAATAAAAACTGCACTGAAACTAGTATCAATAGCAAATTTCTAAAACAAAACAAAACAAAAAAAAACTTCAATAGTTAAAGGCAGAAAATCCCAAACAAAATACAAAATTCTTAGTGTCACGGTGTATTTTAGAATAATGGCACTATTCTCATACCTGGGGCAATTTTATATGCCATAATCAAAGTCTTTAATAATGAAAGTTGAATTAAATGTGTTTTTTAAATTGTTTTTAAACTGTAAGTTAATGATTATTACATAAAGAACTTATTAAAATTCTGTAAAAAACACACCTTTATGGTTCCTAATTTTAACAAATTTCCTTCAAATAACACATTTGCATTTAATTGTTGTTTGAAGAGAAAAAGATGACTCGGGCCTAGATGAGCCCAGGTTCTTTACAGTGTGTAAGTGTGTTTGCATATTTCCTTTTAGTCAATAAAGCATTAGTTTCATTAAAAAAAAGTGGGGTTGGGAAAAACCGAATCTCCCTCAATTCCACTTTTCTCTGGAGCTTCTTGATCCTCAAGTCCTTTTGTACCCAATTGTGGTTTGCTCCTGACCCCTTTTCTTCTCTTTATCCAAGTAACCTACCCTCCCAACTAAAACTAAATCAGACTACAAATACCTTATCATAAAGAGTTGCACAAAATGCCTCTCGTATTTTTGGTGTTTAATAAATATTTATTTACAATAACCCCACCTTCTTGCATTCATCCCACTGGCAGGAGAAATAGCACTGCCTTTCGAGTTCTCTGTAGCTTCTGCCCCTGGAATAGACACCTCAATAGTCCTCTTTCCACCTTCTGGAAAATAAAATATTAGTTCCATTAATCTTCTGTTTAAAGAAATAATCATTCAATTTTGTCTTGCTACAATTTATATATTAGCAATCCTTTTGCTCAGTATTTTTTGTTTTTTGACAATTACAACCCACTGATATGCCTGAGTTATTAGAAAATGTAATTGTGAAAAAAAAATAATGTAGCTTTTGCTGTTAATAACATACATCCCAGTGAAGTGAGACCCATGTAATCAGAAACTTTCTAGTAACAGAAACCATGGGAAACTTTTAAAAGTAACAAATGGAAAACAGGGAATGCCTATAAGAAATCCAAAGAAGTCTTCAATCAAAAGTCATGTCTGAAGTTTTCGGACAAAAGAAAGTTTTCAGATGTTTCTTTGAAGAGTTTAACATGTGTTAAGTAAGTAAAAGAGTTTAAGAGGTAATAGGAAATTAAAATTTTACCCTTCTACTTAGAAGAAACATTGGCTTATCAAAAGCTATGCCAGCAAAACGTAAACTCCTCCAGGGGGAAATGCTTCAAGAATGAGCCTAGTGACATCCGTTGTCCAAGGACCATAGTATGGCTAAATTTGGAAAGGCTCCTCACCAAGCTGACCATAGGCTAATGAGTATTCTTTATCTAGGTACTAAAATAGACAAGAGCTATGACCTGCTTCAGTGGATGGAGTATCCAGACTGATAAAATCCTCTAAACATTAAAGCATTTAGATTAAACATCTTTTACACAGATGTACTGGACCATTTTACTATATACATTAGTTAACTGTACCAGAATAGAAGTTTCCTGAGGATAAGGACTGTATCTTAGCTAAACTCTATCTCCCTTGAGATCTGTCACAATGCCCTGTCAGTGCTTAAAAAAGTCTACCAAACTGAATTCTAATTAAACAGAACACACCACACTAAAGTAAGTTAATTGACTTGCTATTCATAAATGTCACGTAATCAAAATATGACTCCTTTTGTCGCAATGTATTTTTCTATACAGGCAACAAGGAATTCTCTGTTACTTAGATAAGTATGTCATCTTCTCAAACATGTCCAAAATTAAATTCATTTATCATATTCTTCTCCATCCTTGTTCCCACCAAAAAAAGCTCATTTTCCATCCCCAACTACCAAGTTTCTTCAATGAAACCATCATCCTGCAAGTCTCCCAGGTAAGAAACCATTAGTCTGACTCTTTCCTTCACGTCTGAAACTCAGTCTTGTCACTTAAGTCATGTCCTTCATAATTTTCCCTTTCCTCTACCTTCTCACTGTTGCTATCGTAATATCAGTCCTGATGACCACATCCATTGTATGATGGCCAGTGGGCTGCATCCTTGCCTCAAATCTCTTTGTCCAATCATCTGTCACATGATCAACACACTAATCTTCCTAAGTCAACACTCTCTCCATGTTAAATTCTTTGTTCAAAAATTCATAATGCCTTCCTATTGTCTACTGCATCAAATCTATCCCTTTTTCTACCTGGTTTTCAAGGCCCTCCATAAACTGTCCCCACTCTACCTATCCAAACTTATTTACCACCACACACAGAACCTGCCACAGTTTGGTAGATTTGGTCACTGCTGCCTCAGTGTCTTTATGACACTGTTCTCTCTGCCTAGAATAATGTTGTTCCTTTCCATTACTATCTATGTCCTTTCCATCCTTCCAGCCCAGTTCAAACTATACCTCCTACACACACACACACACACACACACACCCCTAAAGAATATATAGATCCTAAAATATATATATGTATGCACATACATATATTATATAAATTAAGTATAATTCTCAAAAGGACATATTAAATTTATAAAATTGCAAATTATAAAAGTATTATAAAACTGTAACTCCTAAAGTACATATTTATATTAATATGTGTATACACATACATATACGTATGTTATGTATACCACACGCACATTTTATAAATATATATTCTACATACCTATTTTAATCTCCAATGTGTGTGGATACTTACATACACATAAACACACATAGGTATATAGTGCTATGTTCCTACCCACAATGAACTCTTCCCTGTCGTAACTTCTACACTTGTAATTTATATTAGATATTTAATATTTAATTCAAAAATATTACTTGTGTTTTCCCAAATATATTGTAAATTTCTTAAACACAGGACTGTCTTAGAAACATTTGAACCACAGTGATTTATATACATATATCCAATATCACATGTATAAAAACAAAACTACAAATGTAATTTCACAGAACAGTTACCAAGTTAATTCCCTTATAGGTAATTTTTTAATTGCATCAATTAAAAAACAAATAACAGTTTAAGTGAATTGAGTCACTGCTTAGTAACTATTTATTGCATCAAACAGTTTTCTAGGACAAGTGTTACACGAAAAGATGAAAGTAATTAATTTCCCCTTATTTAATAAACTTGTCAAAAACATCTTTTTGGAGTCTACAAAGTGGTGCTAGAGGTCAAAGCAATTCTACTGCTATGGTCACTGAATCTGTAGTAGAGGTGCTTAGAGGGAAAAGACAAGGAAAAAGTTACACTCTTCAGAGTTGCATTCAGTATAATGTGCAACGTTACCCTCAAGGTTCTCTCCTACATGCCGTCTGCCCCCCTGCCCCCCCCCCCCCGGCCCCATACACTACAGCCTTGTATTCATGCTAATTACTCATCTACTGCTCTTATTCCTAGCTTTTTAAACCACAATACCCACCAGTCCATGCTCTCAGAGGTGAATGACCAGGGGAACCTAATGGAGGGGAAGGATTCAAACAAAGTTTTTGCTGTTCTATTAACTGAAGCAATTTCCCTCGAGCCTCCACACTCTGGCGGTTCAGTTCTGCTATTCGTTCCTCCATGCTGTTTGGTATTTGTGGTTGCATAGCTGGAAAAGTCTTTAAAGAAAAATAAGAATTCAAAAACTCAATTATACAATCTTTCAGCATTTTAAATAAACTAGCTCTTTTCCTCATAAGAACTACTTACTAAATTCATGCAAACAGTGCTCTCTATAAACCTGCATAGCCAAACACAGCAGAATTTCATATGTGCAGTTAGAAATGTTTGCCTATAGCTATGGAATATTACTTCTTCTAGTGTTGGCACTGAATAAGCCCTTTTCCTTCTGAATGCATTTCTATGAGACTTGAAATATGTACCAGCAACAGGTCCGTTCAATTTATCTTATCCCCTTACGGGGAATGAGGCTGACAAAACCTATACTGTTTATCATAGCTTCTCCAGAATGTCTTCCTAACCCAGAGAGACCAACTATGTTGATTTAACAAAAACAGAGCTTGGTTTGCACCAATCCTTGAAGGGCTGAGGGGGAAGAGATTCTCATGGACTGTTCGTTTCAGTATACAAATGCATTATATATGAGAGCTCAGTAATTTGCTACAAAGACTCAATAGCTCCTTAGATGCCATCTCTCCCTAGCTAATTTTAAACAGTAAAGGTAGCGAAACTAAGAGAAGCTGGCCCAGGCCCTTCTATATCCCCTAGGTCAGGCTGCATCTAGACTTGAAGGCTTGAAAAGCAGGCCAGAGATTTCAGGCTATCGCTCACATGATGTGGTATGGGAACAGCTTTCAAGTTAAACTTTAACATTTTCCTTGAAATTATTTATCAAATAATTTCAATCTATCCGTCTTTACCAACCTACTATTATTGATAGTACATCTAACTCCTAACACACTGCAAGAGGGTAGTAAACACATACAGTGAAAGGAGCAAAGAAGAAATAGATAACAAGGAAGTAACTGTACATTCTATATAGGGATGCTCTAGTAATATTTTAATATACAAATATATCAGAACCTCTGAATTGTTTCATAAACAGATGTTGTTCTTGGTGAGGAAAGAAGAGGAATACAAATTAGAGAGATCATTAATTCATAGCCTATGTCTATTAATAGAATAGCAAGACTGAAAAAAGTATGAAATTAGGAAGTATTCAAGGTCACAGTAAAAGAACAAGTGAAGATTCTACACTGCAGTGTGACTCTGCAAGTATATAATCATCACAAAAAGCACAAGCAACAAATTTAAACATTTAGACTGGGAGGTGGGGGTGTTTGACCAAAATAAGCTTGTATCAAAGGCTCTTTAAAAATTTTACACAACTACTGTCCTCAAATATTCAAAAAATAAGCAGTCCATTATTCACACTATCCACTATATCATAAGCCCTGGACTTATTAAGTACCACACACATACAAATGGTCAGCTGTACTACCAATATTCTCTATACTACTATGCCAGAGTTCTTACGGCTGCTGCTATTTGTGGGACTCAATTCCCAACTTATAGTTCCTACCCCTCTGGGAGCCACTGCCCAGGAAAATCCTATTTGCTCACTGGAGCCCTTATCTACCCTTACTTGAGCTCTGACTGAAGCAGAGCTACCATTATGCCTTGCTCATCTATCCCTTCATTCCCCCCTTCCCCTGCTGGGACATCCACCATTAATATATGGCAGATGCTCAGAGCCCCCTCCCACAACATGACATATATACACCAAAGCCTTAATTAACCCGCGATGAAGTTTTTAAACTGCTGGAGTATAAGGGAAATAGGTAGAATCCTTTTCATGACTAGAAGGGGTAAAGATTTGCTCCTGGGATCCCCAAAACAGAATTCAGATTACCTCTTCCCATTGAAAAAAATATAAACCTTATAGTTAGTTACATTGTAGGTTAATAGGCTTTTATGGGCTAGCTTGGGAACCTAACCACGTTTTATAAGTTTTATGGCATGGTAACTTTCCAACCTACAAATAACAAACTATAATTAAAATTCTGATAAATAAACCTTGCATAAGTTGAAGACTGCATGTACATAGCATTCTTTTATATGTAATTCAAAGGAAGGTCTAGTTAAAAAGTAATAGCAACTACAAATTATGGCAACTGATTAAAAGAGAGTTAAGAGTTCTAGTGACAGCTACAGAAGTACCAAGTAGGAATACTAAGGAGACATAAATCCATCTATATACTAAAGTAACTAAATAAAAGTTGAATTCATCCCTAACTAGGCAATCTGTGATTGGTACTTACTGTTGTCATGTCATTTATATTTTCCAGTTTGGCCGGGTCTTGAAGTCCATCCCCTTGTTCCCCTGAGGGTCCTATAAAATTGTTCAGATGTGCTTTAATAGCAGAATTCTGCAGTGTTAACTCAGCAATTCGTGCCATCAGATCTTTGTTCTGCAGGAAAGGCTCGTTTGTTCTTAGCTGCTGTCCATCTCCAAGTACTGGAGGTTCTTCTGCAAAAGTATGGTTCCCTGAGGGCTGAAAATGGGAAGGAGGGCACTGGGCCTGCGGCACACTAGCAAATAAAGGTTGGGTTTTGTTCTCTAAATCTTCATCCATATGAGAAACTCTCCATCTCTGGGTGAAGAGACGGTTTTCCTCATTTGAGTTTGGAATTTCTACAGCATTAGGCAAGTTCTTCTTTTCCCAATTTTGTTCCTTCTCAGTTATTTCTACACTTGGAAGAATACGTGGGGCAGGACGAGTCTGAACTGTCCTCCTCAATACTATAGATAAGAATAAAGAAATGAGCAATGAAGTTTAATCTACAGTAAGTCCATGATATATATCAAGGTCATGAATATAATGTGGCAATATCAAAGAAACATCTTTATGTAAGGATTTGGATTGCAAATGGCTTCATTAATTCTAACAGAGAACATGCCAGAAACAAGCCACTTATCCTACTAATGTACAGACTGATTTTACTCTATCAAATCATTCTGAGTTGACAAATTCACATTTAACAAATATTTTGGCTAGAGTATGGGAAAACAAAGGCCAAAGAATCTTGATCTGGGTTCATATAACTAATTAAAAGTCTGATATTTAAAATGATTTCCTATTGTTTTGAAAGAATGATTCTTTATTCTCTAAAGGATATTTTATTTACTACTGGACCCTTTCTTCACACTTACATCTTTACTAAACTTTTTATCTAAGGATTTAAAATAATATTCATGATAAAACTATTCAAGCTAAGTAGTACTTTGTACCTCTCTTATGAACTTATGTTCTAATTATGTATTATAGTTATTTATATATATGCCATAGTCTCTCCAACTAAATTGTAAGCTTCATGAGTGTTACAGCAAGTCTTATTTTTCTATCTCCCTGGACATAGCCCAGAACTTAGCATTCTTTGAATTTATTGAATAATAGGAGGAAGGTTGATATAAATTAGTGAATTCTTTTAAAGAAATACAATTTTACAACTTTCAAGGATATAAAATAATTTAAAGTAGGCTAACAAAGTATCATCTATAAAGGTCCTTGCTTTAATGAACAGACAAAAATTATCTCAATTAAAACACTGTAAGAGTAGTTTTAGAAACAATTGAGAATACTTGGAAAAATGTTCTCTCTCTAAAGTACTTTTTAATACTTTCCTAATATCGATGAAGAAAAGATCAGCTACATTAAAGTAAACTTCAGTCACCAAATAATCACAAATTGCAATTAAGTTTGATGCAAAAGATTTTGTTTTTTTTTTTATTGAGTCTCTATCCTCATCTTATGTCTTCAGTTTTTAAAATCTCTGAGGAAGGTTTTATATTAGGAAATGAAGTTTTACACTGCACTTAGCATTAGAACTGAAATAACTCCTATATATAGGAAGTATAACAATCAAATTGCATTATCATTTAATGACTATCATCCTACATCTCTTCTCCCTTTCACAGCCAAAGTGCTAGAAAAAGTCATCAATGCGTATTGATGCCATTTCTTCACTCTCTTGCCCCTGAAATCAGAGGCTTAATTAAATTCAAATCAATAGAATTTTCTAAGATAAAATACATAGCAATTCAATATTTCTTAACAATTTTTACAATAATAAAAAATTACTGATCTTTTTAAGCAAGTTATCCTTTCTCCAAGAATTCTAGAGAGTATTTTAAAGAATTAGAGTAGTTCTTTTTTTAAACTCTCAAATATAGTCAAATATAGGTAAAGTTTACTTCAGTTTACCAAATACTTTCCAACTAAGTTAGGTAGCTCTAAAACTAGTCTTTTTACATTTAACTTCAGTACTTTTTCAAAGTACTGAAGTTAAATGAGAAAATTTTAATTGATCCACAATTTCATAAACGTGATATTCCCTTCAAAGATGCCAATCACAATGCATCTAAACATTCTCATCCCATCCTCCTCGTCCATATTCTTCCACAAATTCTACACAGAGGACATAACTTGTGCACTGGAGTCCTTTCTCAAAGTTCTTTAACATTTCTTTTTACATTCTCATCTAAAATCCATGACAAGATTTGAATTAAAAATCCTCAATAGATTAAGTAGAAAATTTTTGGTGAGGTAAGGGTAATCCTTACCTAAACATCTCTTAATTTCACAATTCCCAGAATATCTGGCACCCTTCTCCTTTGGTCACATTTTATCAACAGATGCTGCCATCTAACATATTATTAAGCAAATGTAAAAATTTCTTAAGTTTGCATCTTTGGATTACACAAGACACAGTCATTCCTTTTATTCATTCTGTAGGTTAAAAATTATTAAATAACAAGGAGCACCCTAAGTTATATATGAGTCAGTCAGTCAATAAATATTTTTAAAGTGCCTATTATGTGCCAGGCACTGTGCTAAGCATAGCAAACTTGACAATCAAATTTCATTTAATCTAAAGACTTATATCCTATACCTCTTCTCCCTTTCACAATAAAACTGCTAGAAAAAGTTATCAATGTTCATTAACTTGCCAGCTTTTCACTTTTCAAAATCCTACAATTTATATTCCAGTCACATCACTGAACTGAAACTGGCTCTCTCCAAGGACACCAATGACTGCTTAACTGCTAACCCCAATGGCCTTTTCTCAATCCTCCTTCTACTTGACATCTCCATCTTCTTGACCCCTCCCTCCTTTAGTTTCCAGGACATGGCTCTCTCCCAGCTCTACCCCAATCAGTTTAACCTCTCCCTGACTCCAACTTAATCTCTGACTTGATGATCCTCTATTGGGTGATCCTTAGTCTCCTGCCCAAGGGACCCCCTTAGGCTCTATCCCAGGTCCTCTTCTCTCTTTCCTCTGATGATTTCATTCATTCCCAAGAACTCAACTATTATCTTTATGCAGATGATTCCCCAAAGGGAACAATATGGTAACAATCATTCTCTGGAAATAATCTTATATCAACAGCCTGCTAGATAGCATTATCTATAGATACCGTATGTTATGATTGGAATTTTCTAAACATTTCTAAAATAGTTCTTATTATCTCCCTCATTAAACTTGCCCCTCCCCCAGCCCCTCTATTTCATTTGAGAGCACCACCTTCATTCCAATCAAACAGGTTCTAATCCTTTGAGTCATTGTTGATTCTTCCTTAGCCTTTCTCCTCCTTATCCAGTTCCTAAGTTTTGTTGATTCTACCTCCACATCTCTTGAATCTATCCCCTTTCATTACCTTACATGCCTTACCACTACCTTTGAGGCTCTCACCACTTCCTGCTTGGATGACTGACTCCTATGTGGTCTCCCTGTTTTCAGTCTCTCTCCTCACAAGCATTCTTCCAAAAGGATACCAAAATTATCCTCCTAAGGCACAAGAATGGGCTTGTTGTCTTGTTGATTATGTCACTCATCTACTCAAAAAACCTCGAATAATTCTCTATTGCCTTAAGTTAAAATACTAACTCTTCAATCTGGTATTCCCTCTATAGTCCAGCTGCACCCTACCTCCCTGGCCTCTTTTCTTATTACTCTTTTTCACAGTATGTGATGCCAGCCATTCCAAGGAGTGCCAGGGCACTCTCATTTTCACAAAGGACACGTATGCCTAGAACATACTCTGCCTCTTACAATCTGATTTCCTTCAAGGCCAAGTTCAGGTTCACCTCCTACAAGAAGCCTTTCATAATTTCCCCTCAACTCCTTCAATAATTAGTACTCTCTTCATCCCCAAATACCTTGTATTTACTATCTATGTATGTTTATTACCCCAACTGGAATGTAAACTCCTTGAAGACATGGACTATTTAATTTTTATCTTGGTACTCCCAATACCTGGCACAAGGCCTTTAACACAGTCAACACTTAAGAAATGTTTGTTGAGCTGAATTAGACAAGAAGCTTTCTTACCTTCCTGCAACGGAGGGAACTCTGGGTTGTTTTTTTGCCTAGGAGGTGTTAGCATAACAGCTGGCTCAAACATATGGGCTGGTAAACTGTTGGCAAGGCTCAAACCATCTGTGGGATTTGGCAACTGACTCAGTTTAACAGGTAATTCTTCCTGGGGGAATTCATCTCTTCTGAACATCAATGGAACAGAGACATTATCATTTACAACTGGAGCCTCTGAAGAAAAAGAAAAGAGGCTCTACTAAGTACACAGAAGTCAGGAATCACACCAACAATGGGCACATTCCACATGAATTTATGCACGTCTCTCTGGAATGCCAGGCAGCTACAGTCTCTCACTATACCCTAATAATACAGGACATCCTCCTCACTCAGCTCCTGACCCTCCCAGCACTGAATATCAAGGCCCCCGACTTCTAACTCCAGGACACGGCCCTAGAAAGATGGTGGGAAAGAGAAATGCTTTGGGGAGCTATCCAGGGGACTACAGGAAAACCATTTCAGAGAGATCATGTTCATCACTACAATAAGTTCTCAAGGTTCACTTGATGGTCATGATGAATAATGTAGTGTGCCTACAAAGTAATGAGAAGGATTTTACAAGCCACACATCAAAGTCAATGTCATTACTTTGTAGTCACATTCAATGGTAAAAGATAAAATAGAATTTTCCAAAATCCAGTACAACCCAGATATGGTTTCACATAATTCGATACTACCACACATATACCTTGACTATTGGCAATGCTTCTGACTGCAACTCCCCTTTCTGAGGCTACGCTTTCTTCTCTGATAGATCCTATTACAGGGACACCTTTAATGGCATGTGTGAGTGAAATTAGTTGCTCATCAGTTGTCACCATGTACTGCTGGAATTTTGCCTATGGAAGATAAAGAAAAAAAAATAACAAAATAACACATCCACATCCTGAGGTCAAAGCACCTGAATTAGAAAAAGGAAAAACAAAATAGGTATATTAAGAGAAACTATCCAACTCATAATTTAAAGTATTCTAGAAAGTTTAGGATGATTTTATTCTAGTCTAACAGGTTAAAAATGACTCCCTGTGATACTCAATTCAACAGATTATTAAGTGTCTACCATGTGCAAAGCACTGTGCTAGGCAGTGGGGAAAACAAAGTCTCTACCCTCAAGATCTTACAATCTATCATACAGCAATTCAACTCCATAAGCTTTTATGAATTTTGAATTATGAATTTATTTTCAGGACAAAATCAGTTACCAATTATCACATTTATTTTTTTTTATGGTTGATAAACTAGTGGCATAAGGCAGTATGGCCTCAAAGGCCTACATTTTAAATTGAATGAAATTAGAAACTGACCTAATATATTAGACTGCAAGAATAAGAGAGAGCTATGGTTCCTCTTTTCCACTTACCCCCTTTTCTTCTTCCCCCTACCATCACTGTAAGACAATAAAGAGAAAAGAAACGGCAAAAGAACACACACACACACACACACACGCACAGATAAAAATCAATTTAAAATTCAAAAAAGCAAAGTACCAACACAATTAGGAGATAGAAAAAAAGACTATGAAAGATACCCTGAGAAATACTTAGGGTCATAATAGAAATTAAAGAAATTAAGCCCAAATGATGATAAATAACAATTATAAAAACACAAGACTAAATAAAAGAACTTAAAAAAATAGAAAGAGCTTTCTAGATCACAGGCACTGAGGTTCTAGAATTGGCAGGGCCTTTAGAAATTCTGGAGCCCAAACCCATCATTTTGAAAATGAGGTCCAAAAAGATTAAAATCATATAGAAAAGTTAAGCAAACTGGGATTCAAACTTAGGCCTTCTGACTCCAAACCACATACTCTTTCAACTATACCACTTGCACATTTGGTTATAGTGAAGAAAAATAAATGCACTCAAAGTTAACTGAATGAAATAATTCTGAATAGGTACTTCTCAATCTTACACCTTTGACACTAATGACTACCTAATTCCTCCTTGATACTCTTCCTAAATTTGGCTTCTGTAATTCTCTGATCTGATAGAGTACCAGACCTAGAGTCAGAAGACTCATCTTCCTGAGTACAAATCTAGTCTCAGACACTTAATAGATATGTGACCCTGAGTAAGTGTCTCATGCCTCTGTTTCCTTATCTATAAAATGAGTTAGAGAAGGAAATGGCAAACCACTTCAGTATCTTTGCCAAGAAAACCCTAAATGGGGTCACAAAGAGTAAGAACAACTGAAATGAGTGAACCACAAAATACTCTGATCTTATGGTCTTCTAAATATTTCATCACATCTCTCCAAGTACTCTTTTTCTGCCAGCTGCACTGGTCTTAATTCTTCCAAAAATCAAGAAATGAACTCATGTCCTCTGGACAAGGTTCCACCAAAGACTCACTCGTAATAATTCTATTTACTACAGCTTTTTTTCAGGACTTGACTACATTATCACAGAATCTCGGAGTTGTGCTTCAGAAGCCATTTAATCCAACCCAGATCAGAACAAGAAGGCCCACTGCCACATCCCCAACAAGTGATCAGCCAGTCTTCACTTGAATACTTCTACTAAGATGGAAAATACTACTAACCTTCACCTTTTTTTTATCTTTTTATGCATAGTCAAAGAAACAGACTGACAATACAATAATACAATATGATAATACACAGATTTAGACCAAGGAGGGACCATGGAAACCACTTAGTCCAAACCTCTCATTTTAGAGTAAGGAAACTCAGACTCATGGAGATTAAGTGACTTGTCCAAAATCATACAAATATTAACCAACATAACAAGAGTAAGATTTGAACTCAGGTCCTCTGACTCCTAAGCTAGAGCTCTTTCCATTCTACCATTTTATCTCTTATTTTATATCTAAACAACATTCCTGAATCATCATATCTTGAATATATGTATAATAAATAAATGAAATCTGAAATTTGAAAACTGCTACCTATATAATTATTTCTGTAGGAATTTAAAAATTGTTATTAAGTACCAACTTATTTAGTACATATGAATGTTTGACACAACTATAAAGGGCACACAATATAACTGCAAAGAGCCTCTTACAGATTATAATGTATTCCTCTACAGTAAACAAGTAGTAGTTCAGGTCTACACTACTCTACTGGTATTTAGCATGAGTCAATCCATACTGTTTTAGAGATCCATCAGCTCTTCCAGAGGGTACACCACATCTCTGCCTCTTTCAACATCCTATATTGTAGCATGCTACTCAGTACACAGCAAGTGATCAATAAATGTTGTCAATGGTGATAAGAACAAATAATTAATAAGTAATTATGACTAGTTTCAAATACTGAAACTATACCATCAACAGCTATACTAGAATCCTTTATTAAATCTTTAAAGTAGGTTTCAAAATAGTCACACATTAAAAGCTTGGAATCTCATTAAAGTACTTGTAAAGCAGTATTTTCATCTCTGAGAAGGAGAATTTCAGCAGTCAGGGCATCAATTAATTCTCGATGATCACCTAATACCACTTCCAGGCGTTGCCTTGTATCTACCTCCTTACGCAGTTGCATCTCACTCTAAGAAAAAAAGGTAACAAATTCACAAGTTGAAAGGGAGAGGGTAAGAAGTGAGGATTATTCAAAAGAAAGAATCATGAAAAGTTATACATGCTTTAATACATAAATAGAAATACATGCCTTATACTGCTAATCAAAATGATACTTCGCATTGTAAGATTTCACTGGATAAATTAAGCTGCCTCAGCCCTTCCTTAAGAAAATTAAAAAGGGCATGATGAACAATGTGAAGACTATTCAGCTGATATGTCACAATTTAAAGCTACTTTTAAAATGATTTTATATGAGGAAGAATTTTAGACAATACAAACCATTCCTGAAATAACACAATTTGAAGACTGATCTCAATTGTTCATATCATGAGATCTGGTAAGAGAATAACAGTATGTCCAGCACTATACTAATGAAAATTTGGGTGCAGATTCAAAAGTGAATGACTATAGATTTAAATTATTAGGCATTTTCAAGACTAAGTGCACAAATAAGAGTCACAAAATTGATCATATCTTTTAACTCGGTGTGATTCTATTGCTAGAACTTAATTCCCATCAATTTTTTTTAATGTAAAAAAGGCCTATACATTTAAAAAAATTTATAGTTGCTCTATTTGTAACAGCAGAAGGTTGGAAAAAGGTGTGTTCAACAACTGGAACATGGTTGAATAAATTATGGTATATTGATGTAATAGACTCTTATGTTGTCACAAAATAATACATATGAAGGATATAAAGAGATATGGAAAGACCTATGTGAAGTGATGCAAAGCATAATCAAGGGAACCAAAACTGTATGCAAACTGACTGAAATTCTATAGAAAGGAAAAAGAAAAAACAAAAACAAATACAAAGCCAGAAGATATAGAACTTCAGGCTGACATGGAAGATTACAAAGAACAAAAGAATTTTTTTCCTTGTTTGTTAATTCATTAGTTGAACCTTGTTAAATACTTAGGGTCTGATATAAAATTTTAATTTTATAAACTCAAGCTTATAACAAAAATCTTAATTATGTGAATAATTCTACACTTTAAAAGGAATATGTTAAATCAATTACAATGCAAATGAACTAAAAAAAAGCAACATGCAAAGAAAAAGTTTTCCAATTTATTTGTTCTATGTATTCACGTTTGCAACAAAAAACAGCTTCTGCTAAGGCCATAATGACAGCATGCCAAGCCACCTATCAAGATAAAATAAAGGAATTATCTAATTGCAATAGCTATAGTTCACAGGCAAGCTACTACCTGAACTTAAAGAACATGAAAATAGGAAGCAAAAGGCAGTATGATGCTAAAATGTTTAGTCTTGTAATTTCTAAAATATTGACGAGGGACTGAGTTAACTATACAGTGAATTGTTTGTGCCTTTATCACAATCATGAAAGAGGAGCAAACTAATTCAATCTCATTTCATCTTTGCTCAGTTCTCAGCTGTGAACTAACTTGTATTTGGGTCTGACATATGTTTTGATCCATTTGATATATTTTGGTTAGGCTCAAATTAAAACTAGCATGTATTTCCTCATTATGATTTACACTTAGTACCCAGTGAACATCAATCTGAAGCTAAAATTTTATTGCAGATAATATTTAAAGTACAGAACCTTCTTATATTTATTATTAACTTTTACCGTCAAGTGTTTGTGGTACTTAGTTTGGTGCTTCAAGCTACTTTTAGATTTTTAACAAAGTAAACTAGAAATTAAAACAACCACTTAGGCCTGTACTTTCTCTTACCTCCTTAAGGTAGCGCACCAGCCGACAGAGGGAGCTCACTAGGGACAAAGTAAAACCAGTCAGACCTTGATTGTTTTTCCATCCCTTGACTTCTCGCCCTGTCCATCGTTCATATTCTTCCATTTCATGTTCCACTTCATGTATCAGGTGTTTCAGGGTATCCAGGCTGGAGCCATCAGCACTTGGTAAATCTGAAGTGGTTACGTTGTTAAAAGAAACATTTTTCTTCACCTTGGAAGGAACAGGTAAACCTGGTTTCTTCTTCACTGAGAGTGAGAAAGCAGCCTCTTTTAATGAAAAACCAGGCAAAGATGCATCCAAACACCTACTAGAAAAACCTATTCACATACACACACACACACACACACACACATACACACACACACACACATACATACACACACACGGAACTAGTTCAGATTTATAAGAATAAGAGCCATTTTCCAATTGATAAATGGTCTAAAGATAAGAATAAGCAGTTTTCTTTTTCTTTTGTGTGTGTGTGTGTGTGTGTGTGTGTGTGTGTGTGTGTGTGTATGTGTGTGTGAGAGGCAATCGGGGGTTAAGTGACTTGCCCAAAGTCACACAGCTAGTACAGGTCAAGTGTTTGGTCTGAGGCCGGATTTGAACTCAGGTCCTCCTGACTTCAGGGCCGGTGCTCTATCCACTGCACCACCTAGCTGCCCCTAGAATAAGCAGTTTTCAAGAGAAGAAACCCAGGCTATCTATAGCCATGTGAAAAAAATGCTACATATCACTACTAATTTAGAGAAACTCAAAGCAATTCTGAGATTCTACCTCATACCCATCAAATTGGCAAAGATGACAAAAAAGGAAAATTACAATTTTGAAGGGGCTGTGGAGGCACAATTATGACGCATTATTGGTGGGTCTGTGAATGGTTACAATCATTCAGGAACACAATTTGGAATTATACACAAAAGATTATTAAGTAATATATGTCCTTTGACCCAGATATACCACTGCCAGGCTTATACCACCCCAAAAAATCAAAGAAAAATGAAAAGGTCCCACATACAGAAAATTATTTATAGCAGTTTTTTTGTGGTGGCAAAAAACTAGAATCTAAAGAGATGCCCAGCAATTGAGGAATGGCTAAATAACTTGTGATATATGAATGTGACGGAATACTATTGTGCTATAAGAAATAAACAGATGATCTCAAAGAAATACAGAAAGAATGATATAAACTAATGTAGAGTGAAGTATGCAGAACCAGAAGAACAATTTATACTATAACATGCATATTATAAAAATGAAGACTTTTGAAGACTGTTCGAGAATAAAACAAGCAAACTCAAGAGAAAAATGTATGCAATACTATAAAGACAAATAACTTTGAAATCTATAAGAATTATGATCCATACAATGGCCATCCAAGATTCCAGAGGACCAATGACTAAATATATTATCCACCTCCTGACAGAAAGGTAATATAGATTTAGGGCCCAAAATAAGACATTTATAGTTTTGAATACAGCCAGTGAGAGAATTTGTTTTGCTTAACTACATATTTGTTACATGAAATTTGTTTTTCTTTTCTTTTTTTTCCCCAATGGAATGAGGAGTGGAAGGGAAAAAAACAGATTTTGTTATAAAAACAATTTTAAAACAGAGGGTTGGGGAGTGCTACCAATGTGGAATGCTATATATATTTTCAGATGAGGTCACTATATTAACTGTTTTACTTTGTTACAAGAGACCTCAAAAGACTTCTCATGGAGTGGCAGTAATCAATAAATGTTTATAATCTTTAAACAAAATACATCAATAAAACATAAAAATAAGATAAATTAAAATAAAATACATATTTGATATAGTTTTGCTTTTTATAATTTAGAAAGAGCATATTATAGCACTTACTCTAAATAAAATCGAATCAGTTCTCTACAGAGTTGCTTGGAATAGAAGAAGAAATTTCCTACAATCATTCAATAAACTTCTATTTTAGCTTGGTATCTGACCATATGCCAGGAAGAAAATTCTGTTCAGCACCAAAACAATTCTATCGCGTTAAACACATAATCCATCTTTATAAACAAAGAAACCGAACCTTTGGCTAACTGCTGTTTTTGTTTTCTTGAGTTAGGATTCAGCACTTGTCCCACAACATAATTTGAGTCTACATTCTGTACAGGTTCGTCAGGTGGTAGCCTTGACTGGATCCTCTTGACTGCTTGAGTAGCATTCAAAGCTGTTGAAAGGAAACAACTTCACCTCATGTGAACAAAATACAAAGTTATTTAAATTAACAAAAATATCAGTATCATACTCAGGCTAATATGGCCAAAAATCAATTGATGCTTCTTCCATAATGGCCCTGTTTTATAAAGAACATTACACAGTAGTCGTCCCCTCCCTTGATGGGTCATGGGCCACTGGAGAGTGATGGATTTAGGGCCAGGAGACCAAAATTCAATTCCCAGTTCTGATGCTTATCTGGAACCCTGGGCAAGTCATTTAATTTCTTTGTTCAAAACTCTATTTTCTCACCTGTATAACGGAGATATCTCCTCACAAAACTGTTGTGAAGAAAACAATGCATAAGGTTTAAAGTACTATGTAAATATGAGCTATTAAGAATAGTATTAAGAACAATGTATTGTTGGAACTAACCTCTATGTTCCAATGATGGAGTAGCAATTGTTGGAGTTGTTGGTGGAGTTGTTTGTGATGAAGCAATTTTCTGCCGCAAACTTGTACGTAACTTAGAAATGAATTCAGAATTCTCTTCATTTAGGCGCTGAAGAAGCCTTCAGAACAATTACACATACATAAATAGTTATGGTTTAAGTAGCAATAAAATATCAACAAGTCTGACTGTTAAAATTGTTCAATTTGATTAAGTGTATAATAACTTTTAGAATCATGCAATAGCAACGTTTCAAAACACCTTATGGATTATCTACTCCAGTTCCTTTATTGTATAAATAAGACACTGAAGCTTAGCAACTGACTGGCTTAAAATCAATTAGATAGTTCAAGCAAGGATTGGAACCTAAGTTTCCTGACTTTCAGCCCATTTTACCAGATTGTCTCTAGATCAAAATAGAAAATACATTTTTTCACTTCCAATAAGAAAAAATGATTAGAGAGAATGACTACAGAAAGCAGGCTTTAAATAATCAACACTACTGTACTACCTACTTATTATTCAAGAATCACCATATGAACTTCCTACATAGCAAAATTCAGTACGAGGCATGGCCATCCTACATCATGATTCCAAAGCCTACAGTATCAGAAAGATTCATTTATAGGTATTCTTGCTTTCAAGAAGTCTTTCAGCATTAACTCCAAGAACTATGTTAAAGCAAGCTCAAGTGTTCTCAGGCAGAGAAAGCTAGATTTGAAAGAAGAAAAACAGCAAGTCTGAAGATAACACTGCAGAATTAAAATTGAGTGAAAACTTCATTACCATATTCCACAGTAAATTCAAAATGGATATACAACTTGAGTATTAAAGATCACAACATAGGAAGAGAAGCAAATCATATACCTTTTACACCTATGAAAAGATGATTTCTTAACCTAACAAGGGATAGAGGCAATTATATGCAATCAATAAACATTTATTGAGTGCCTACTATGTGCCAGGCATTGTGCTAAGAACAAAAAGAGACAAAAAACAGTTACTGCCCTCAAAGAACTTACAATCTAATGGGGGAGATAGTATTGCCTTCTAAGAGGTAACTAGGAAGGTGGGGGAATTTAGGGGGGAAAGATAATGAGTTCCGTTTTGGACATGTTGAATTTAAGATATCTACTAGACAACCCTGGTTTTGGAGGTGTTGGCTACTGGTCCAATAACAGGGTTCATCAGACTGCCCAATGGGATACACAGAGAATCTAACCATCTCCCACAGTGATTAGCAAGAATGAGTCTGGAGAGCTAGACACTCTGCAATGGTCAAGGAGAAGCTTCTCCAGAGCAGTGAGCCACCCTTCCTCCTACTGTAGCAGTCTAAAGACAGAAGATCATTCTGCCTGTAGCCTTCTCTTGTTCCCCTCCTCCTCTGTGTTCCCACCTGTGGATGTCAGCTTAAGCCACAAGCATTCCTTAGGAGAGAAAAAATATGCTTGTTTTAAAAAAAAAAAAAAACCAAACAACTACTGCTTTCAGTGTCAGTGGCCAAGTCTGACTATTTGGTAAAGGCTTTCAATTCCAAAGGTGGAATTCCAAAGGACCATAGTCCTTAGAAGATACATTAAATAAATATATGAAATAGTTTTGAGAAGCAAAGAGTCATAGAGATTTCTTTCACATATTCCTACCTGTCTGTTCTCACATTAGACTGAAGGTTCATAGAGTCATCCAGTTCATTTTCACTTTCTTCTGACTGGCTGTTGACAGTTTCTTCACCTTCTCCTTCTTCTACTTCATTAAGAGCCTACCTCAGAATATATCACAAAAAATTGTGTATTTAGATCAATTCTCCCCTTTCTTAGGCTCCAACTACACAGCTACTAAACCATATAGGGAGATAAGTCATGACTTACTGCTCCTTTGGGGACCACAGAATCATTGATCTTGATCAGGGGTGAGCAAACTACAACCTGTCTGATTTTGTAGAGTCCGCAAGCTAAAAATGTTTTTCATGTTTTTAAATATAACAAATCTTACTTAAAAAATGTAAAAAAGCCATTCTTAGCTCATAGCTATTCAAGAAACAAGCAATGTGGGCCAGAGTTTACTGACCTCTGATCCAGTTAGAGATGCAAGGAACTTAAAGATGAGGTAGCTCACTATTCTTTTTTTTTTATAGGTAAGGAAACTGAGGCTGAGATTTTAAATGAATTGCCTAAGATCACATAAGTAATAAGTAGCAGAATTAGGATTTGAATTCAGGTACTACGAACTACAACCTCAGGGCTCTTTTCCACTGCTACATATAATCAAAAGATTTAGAGTTAGTAGGGGTATTGAAAGTTACCTAGTCTATACTTCTGATTTTATAGATGAGGAAACTGAGGACCAGACAAGTTAAGTGACTTCCTCAAGGTCACAGAGATAATAAGTAGAAGATGTGGATTTTAACCAACATCAGGCCTTTTTCTACAACATCACTGTTTTCTTTACTATATAAACCCAAAGGTTAATCAGAGTTTGCTCTAGACCATGGTTCTTTCATGTTTAATATGATTTTCTTATGTCTTTCCTAGATGTCACCTATCATTTTTTGTTAACATAATGTTTCTATTCCTTATTTTTAATCCAGTATGTGCTAAAAACACCAAATAATCCAAACTATAAAACCTGTACCTAAAATAGAAGAAAAGAAGCTCTGAATAAGATTTCAGGGCCTTGCAAATGAAGTAAAGCATCCCATGGCTTTGTAATAACATCTGTGTAGCTTAGAAATTTTTGTCACTTAGGTTGTTAGAACTCTGACCTCCATATAAGTGGGATGTTAATATATGCCGTGTGTGTGTGTGTGTGTGTCTATATATGCTATGCATATTATATATAATGTTAATATACATGAGCTATGCTATTTTATATGCTACATATAGCATATAGCATAATTCTATATATAGTACAAAGTGATAGTTTAGATATAGCAGATTAATAGAATTGTTTTCAAATATATTAACTCAAAATAGTTCACATTTAGCCAAAACTGCAATATACTAGCTACTTTTAAAAATTTTTCTTAAAAAAAGAAAATAGTCAATATCACTTATCAAGATTTTACTGTATGTATAGTTCTATGCTAGGTGGTATGGAGAGATCCAATGTATTTCCTTTATGTTAGGTCCAACAGAGTACCAAAATTATAACACTGTCCTTGAGAGGTAGTATGGAGTGGTGCACAGATGGTTGACGCATCTAATAGCTTGACACATACAAGCTATGTGAGCATAGGAAAATCACTTAATCTCTCAGTGTTTCAAGCAATTATTTTAGGATTATGAGCTGTAGACGGCACAGATGTACCAGAAGAGTTTCCTATACTGATTGAATGGCCTAAACAGAAAATTCTGCTGTCTAACATTAATATCTTAAGATTACCTTATAAGTAAAAGTGACTTATAACAGTTATTTTGTTTAGTATTTTATTAATTAAATCCCCTTGGGTGATAGTGGGGGCAGGGGTCAAAGTTGAAAATTATCTTATGCAAGTTTCTATGAATTATATCACTGCATCATAGTGAAATTTCTGTATATTTAACAAAGCAAAAAAAAAACCCAACAAACTACTCACTGAGAAATAGTGAATTCAGAAAAAAGGAAGATGAAATTTGTGAGAAGTTAAGATTAGCGACTACTTTTAAAGAGAAATAACTTTTATTATTTGAAATAGATTTCAAAGTAGTCAAAGTGTTGCCTAGCAGAGGTCCTTATCAAAGGTGCTTTAATAAATAAGAATGAATTATAATAAGTTCATCAATTGGCATGCCTAGAGATATTTTAAAAGAATTTCCTTTTAACGGCTTCAACTACTAAGCTAAACTCCTGTTTACAGTACCACTTGATGTAATATATAAAGAAGGGATCTACTAAACAAAAAAAAAATACAGTCACAAATTCTGAATTACTACAGTATGAATTAATTTATTTCCACTCTCTTCTATAAAGATTTTTCCCTTTTTGTTTCATTAGGTTTTTCCTCCTCCACTTACTTCCAGATTTGCAGCTATGTTCTAGAGGGGTAAAGTGTCTGTACAGGAATTCTAGACTACGAAGTAAAATACATTACTAGATAGTTTTATAAATACTACATTGAGTAAAATCTTGATTACATAGAATTGTTAAGGTACATGAAATTATTAAGGAAGTCTGGTTAATTTCATTTTCTGGTTAAAGAATCCTTGATCTGACCCTTATTCCTGAAAATCTTTCAAAATTATGTTAGTTCACATAACCAATTTAATAAGTAGGTTTATGATTTGACAACATAATTAATATAATACTTTACTTAGAGTTTACAATGTAGTCTAAATATGTTATTTTATTTGATCCTCACAATAACCCTGCGAGACAAAGAGGTTAAGTATTACTATTCCCATTCTATAGATGAGAAAACAGGAGTTGAGATGTTAAGCGAACTTGCCCAAGATCATACAACCACCCTCAGAGTCAGGGCTCAAAGTAAGGTCTTTTGACTTCATATCCAGCACTCTTTCCACAGTTAGTTCCAGAAGACATCAGTTACATTGGGTCAGCAGAGATCTAGAAGGTTGGGCTAAGTATCTACTGCATCCAGGATAGTCGTTAGAAGTTGTCCTTATTTTCCCCCAGGACACATTTTAAGCTATATTTTTAATATAAGGTTTTCTTGTTATTTGCCTCTTTCAAAAAATGACTGCAGTAAAAGTTTGTGTTAATATCTAATTCCAATTAGTTAGATTCCAAACAACTGATGTAGTAATATTTGTCTACATAGTCAGTAAATTCCTCATTTCTCAAAGCCACTATAGTTTAAACATACTAATAACGTATAAGACATGTAACCATAAAAGAATGACACTGATTTGTGTATTGTTTTTGGAATTAGTCATATTACTTTATAGCTACTTTTTTCCTAGCACAATAATACCAAATAATACACACAGAATGTACATGGCAATTGAGTAATCATTACTATGACAACAATCTCACATTTGATGCTATTTTAACTGTTTAAGTTTCAACTGCAAAGCTTAAATTTAATTCCAGCATTTAATATATTGTTAGAGTTAGAACAGGATAATATTACCTGAGGGTCAATAGCAGATTCATTAAGAATTGACTCAGTAAGAGGGTCTTTTTTTGACACAATAGGGCCGGAGGAGGAGTCAATCTCAGAGTCAGGAGCTACTGTTACATTAGGATAGCCTACAGAAGACAAAGAAGCAAGTCGAAATTATGTGGTTAACTCACTCAGTTGATTTCCATACCATTGTGTATTATTACAGGATAGCTCTCCATTTATATACAGTCTTTTATGAAATACTGAACCCCAAATTAAAATAAACAAGTTTTATATTTTCAGTTAATATACTTGTGTGCCCCCCCACAGAGAAGAGGATAATTTAATATACTCAAAATTGGCTGAGTTCCTTTTGTGTTTTCATCTTCTGGAGGGGATGGGAGAGGACTGGACCTGTGATCTCACTGGGACAAAGAATTCCTTATAAATAAACTTCCTCTACCAACTTAAACTCTCAGAGTACCTGGGGCACTGAGAGTATAAATTGCCTGCCCACGGCCACACAGAAGTGGGTCTTGGCCCCGTGCCTTCCTTATTCCAAGGCCAACTTTCCATACACAGTATTCCACACTGCCCAAGTCATTAAATATACTTTTAAAGAGAGGACTTTAAGGAAGTTTTTGGTTTCAAAATGAGATTTGTTCTGACAAAGTGTTTTATCTTCTGGATTAAAATTTAATAATTAGTTGCTATGTTATGATTTATTATAATAATTAGTTGTAATGAATGTCAAATGGGTCACTTCTTGTTAATTATGTAGTACCTAATATACAGTTCCTGTAAATATCTTGAAATAAATATGTTTCTGGAACCCAAATATTAGTCTTCCATTAGCTATGCTACTTGAAGCTAACAAAGAATCTCAGACTTGAAACGGACTTCAGAGGTCATCTAGTGCAACCCATAAAATTCCTAAAGGACACAAGCAAGTTAAGGATACCTAACAGAGATGTGTGTACAGGTTCATTAGCCAGTTTGACCTATAAGTCCAACTGGTAAGGGAAAAGAATTGTATTCAATACACACTGGTGGTATTATTGCTAATAAAAGAAAATCTCTTATGCTTAAATTAAACAATTTACCTGTGCGCCTACGAGGAACATCACCAAAGAGATCTTTTGCTACAGCCATCATCTCATCAGATCTTTCCAATGCATCTTGCATCTGGTAGTGATCAGAGAGAATCTAGAGAGAGAGGTCGGGGGGAGGGGAGGTAGGGGAAGGAAGAGGGAGGGGGGGTGGAGAGAGGGAAAGAGAGAGACCTGATTACTCATCAAAAACTTCAAAGCCTAGAGAAATAACCACAAAAATATGCAAATAGACTCATTTTAACAACCAATTTCCTTATAATGAAGCTACTTTCTTGCTTTAACAAGTCATTCTAACATTCCTATGTTAGGAAGGGAAAAAAAGCCCCTTTACTCTAATTAGTTCCATGTCCTCTGCTTACATCCTATATTCACTCCTGCCTTCATTTAACTGGTGTATTTTAACTTAAGGTTAGGACATATAGTCTTTTCTTCTCCCACTGTTTCAAGTTTTCATCCTGTAGAGAACTGGGGTAGGGGAGAGAAGTGCCCCCCACAATTTTCTCTTTTGGTTGACCATCCTAAATCTACATCTGAGAAAAAAAAAAAGACCTTTATTAACAAGAATGCACATAACAAGAATGTAGGGAGGTAAAAAAGAAAAACTTGAGCACCAACCCTTTTTATTTTATTTTATTTTATTTTATTTTGCTTTTTTGACTAGGTGAAGGAGTTAAGCGACTTGCCTCGGGTCACACAGCTAGTAAGCGTCATGTGCTGAGGCTGGATTGGAACTCAGGCCCTCCTGACTCCAACACCAAAGCTCTATCCACTGCGCCACCTAGCTGCCCCTATTTTTTTTTTAAGGCAAAAAACCTACTTTTTATTGCTTTACAATTCACCAGTAGACAAATAAGGCCCCTCTCACCTTTCCTGACTCTAAGAACCTGCATAGTAGTTTCCCCAGTTCTAACTTCATCTGTCTCCGAGGAGGTTAAAAAGATCTATTGTTCCTTGGGCCTTCGACAGCTGTAGAACAACTAACTCTTCGCTCTAATTCTTTCCTTACCTGTATTTGTCCCAAACACTACCAGTTCTTAGTACTTATTAATACCAAAGAGTCCACAGAGCTGGGATAACAAACAAGAGGCAGGACACCACCCAGTGAAGTTGCACTGATGAGAAAGTGAACAACATCACACTTGAGGAGGAAGCTGTCCAGGGGGCTGAGTACAATGGGAGAGATGCTGAGGAACTTTCAGGGGAGGTGAACCAGAGCTCCCACTGATTCTATCTTTGAAGGTCCCATCCCCTCTTTTCTATTACCACTAGCACCATCTTAATCCTGGCTCAAACTATTCTAATCACTTCCTAACCAATCTCCCTGACTTCAACCTCTCTCCTTTCCAAGCCATCCTTTATACTACTACAAAAGTAACCTTTCTAATGTAAAAATTTAACTATATCACTCCTATCGCTTAAAACAAAACAAATAAACAAAAAAAAAAAACAGCAGTTCTAATTCGCCTTCCTAATAAAATACAAGTTTCTTGGCTTGGCATTCAAGGCTCTTTACAATCTACTTCTAACCTGCTTCAACTTTATTCACTTCATTCCCCTTTACACATTCTATAATCCTTCCAAACTGGACTACTTGCTATTCCCTGATCTTACTGTCTACTTCTTCCTATCTGAGTGCCTTTGCATATACTCTCTCTTATCCCCTAATTTGAGTCTATTAATATCTTCTAATATCTATTATTATCTCTTTTAAGGGGCAGTTTAGGTGCCATCTCATCTACTGTGCCTTCCATAATTTCTCCAGAAATTGTGTCTGCCCTCCTTTAATCTCTTTTTCTAACTTTGTATTATAGAAATTTCCCACACTAAATTTCTCCATTGATGTCTATGCATAGCATGGAAGTGATCCTATGATACTAGCAGAGCCCAAGCTCTAAGTAAAGAAGATTTCAAATAGAAAACCAGTCTCTGTGACAGCCTGGTATGTCTGGTATCTGAGGACCAAGATATCTACATACGGAGAAGTTTATGACCAGACGACCACAGAGAAGGAATTTTAGGACCACGGCAATTCTCTAAGTTATAGAGGGATATATGTGTGATCTGTGTCACAGGAGTAAGATATACATGCCAATTATATCAGAGAACCTTACAGTACTGAAGTATTATAATTATTTGTGTCCAGGTCTCATCCCCCTGTCAGCCCATAAACTCTTTGAAAGCAGGGACTCTGTCATTTTACACCTTTATACTCCTAGTTCCTGGCAGTGGCTTACACACAGTACACACTTGACAAAGGTGTATCAAACCAAATTGAGAAATCTGATATGACAATTCCGTCCATTCAGTAGTCAATTTTAAAATGATACCATTTTGGGGAAGCTAGGTGGCGCAGTGGATAGAGCACCAGCCCTGAAGTCAGGAGGACCTGAGTTCAAATCCAACCTCAGACCAAACACTTGACACTTAGTAGCTGTGTGACCCTGGGCAAGTCACTTAACCCCAATTGCCTAAAATAACAACAATAATAATAATGATGATAATAATACCATTTTCACTTAGAGACAGGCACAGTAGATACCTGTATAACATAAAATATTCTTACCAAGTTTTTGTTTTTTTCAAAACACTACATTGTGAAGGTTATGATACTTATAAACTTTGGTGTCAGCAAAGTACCTGACAATTAGGCTGTTAGGGCTGTAAAATTACTGTGGCAGCTCAAAAACCATGAAATTTTATTGGTTGCTTTGTGAAGTTCTCATCTTTCAGGTAAGTAACATGTCTGAAGGCCTTTCAAAGCCTAGGAATTATCTTAACTACCATATTATTAGCTTATCTTTTCTTAAACATATTAAATTAAAAAGTAATACACTCCTCCCACACTTAACAGTTTTTCTCTACCCTAAAAAAAACAAAAAACTATCACCTTATAGCCCTCATTTGTAAGTACTTATTTACTAAAAAATAAGTTTCAAAGCAGCAACACGACATTTTAAAAATCTAATTATATTTCAATTATATCATATTTAGATGTGTGTGTATATCTTTTACCCTGCACTACCTAACAATGTCCCACAATTTGTTACTGTTTATAAGTAAAGAGTACAACTAATATTTACCTTATATAAACCAGAAACAATAGGCATATATCCCTGCCTTCTGCATACTCCATCAAATGGATTTCTACCCTAATAAGACTTTAGCACTGTGCCTGACACATAGTAAGTGCTAAATAAATTCTTGTTGCCTGAATATAATATATCTAGTTGGAGCAGAAAGTCTTACATAACAGAAAAATTGTGGATTTTGGAAGACAGACTGAATACTAGCTGTGTGACCTTGGGCAAATAATTCAATCTCTACAGGTATCACTTAAGTCAAAGAGCTGGAAGTGGATGATCTAAGGCTTCTTCCAGTTCTAGATCCCCTGATTCTAATGTATCAAGCTTTTAGAAATGAGATTCTACCTGTATCAATATTGGAAAAACCTATGCCTAGAAATTTGTGCTTCAGCAAAAAATAAAACATACGACCTGGTGGTTATACTGAAGAGTATTCTATTAATGCCAGAAAAATTCATGTCAAAGGAAAGCTACACAACTGAAATATTTTTGTTTCAACTAAAAACTTTTAAGTTTATCATTATCAATTGGTATTCAGAAAGCACCCATGTTATCATTAGAAACTTTACTACAGAAACTTAAGAAGCAAAGAAATAACAAAAAAGAGGTACTCCCCTCCTCAAAAAATGTTAGTTATCATCATCATCATCATCATCATCATCATCACTTGGTTGAGATCAAAATCATACAGAAACATAATGAGGTACACACAATCCCTATTGTCTCATCGGCTACCATAGTTGTACCGAGGATGCTTTCAGTAAGCTTACAGAGGATACTTATATCCTAACGCTTTTAATTAACTATTTATTCCCTAATACTTTTAATTAATAACAAAAAGGAACGCTATTTTACATACCTGTGCCCAAAGAACATTAAAAAGAAAAAAAAATAGTATGATGGTGCTTGTTCCAAGATTATTTTTTCTTTTTCCTTAATATGATAAATGGAATCTATTCAAAACCAAAGGCCAACATTATATGTCATGAAGAAATGCTAGACACCTTTCTAATAAAATCAGAGGTAAAACAAGGATAACCATTATCAACACTCTTATTTGGATTATCTTTAAGGAACCTGGAAATTTACAGAAATGATAGCCATAGCAATAAAACAAGAAAAATAAATTGAGGAAATAAGCATAGATAAAGAGGAAACAACATAATTCATTTTTTGCAGATGATATGATAGCCTACTGAGAAAACCCTAGAGAGTCAACTAGAAAGCTAACTAAAATAATACCTTCCACAAAATAGCAAGATATAAAATTAACTTACACAAATCATCAGCCTTTCTGCATATCACCAACAAAATTCATCAAGAAGAGATAGAGAAATTGCATTTAAAATAACTACAGAATGTTTACAATATTTCAGAGTCCACCTTCAAAGGAACACACATGAGATATATGAATAAAACTACAAAGCATACTTTATAGAAATAAAGGCATACCTAAATGAAAGTAGGGATATTAATTGCTCATGTTTGGACTAATATAACAAAATATAATGTGTAGATATAATAAAAATGATATTTCCTAAATTAATACACTTATTTAATGCCAAATCAATAAAATTACCAAAAGATAACTTTACAAAAAAGACAAAATAACAAAAAAATTAATCTAGAGGAACAAAAAGTTAAGAAATCTCAAGGGAAATAATGTAAAAAAGTGAGAAGGAAGAAGGTCTAGCAGTAACAGATCTCAAACTACACTACAAAGCAGTAATCATCAAAACTATTTGGTACTGGTTTAAAAAAAAGACTATAGTTCAGCAGTGAACCAGATTAGTTACACAACATTCAAAAGACAATAAATGTTTTTATTTACACACATAGATATAGATATACATATAGATATAGATACAGTGTGACAAACCAGAGACCCCACCTGAGGGGGTAAGGACTTAGAATTTGACAAAAGCTACAGGGAAAACTGGAAACTAGTCTGTCAGAAATTAGGTTTAGAATATTACATACCACAATAAGCTCCAAATTGGTACATGACCTGGATATAAAAGGTCACATCATAAACAAATTAGAGAAGCAGGAAAAGAGTTAGCTTTTTGCAACTATGGATGAGGGAAGATTTCATGACCAAACCAGGGATAAAGAGGATCACAGAAGATAAAATGACTGTTAATTATATAAAATTGAAAAGCTTTTGTACAAACAAAAGCAATGCAGTTAAAATAAGAAAGGAAAAAGTTAACTGGGCAAAAAAAATTTAACTAAATTTCTCTGGTAAGGTGTGATATCAAAGATATAAAAGGAACTGATTTAAATATATAAAAAGAGTCATTTCCCAAAATATAAATAAATAAATGGTCAAAGGCTATAAATAGTTCTCAAATTAAAAAATCTAAGCTATCAATAGCCATATGAAACAAAAATGTTCCAAATTAGAGAAATTACAATTCTGAGATTCCCCTGAATAACCAACAATGTGGCAAAAGGAACTTTAAAAAAAAAAAAAAGAATGATAGCTGTTGGAAGGACTGCAGGAAGATAGAGCCAATAATAATGAACTGTTAGTGGATATATGACTTTGTCCAGTTATTTTGGAAAGCATTTTAGAACTACAGTCAAAAAAGTTACTAAACCAGGCTTACACTTTGACCCAGCAATGTCACTGCCACATCTGTGCTCCCAAAAGATTTTTTTT
>NW_020941197.1:23332555-23405653 GCF_900497805.2 Vombatus ursinus
AAAAAAAAATGCAAAATAGGGTCTTAATCGAGCCCTTAAACCATAAGGAAAAACTTTCTTCTCCTTTCTGTTAGGTATCAGGTAACCTGGGTTTGGTGTGGGGTGGGGAAATTCCTTCCTTTCCATAAGACGTATTCACATGACTATCAGCAAAGAGGTAGATCAAGGTTACTTGTACAGTCTGTAATTCCCTGCTGTGCCATTCCTTATTCCCTTGGGGAGCTAAACATATGGTGAGTCATCTGGCCTTTCTCCAGCTCCTCCAAGCAAGGCTGAGATTCTCTGTCTTATTTATGTCCTGAATCCCTTTCTTCCCTTTTATTAGCGCTCTGAATTCCATTCCTCTTACTCTCAGTTAAAGTGCCATTTTTCTTGCCTTGGACCATTTTTTAGACTTAGACTCACAGGATCTCATGAGATCATAAATTTAGAGCTAGAATGGACCTTAGGGGTCATTGATCTCAACCCCCTTACTTTACAGACAAGGAAATCAAGGTCCAGAAGTAAAGTGACTTGTCCAAGGTCACACAGACAGTAAATGGCAAAGCTAGGTTTCTGATCTAAATCTTCTGATTGTCCTTTCCATGGTACCGTGTCACTTATCTATCTGATGCTGGCCTCAAAGTGTACATGGTTCCCTGTAGAGGTTATTTGAACATTCAAGGCTCTTAACTAGGTCTCTGATCTCTTCTTCCCTAATTCCATATATTCCCTTCTAACCAGAAATAATCCCCTGTAAATTAGTGTGGAGTTGTTTATTTGTATATTTGCTACACATTGCTACATAGGTACCATTTCACAAGGTGCTTTCCTCTCAACAATCTCATGTGGTAGTGTGAACAAATGTCATTCTAAGTTCACAAATAAGTAAACTGATACTTAAGGGAAGTTTAGTAACATCCTCGGTCACATGGTTATTGTGTAGCATACCTAGTAACTTGTCTTTTACTCCAAGTCCAGTGCTGCCTCTCCGCCAGTGAGTAAGCTCCTTTTCTTCTAGTTAATGCAAACAAACTAATCACATCACCTTTTTGGTAATCTTTACATCTTTAGCAATTCTTGTCTATTTTAGACATGGTTTGTGTTCAGAGACTTTTTGGGTTGTGTTTGCACTTGTTCCTATTCTGGACCGGTGAGGGGGCTAAGTGACTGACTGCCAAGTAAATGGAATCTTGCTGTACTAAGGAACTATTTTCAGTGCATTGAAGCACCTCATTTTTCATCCATTGGTTCTTGCGTGCTTAGCACACCCCAGAGTCTTCTTCGTAGCAGTTTTCATTTTGTTTCCCATTACATAGACTTTTCACCTTCTTAAATAATATTAAATTCACCAGTACTTTGAGCACAGTCTTGGTTCATATTCTCCCTACCCTCCCCCACCACCACCACCTCATAAAGCAGAAGATAGAGCCCGTGTATTACAAAAGAAACCAAATTTCTTATCTCTTAAGAGAAAAGTGCTACTGTCACCATCACAAATGCTTGACATATAGTAAACCCTTAAAAATACTTGTCCAATTGAATTGATACAATCCCATATGTGGCCCCCTCTCAGCTGATTTTAATGGGGGTAGAGGAGGAGTAGGGAGCAAAGTATGAGACCCTTGTCTTGAGGTAGCCCCACCCATAAGGCTCCTGAAGTGATGGTGCCCACCAAGCCTTGGGTACCAAGGGAGAAAGAACCAAGAGACTGGTGCCTGAGTGATGGAGAATGCAGTGACTGTGAGTGGGGAAGTCAAATATGAAAAGTGGGAATAGCAGGTACAAAAGGAGTTTCTCTTCTTGAGTCTGCCCTTAACTGCCCCTCACCAGTGATGAGCATAGATCAAAAGAAATCAGGATGCTGTACTATAATCTGGATAAAAGGAAAGTCAGGATCAGAGATCCCTGCCAGTAAAAGTGGTGATGAGCAAGGAAAAATATCCAGAGAAGGAATCAATGTCATAGGGACCAAGTTCCTCCCATTGACTGGACATTAACCTCCTGGGAGACCATGAGTTGAACATCATAGAGATGCTGCCAGCTCCTGGTAGGAGTGGCTCATGTGGAGGTCTGGGCCTAAGCACTTGAACTATATCCCTGGAATTCTTGAGTGTGGGAAGGAGTGAGGAAGGGGGTGAACCCATGGACTAGTTAAGGGCTGCTTAGATCTGAGAGAATCCATGGATATACAACCTACGTGGTAGTCATTTTAATGTATTTGATCTCAACTTTTTTGCTTCTATAGTAATAAAGATCTATAAACAGTCAAACTATGACTGTGAGACCAATTCTATTAAACAATACTAGTGTGACTGAATGGAAGTGCACAGAATAGAGGGAAGAGAACTGAGTTTTTCTTGGTGGGTGGGGACTGAGCATATGTCTGACTAGTTAAATCCACAGAGACCAAACCCTTAGACCAATGGCACTGCCACTCACAAGCAGAGCAGATCTAATCTCTCAAACACTAATCTTCATATGGCATGATCTTGAAATTATTTAGCAACCTAATTACCTTGCTCTAGACTCATTCCAATTTAACAATGTCCTTCTCTGGAGTGAAAGGTACTGGAAGGAAGGGGAGGGTTGCCCTGGATAAGACAGGGAGAATATGAACAGTTATCTCCAACTATTTGAAGAAAAAAAAAGATGTAAGGGAGATTAGATTTGCTCTGCATGGCCTTATGGTGAAGAACTAAAAACAATGTTTAGAAGTTGAAGAGAGACAGATCAGGTCAATGTAAGGAAAAGCTTCCTAACAGAATTATCCAAAAATGAAATGGGCTACCTTGAGAGATAATGAAATTCTGCTTACTGGAGATCTTCACTTGAAAGTTGGATAGCCAATTGTTGCAGATATGTAAGAGGATATTCTTGGTAAAGTATATGATGGACTAAATGACTTCTGAGCGCCCTTCCAACTCTGTGCTTCTCTGATTCTCTGGTATATTTTAAGACTAAGCCCCTACTTGTTTCTATTTCATTAGTGTACTATATTTAAAATTCATAAATTAGTTACCCCCTCCACAACAATATGTACTTCTGGGTATGTATGACTTGTATTTGGGGAAAAAAGTAAGCTCCTGCCTAAAAGGAATAATTTTGATTATGATTTAGTAGAAGAGTACTAGATTGAAGTCAAAGGACCCAATTTTGCTACTTGATAGTCCTATAAACTTGGGCAAATCATTCTGTCTTTCTTAAGCCCCAGTTTTCTCATCTGTAAAATGAGGGGGTTAGACTAGATTATCTCCAAGGTTTCCTCTAGCTCTAAATCTATGGTTCTGTGATTGCTGGGACGTATTTTTTCTGTACTCACGTGTGACCTTTAACTACATAATCTTGAAATGTTGTTATTAAAGCCATTTTGTCTCTGCATACACTAGAGATTCTTAAGAGGGAGAGAGGGAAATGTCTTCTGTCATCATGCTGACACTCTTCTAGATATGATGGGTATAGTCTTGATAAATATTTTCTACCTATTTTATGTCATGAAAGTCAGTACGTATTTATCTACCTTTTTTATTTTAAAACAAAACAAAATGCCCCACAATACTGGCTGGAAAGTTTTGGACATTCTATCCTCTGGTTAACTTTTTGTTAATATTTCATAAAATTTTGGTGAATGCATATTACTATGTATTATATCAATAGGTTACACAGATTCTCATGAGGTATACACATTTTTTTCAGAGTAGTGGAATTTTGTTATAGTGAATATGTTGCAAGAAATAAATCAATCACTCAGCAAGCATTTATTAAGCTCCCACTATGTGCCAGGCACTGTGCTAGGCACTGGGGATGCAGAGGAAGAAAAAATAGAAACATTGTCCTCAAGAACCTTATATATACATTAAAGTAAATACAAGATATATACAAAGAAAATACAAATATAAAGTAATTTTAGGATGGGATATAATATATGAATATGAAGAACTAATTCCAGATAAGTAGTTAAATAGCAAGTGAAAATAAGTACTGCAAAAATATTAGTGCAAAGAGAGAGGTACCATGTATACCACTGTATTTCCTTCAAACCACTGGATGCATGTGTGCATTTTATTTTGGAAGATGATTCAAGAGTTTAGATGGATGTTTCTGCCAGGGGTTGTTCATATGTGTGAGGAACAGAGGAACAAGTAGGTAAAGATACTTGCTGCTTAATGTCAGAAAAAAGCTATGAAGGGCTCAATTTCAGTTCAGTTCTCCTTTTTACCTCTCACAGTTAATTAGCAAAGGAAAAGTACTATAGCAACATAAGCACAAGCATATAACCAGGTACTTTGAATATAATTCAAAAAGCATTAGTTATATTGGATTATTTGCTGCAGATAATTCAAGTGTTACTATTTTGATCTACAGCTAGCCTTATTTTGCAGAAGAATTTTAAGCAAGTCACTTAACCTCTCGGTGCTCAAGACAACTCTCTAAGACTGCAAGTTGCAGAGAACATGCCAGCTTGGATTGGCATAGAGTGATTTTCCTCACCAGAAAGCTCCCTATAGCAGTGAGTTCACAGGTCCAATCCCTATCCCTATGAATAGCAGGACTACCCAGAAAAAAAGAAGGCACTGGTGTCTTTAAGTATGGGTAAAGCTGATGATCATTTGTGCATGCTACAAGTAATTTAACAAAGTAGGGTAAGGAATGTCATTCCATTCAATTTTCACAATATAGCATTAATTTTCATCCGTTTGGGAAGGTTCTATTATGGTCTGGCTGGGAAAAGGTTCTATCAAAAGGCTCTTTAATCCATTATACAACTTTTCTTCATTCTTTGAGTTAGGAAAAACAATTGTTGTTAAATCTGCAATATATGTTCAGAAGCAATGCAGTATGGAATCAGAGTAGAAGACCTTGATTCTTTATTCTCTCATGCTAGGTTTGTGATTTTGTGCATTTCACTTTAGATGACTGAGCTTCGGGTTCTTCATCAATAAAATAAAAAGTTTAGACTAGATTGATGTCTTAGGTCTCTTCCAGCACTAGCAGTTTATGATTTAACTTTACTCTCAGTTATTCAGATCAAAAGCAGTCTTTTAGAATGTTGTCTATGTTACTTTGGCATTATGGCTACATAATGTGTCTAACACCAAAATAGCCATTTAATTCTATTCATTTTTTGGTCATGGTATAGAAAAAAAAGTTGATTTACTAACTGATTTTTAAAAATTCACACAGTTCTTTTGGCATCATTAATACAATTTTATTATGAGTAGTCTGAAAAAGCTGATATGATTTTGAAAATGCAAAATTCAAAGAGATTTTTGCATTAAAAAACCCAATAGAGTAAAAATGTGAAACTCCACTTATTACAGGAGCCCAATCAAGCTATGTATGATAAATTTGGAATTCATGTTGACAAAATGTCTGACACGTATTAGGATAGGAAAAGTGACAGGACCTGTGATTTAGTTGTTATAAGAAACTCCCAAATGAGGAAACTTTCACTTCCCGTAGAGGCTGACACCTTCTCTGCATACAGTCTTAGAGAGTTGCCTGGAGCACTAAGTAGCATGCCTAGCTAGAGTCACACAGCCAATTCTGTCAGAAGTAGGACTTGAATCCAGGCCTTTATGGTTCTTAAGCCAGCTCTATTTGTTCTACCATGCTGCCTTACATAGTGAGCATTTAATAAGTGCTTGCCAAGTGAATGCTTATTAAATAATTAAGAAAAGGTCAAAGATTAAAACACTTTGTACACATGTACTAAATATTTTACATACATGATGCTTTTAGGTAACATTCAAGATAGATATATGTATGTATGTATAAAACTAATTAATGAGGCTATGTTCAAAATCCTCCCACTTTGAAGGATCAAAGTTCTACTTTGACATTTCATTGTGGCATGGAGCTACCCCTGAGCTCTTTTTTTTTTAACCATATCAAAAAATGTATATTTGATTACTCATCTTGAGTCCATCACCTCTCTGTTTGGAAGTAAGCAGCAGCATCAGTCCTCTGGAATTATGGTGTTCATTTCATTGATCAGAGTTCTTAAGTCTTTCAAAATTGTTCTAGAAAATTAGACCATTGTGGGGGCAGCTAGGTGACACAGTAGATAGAACACCGGCCTTCGAGTCAGGAGGACCTGAGTTCAAATACGGCCTCAGACACAACGCTCACTAGCTGTGTGATTCAGGGCAAGTCACTTAACCCTAATTGCCTTACCAAAAACAAACAAACAGAAAAGAAAAGAAAAGAAAAAAGGAAAATAGACCATTGGAGATTAAGGATTGGAGATCAGGTGATAGGTCAGGACTGATGGCAGTATAGATTGAAGAACCATTCAACTGGTGAAACCATTTCAGGTTTCAGATCTTTGAGAGTTTTTTTTTTAAGCTTTTATTTAGTATTTTATTTTTCCCCAGTTACACATAAAAACAATTTTTAACATTTGTTTTTCTTTCCCTTCCTCCCTTCCCACTTGAGAAGGCACGCAATTCAATATAGGTTATACATGTGTAGTCATGCAAAACATATCCATGATAGTCATGTTGTGAAAGAAAACATAGACCCCCCCAAAAAAAACCCTCAAGAAAAATAAAGTTAAAAAAAAGTATGCTTCAATCTGTATTCAAACACCATCAGTTCTTTATCTGGGGATGGATAGCATTTTTCATCATAAGTCCTTCAGAGTTGTCTGCTGAGAATAGCTAAGTTATTCACAGCTGATTATCTTATAATATTGCTGTTACTTTTGTACACAGTGCATTTCATTTTACATCAGCCCATGAAAATCTTTCCAGGTTTTTCTGAGAGCATCCTGCTCATCATTTCTTGTAGTACAATAGCATTCCATCGTAATCACATTCCACAACTTGTTCAGCTATTCCCCAATTGATGAGCTTCCCCTCAACTTCTAATTCTTTTCCCCCAGAAAGTACCCCTGAGTTCTTAAAAGCTATACATTTTCTACCAGGCCAAACAGTCTTCAAGTATAGGCCCAGCAACACACCATTCAGCACCAATCTAGCTAAGCATAAAGAAATTTATCACTAGTATACAGGCTACTTGGTGATGAATTTTTTGGCCAATGTGACCCACGGAACAAAAATACAAAATGGCCCACATCTTGTGCCACTCTCTTTTACTTCTGCAGTAAAGGTCGCAGAGCAATATGCTAAGAATCACATGGTTTTTAGACTACGAACATTAATTTAGCTGTTGACACTCAATGTTAGGCCATTGTTCAATGTCCAATTTGTGAACATACTACTGGATTAACTTAATTATATCAATCTCAATTCTCTCTGTCAATAAAACCAGAAGACAGAAGAAAGTTTCCACTAACTGGAAAGATGACTCATAGGTTCCTCTTAGAGAAAAAAATAAAGGAGTTGATGAAGATGGTTTTATTTTTCCATCCAAAGGTAATAAGAAACAGTATTTCATGAGACATTTGATCATCTTGTATTGTAGTGCTGGTGTATGCAAAAAGACCACCAATAAAATAACTACAACATCTGTTGCAGAAGATGAAAAGATAGAGAAATCCTGTGAAGGACTTAATAATAACCTCCAAATTAAGTCAATAGTGTTTTGATACTCATTGCCTTCAGTGGAATGGCAGAAATAGATGAGAATGTTGAAAAAATACATTGGAAAATGTGGATCAGGAAAAATGAATGGTAGTGACAAATGCTTTGTAGAATACACAGAAGTTTCACACCTATGCATCATGAATACTTTCTCTGAGCAAAAAATCAGAAGATGCTAGATATTGAAAGTACCAAATAACATCACAAAAGCTAAAAATTTTAATTTAACAGACAGGAAATGACTCATTACTGATGTGGGAGTTACTGAGTCAGCCATCTGTGTGTAGTCAGACCACTAACTTCTTAGAAGCAAAGCTCAAAATTAATACAAGGCTAGAAGAAACAACCAGAATGAGAAAAAAGAAATGGCATGTAATTAAAACAACTAAAACTTGGTCTGTTTAAACAAGTTATTAATGCCCCACAATTAGATATTGATGAAAAAGGGACATTATTAACAATTACAGCTATTTCATAGAGAAGTTTAACCAAGTAAATTAATTGCTATGGATGAAAAGAAGAGTTTGAAAAGCACTTTAGAAAGCAAGAATTGACTTACTTGCCAGAAAGAAAAATATGGCAACCAAGGTCAATACCAATTTATAATGTAAATTCATTTATAAAATCTTTTAGAGAAGGATGGTAGATGATTATGAACAATATTACCTGATAAACAAAGAGAAGCAATTTTTGAAGAAAATATGGAAAGAAACCTAAGTAAACAAAATTATCCCATGGACATTTTTCATAATGAGACTGGAAGACAATAAATGGATGGAAGATGAAAAAGAGCTACAAAGATTTTTACATGTCTCTTTTCTCTTCCATAGCCCTGGATATGCTTATGGAGGAAGGAAAGATGTCATGGAAGAGGACAAATATAAAAAAAGGATCTGAACAAAATCAAGTGCACACAGATGAGGTTCATGTAGGAACCAGCACATTCATAAGGGCATCAAGACTTCTATTCTCAGGGAACCAAAGATGTGAGAAAAATACCTGAAACCTTATTACTATAACCAAAAAAAAAAAAGGACACAGAGAACAATAAAAAAATGCCAACCTCTACGCTTATATCTCTATGAAATTGTTATGAGACTAATCTACAAGGGCATCCTTGATGAGACCAGTAAAAATATAGACTTTCACAGGCATTATTCCACAGCATGTCACATCTTTACCATCGTGCAATTGACTGGAAGATGCAAAGAACACAAGATCCCACTTTGCTTATAGAAAAACATTTGATTGGGTAGAGAAAAATTCTATTATAAATGCTTTCTTTTAACAAGATATCTCCCTTCTATACAAAAAAAAACCAAACAAACCAAAAACAAAAACAAAAAAGCTGTGTAAGATTCCTTGAAAGTTCTAACAGAGATAAACTTGCTTGATGACCATCTAATGATTACTATCAAATGAGGCACAAAACAGGGAATTTTATATTCAACAAAGATATTTGCTAGTGTCTTGGAAGAATCCAAATTGAAAAGGGATTCCTTATAGATAGCAAGGTCCTCCAGATAGTCCTGTTTGCAGATGACATTCTGCTGATTACATTAAGCAACAGAACACTGAAGAGGCCCCTGGATGAGGAATATAACCACTCAAAAGAGTATGCCCAACAAAAATCAAATAATGAAAAATGCCTGTTGTCCAGATTATGATATGCAACAGGTTGGACAACCTATAAAACTTGTTCATCAGCACTTAGATACCTTGTACCTATAATGAAAATGGATATAGGATATATCCTCAAAGCAATTTATAGTCAAAAACCAAAATGGGATGGTCACCTGGTGAAGGCATAACCAATTTTCATGAAATCTTCATGATGCCCTCAGCATGTTGGGTGGATTCCCTGTGTTAAATTTATGGGACAGTATAGACATTTTGCACAAGAAAGGGATGCATGGATGGGTATTGATGTGCATAACAATGCTGGTATTGTTAAGAGCCTGGAGCCATTTGAGTATTTGAGTGATCCTAGTCATGAATTGTTTTGACATTCACATAATGTGTCCAATTTATATGATGATATTAGTATTTACCAAAGAGGCTAATGATTTGGGGATTTTTGGATAGGAGTATTATTGTTGGGTTCCTTTCCCTTCTGCGTATAATATATGCCCTTCAAAGCTTCACTCTTTAAATACACAGATACAGGCTTACAGGACCACATTCTAGAATTCTCTAGTTTTTAATTACACTGTTCTTCCTTTCTGTACCAGGCAATGATTTCTGTCTTCAAAAAAAAAAAGGTAAAATATCGACTATTAGGAGTTTCTCTTAGAGTCTTGGAAGACATATTTGAATAGATAACTAGAGGGAAAGAATTCTTTGGATATGCCTTTGGATAAATACAAATGCTGCTATTTGTCTTTGGTGTCTTATGGAACTAGACTTCAGCTAGTGTTCACAATTGTTCTCTTTACTACATTTATTTTTATCGTTATACATATTTACATATGTATATATGTGATGAGGTATGACTGTTCTTGTGGAGGAAATAAAAAATGGGACAGGTGTTTATAAGGAGGCTCTCTTAAAGGAGAAAAGACTTTACATTAATATTTAAGCTACTAATAGTTTTTAATAGGTTTCAGCCTGGAAAAAAAAAGTCAAACATTTAGTTTGGGTTAGGATCTGGATTAAGCTCACTATTCCCTCAGTATTGACTGCTTAATATGCCTACTGCCAATTAGTCCTTCCCTTCACCCCCCCCCCCCACGAAGTCATAGGTTGATCTTAAATGCACTGAATTCCTTGCGGTAGACAACTAGATAGTTTGACGCTCTGAACTTCGGGTGTATTCTCTTGAAGTTCCCAAATGGTAGAAAATCCACTTTGGGGTGAGGGTGGAAGGTTGGGGAGGAGGGAAGTGAGAGCAGAGACGAAATACTGGCTGAGTAGGTGAAGGATTCTTGTGGGCTTGAAAAAAGAGGACATGGGTTTCTAATCCAGAAAAAGAAAACATCAGTCGCCCCTGTTCCCTCCCACCTCCTACCCCTCATCCTGTTACCTCACATCAAGACTAGATCAATATTTTATCAGTCTATCTATCGCTAGCAGATTCCTAGCGCAAACCAGTGGGGGAAGTCAGACAGCGCCTAGCCTGTACTGAGTGAAACATTAGTCAGCTCCAATAGAGGTGGCTTTTAAAAGGTTATATAGTCTGCCTTTTCTCCCTCTCTTTCTTTTTTAAATTCCAGCTACGCGCTAACTCTAAGACTGCCAGTGAAGGAGACAGCGCTCGGTGCCCACCATGCGGGGCTCTTTAGGGCTCGCCCAGCTCTATGCATTGCCCTGGCTCCTGGCTGCAGTGCCCCAGCTCCCTCCACCATACGGGGGGCAGCCAAGGAGCTTCCCCTGGGCTCGGACGAGGAGTGGCCGCTCCCAAGATACTGCCAGGGGAGCCGATTTTGATCGCGTTTACAGCGGTGTGGTGAACCTCAGCACGGAGGAGATCTACTCCTTCAATTACACCAGCAAACCAGAGCAGGTAAGAGGCTTTTCTATTCCAAGTCTTTTGGGAACTTAAAAAATCTGTGAGGTTGGGTAAGGACAGTGCTGCATCTCCATGTCCTATGTCCCCTGCAACCTAGGTGGAGAGGACAAGAACCCTTAGTCCTTTTCTCTTCCGGACTCTGGATTTTCTGACATATCAATGTTCCACAAATTACCCATCAGACCAGAGGAGTAACTCTTCTTAACCTCCCTTCTTCTTGGTGCCAGGTCACTGTCATTTTTTTTTTTTTTTTTTTGTGCTTTGCAGTATTCCCACGCTCCAGCTTTTTGCTTTCATCAGTATCTCCGAGCCTTTTCTGTGGTGTCTCTCCCACTCTGGGCATTTTTCTGGGTAAATGTCGAATTTTATTATTGGGTTAGCCACAGAGAGCACCTCTTTCCCTTGAAGTAAGGACATGCTAAAACCATCATTTCATTTGTGGTTAATGTACTGCTTCCAGTCAAGCCCTACTGATTTTGATGCCAAGAGGGGAGATCTGCTGAAAATCAAAACTGAAAACCAGTGCAAGAAGAGATGGAAATAACAGAACTCATGAAGCTGTATATTATGGCGAGAATAGCCTTGGATTTTGGGAGTCAGACAATCTGTGTTCATTTTCTGACTCTGCCATTTGCTAGCTCTGTGACCTTAGGCAAGTCACTTGAATGCTGATGCTGTTGGTAAAATGGGAATAATCAAACATGCATTACCTGTATCTAGAGTGGTTGTGTAATTCCTATTAAATAGCATCAATAAAGTGCTTTGTAGCCTTACAATGATATGTAAATATATGCCTGTTATTCCCTGTTTTCAAATATTATTTTCATATTTTTATGCATTAGAAACACTGGCAGATCCAATTTTTAAAAATTGGATCATAGACTACTAGTTGATATTTCTAAGGACTGAGTAAATGTTGATTGATAAATTGGTGAAAATTGTAAATCCATTGCTGGCAATCATACCAGTAGCAAGTTTATTCCTTAACTATAGATATGCTTGTATAATGTAATAAAATGCATAGAGTTAGGTTGTTCTCTGAAGAGAATCCCTTTGGGGACAAAGAAAGAAGAGTATTCTTTTAAAATACCCCCTCCATTGGCTAAAGGGGACAGTGCTGATACCATTTGCATATTTCCTCTCACATGTACTGTGTATAAAAGCTTAATTTCCCACCTCTGAGTGTTTGTGTTAGAAGACAAGAGCATTACTGCAGAATCACAGCGATGCTCCCTAGCCCAGCTTGGCTCAATCCCAGTTATATCACACCCCAAGTTTGTGAGATAGAGCCATTCAATCTGGGAAAAGTTGGAAGAAGTGGTTGCAGTTCTCATTCCCTGATCTCACATAACATCATACTATCTTTCTAATGTGCATTTACACTGACTTCCCTCCACCCCAATCATGAGTGATAGTAGGATGTTTGGTTGCAGGTTGAATCAGAGGTAGGCTTGAAAAATACCCTCTTCTCTCCTGTAAGTTGTCAGTTCTCTGTCACTCATTGGTAAGAAAGCTCAGATAACCAGGGGGTAAAACATACCATTGGAGGATGTGTTGGTACTTTCTGCAAGGTAATTACATTATGGGGATAGAGAGTTCATAAGAAATTGTGGGCCTTTGTGCAACTAGCTATACAAAGCTAGCTATACAAAGCTTGGCGCATAAGTACCTTAAGAAACAGTTTTAAATTAATAAAAATAAAAATTTAGGCTGGTCCTAATTTAAAAGATTAGAAAGTTAATAGTCTAGATGTTACTTGATTTTTTGACAGTATATTTCATTGAAGCAGTGTGATATTGTGGCAAGAGCAGGTTACTTAGATTCAGAAGACATGGATACAAGGCCTAGGCCACCTGCAAGGTATATATAACCAGGGAAAAGTCACTTAACCTCTGTGGGCCTCAGTTTTCTTGTCTATAAGATGACAAGATCAGACTAGAGCTTTTCTAGTTCTAATGTTCTGTACATAGATATTGTTATTTTTTTGTTGGTCTATAACAAAAGTTCAGTTTCCCTCAGTTGTTTTCCCATACTTCTTTAATATAGAGGAGAAAAGAAAGGAGCCTTTCTTCCCCCTGTTTGTTTATAACCATGTGAAGGGAGGAAGGTGCTTCTGAGAATTATTTCTTCATCACTTTTCCCTACCGTATCGTCTCCACAAAAACACCAACTGAAAGATATATTCAGCCAAACCTTTGTAACCCTATTTAGGCAAATCCACCATCAGAAGTCCTCATGCTGTGTAAAATCTTTAGCAACATAAACAGATACAGTGAGTAAAAGAAGAAACTGGGGAAAATAATGATTGGGTTGGGCAAGTTGGAGAATAACAGGCACTCATTTTCTGAGATCTACTTTAAAGGAACACAGGGATAGAGTAGAGTTACGAGGATGTTCCATGCTTCTGGGACAAAGTCAAAGGTGATATTGGTAGGCCAATGGAAGATGTCTGTCTGGAATGGAGAAAATAGGGCAAGGTTTATTACAAGATGAGAATAACTAGTTTGGAAGGGACCGGCTGATGAAAGCAAGAGTCAGATATTTGTATTTGATCTGGAGATAGGAAGCGTCTAGATGAAAATCTAACCATTGTGTCATAGACCTTTTCTCCCTTATAGAGAGTTATGTGGTTTCAGAGATACCAGTTATTCCACATAGGTTTTTAAGCTTGAGATGTTTCATTGGATTTTAGAGCTAAAAAGTATGGGGGAGAGAGGAGGGTGAATGATGATCCCTGGGAGAATCCATAGGAAAGAGTGATTGGGGAACATGAGAATTAAAAAGCATTGTCATAAGTCCAGAGAGCAGGGGTTCCCCACTGTTTCTCCTTTGGCAGTCTGGGGAAGACCCCCTTCTAAGAATAAGGTTTTTAAATGCATAAAATAAAATACATAGGATTATAAAGGAAACAAAAGGTTACTGAAAATAACTAACTTAGACTTCAATATAGAAACCTTGTTCTAGAGTCAGGGGATCACTGGTAAAAAGAAGAATGGGATGAGGGTGCGATCAGCTGCTAGAGCAGCACAGAGCCAACAGAAGCATGAATTTGTATTCAGTAGAGAAGAAAAAGTTTAATAAATTTCTGAGTGGAAGAAGCTGTGGGTTTGCTGTAGGGAAGAAGGAATGGGAGGACTATTCAAAGAAGAGAAGGTATGAAGAGCATGGAAAGGAAGAAGTCCTGAAGGTAGAGGGAGGTTAACTAGGAAAAACATCAAATTTCGAATCAAGAATCATGGACTTGGATTCAATTTCCACCTCAGCTTCTTGAGTACTTGATTTATGTGATCTTGAGTAAAGTCCTTTATCTTTCCCAGGCTTCAATTTCCTCATGATAACCTTTCCAACAGCAACAATAATAGAAGCAGCACTTTTATAGTGCTTTGAGGTTTACAAAGCACTTTACCTATTTTATCTGCTCCTCACCCGGGATGAGTGAGTCTTATAATTATCACCATTTCACCGATGGGGAAATTGAAGCAGAAAGCAATTGTGACTTGCCCAGGGTCACAGAACTTGTAAGTGTCTGAGGCAGGATTTGAACTCAGGTCTTCCTAACTCCAAGTCCAGCACTCTACCACTGTATTGCTAAGTTGCCTGATCTCCAAGTTTCTTTCCAGCTCTAAATTCTATGATTTTGTGGTCTTAGAAATCATCTGGTTCAACCCTTTCATTTTTCAGAGAAGGAAACTGAGGCCCAAAGAGGAGTAACCTGCTTGGGTTACACAATAAGTTAATTGCCTCACTAGAGAACAAAATCCACACCTCCTAACTTCCCAGTAGTACTCTTTTCCTTGTGCCACCCCACCTCTAAAAGTATTTTTGTTATGTTGTTTATCTATTTGATATATTCACCTTTTAGTAGTGTATAATATTTCACAATAACCTGAAAATAATGGGTAGCTTTATTAATACTTTAGCTCTATCTTATCTAAAGTCTACAATATGTATTTAGATCTGGTTATGCCAGTCTCCTGAGGCCAAATTTTATACTTGAATTCTATTCTTCCTGGTTACAGGCCCAGGGCTCTATCCCCTGTATTACTTTATTATGTCATATGATTAAAATTATAATAATGGCTAGCATTTATATAGTGTTTTAAGGTTTGCAAAGCATTAAATGGGGACCAGGAATGGCTTCTTAATTCCCAAGATGTCTGAAGCTCATCCAAATTCCCCTCCAAACAACTAGAAAACCACCTCAGAATTGGCCTAGGAGCAGGGGAAAAGTTTCCCTGCACAGCAGGAAAGGTTTGTCTCACTGGGATGGGAGGAGAGTGAGGTCCAAGAGCAGCAGCAGCAGCAGCCAGCCTCACAGCAGGAAGCCTGCAGCAGGGTTTCAAGCCTGGGGCAATCCACCAGAGGAAGCACCCCAACTTCCTGCAAACCAGCACCCCCCCAGGCAAGTGAGCAGTCTGTACACCTCAGCAAAGTCCCACCCCAGTGACCCTACCCCCAGCACAAGCCACCAGCCAGGCCTTGACCCTTTTGCTGACCAGTAGTGAATCTCTGCTCCTGGGGCCTGCCAGCAGAAAGATCCTGTTTCTATAGCAACCCAGAAGCAGGACCCCATGCCTGAAGCAGAGCAGCAACAAGATCTCTCCTCCAGTGCCTGCCACCAGAAAGACTCTGTTACCATAGCAACCCAGCAGCAAGGCACCAACCCTGGGGCAGGCCAGCAGCTGCACCCCCCAGTACAAGTCAGAAGGGAAGATTACCCTACAAAGAAAGCAAGCAGCTAAGCCCTGAAGCCCAGTGAAGGCCCCAGAGCCCCAGCACAAAAAGCTTGGGACAGTGCAGGACCAGAGCCCAACTCTCACATAAAAATACCAAATCACAAAAAAGGCAGAAAAAATAAGCAAAAAGAAAAAAAAAAGAGCTTGACTATAGAAAGTTACTATGGTGACAGGGAGGCTCAAGGCATAAACTTAGAAGAGGATAATAGTGTCAAAATGGCTACATGTGAAGCCTGAAAGAAAAATTTAATTTGGTCTCAGGCTCAAAAAGAATTCCTGGAAGAGCTAAAAAAGGATTTTAAAAAGTAAATTAGAGAAATAGAAGAAAAATTGGGAAAAGAAATGAAAGAATGCAAGGGAATCATGAAAAAAGGGGTCAACAGCATGGGAAAAGACATACAAAAATTTATTGAGGAAAATAACTCCCTAAAAAATAGAATTGGTCAAATGGAAAAGGAAGTACAAAAGTAAGGGAAGTAGAAGAAAAATTGGGAAGAGAAATGAGAGTGATGCAAGAAAACTAGGAAAAAACGAGTCAACAGCTTGCTAAAGGAGACCTCAAAAAATACTGAAAAAAATAATGCTTAAAAAATAGACTAGACCAAATGGCAAAAGAGGTCCAAAAAGCCATTGAGGAGAAGAGTACCTTAAAAAGTAGAATTGGCCAAATGGAAAAGGAGATCCAAAAGCTCACTGAAGAAATTGTCAAAGAGAATTGTCCTGATATATTAGAACCAGAGTGAAAAATAAAAATTAAAAGAAACTACCAATCACTGCCTGAAAGTTTTCAAAATGAAAACTCCCAGAACATCATAGCCAAATTCCAGAGCTCACAGATCAAGGAGAAGTTGTTGCAAGCAGCCAAAAAGAAACAACTCAAATATCATGGAGCTACAGCCAGGATTACACAGGATTTGGCAATTTCCACATTAAAGTGGAGGGCTTGGAATATGACATACTGGAGGCCAAAGGAATTAGTATTACAACTAAGAATCATCTACCTAGCAAAATTGAATTTAATCTTTCAGGGGGGTGGGAAATGGACAGTTAATAAAATAGAGGACTTTTAAGCATTTCTAATTAAAAGACCAGAGCTGAATAAAAAATTTGACCTCCAAATAAAAGACTTAAGGGAATCATAGAAAGGTAGAAAAGAAATAAGAAAGAGAAAACATAAGAAATTCAATAAGGTTAAACTATTTATATTTCTACATGGCAAGATAATATTTGTAATTCTTAACAATTGTATTATTATAAGAGCAATTAGAAGGAGTATATGCAGACAGAGGGTATGGATATAAGGTAACTTTGATGGTATGATACACTTAAAAACAAAATAAAGGGATGAAAAAGAAAGTTGCACTGGAAGGAGAAGGAGCAGGAAGATTGAATGAGATAAATCATCCCACACAGAAGAGGCATGAAAAAGCTATTATAATGGAGGGGAAGATGGGTAGTGGGGGTGGTGGGCAAAACTTAAACCTTACTCTCATCAAAAGTGGCTCAAAGAGGGAATAGCATACACATTTAGTTAGATATAGAAATCTATCTTACCATATAAAGAAGTAAAAAGGAATAGGGATAGTAGAAGGGGGAGAGGGGACTGATAAAAGAGAGGGTACATTGGAGAAGACAGTGATCAGAAGTAAAACATTTGTGAGGAGGGAAAGGGTGGAGGTAAAAGAGAGAGGGAGATAAACAATCGAAAAATAGCATGGAAGGAGACACAATTACCATAACTATAAATGTGAATGGAATAGACTCACCCATAAAATAGAAGCAGATAGCAGAGTGGATTAAAACCAGAATCCTACAATATGTTGTTTATAAGAAATACATTTGAAGTAGAGAGGTACACACAGAGTAAAGGTAAGGGGCTGGAGCAGAGTCTACTTTGCTTCAGCTGAAGCAAAGAAAGCCAAGGTAGCAATCATGATCTCAGGCAAAGCAAAAGCAAAGGGAGAGATAGAATTTGGAACTGAAAAATTTGAATAAAAATGTTGAATAAAAATGAAAAGGAATGGCTTCTTAGAGAAGGCGTAATTTTAGCTTAGACCAAAAAAAGCCAGGAGGCAGAGAAGAAAGAGGGAGAGAAATCCAGCAACAGGAGACTGCCAGTGAAAATGCTGAAAGTTAGGAGATGGATTATCTTGTTTGAGAAACAGCAGGGAGACCAGTGTCTTTGGATAGAAGAATACATGGAAGGGAGTTAAGTGTAAGAAGGTTAGAAAGGTAGGAAGAGGCCAGGTTATAAAAGGCTTTTAAAACCAGAGGATTTTATGTTGATCCTGGAGGTGAAAGGGAGCCTTTGGAACTAGATGAGTAAGGAGGCCAGGGTGGGAGCAGTCTGTGACATGGTCAGACCTGCACTTTAGGTTAAGGAGGCAAGGACCTTAAGAAGAAAGTGTAGAGATGAGGCGGTGCTCCTAGGAATCAAGATGGGGTAGGGAGGAGAATATAGTCAGTGCAGGGATGAGGGTCTGGGAAAGAATAGAGGGTGGAGGGATTAGTGGTCATGGTGAGGACAAGAATAGAGATAGGGGTCATAAGGCAGAGGGAAAGATAGAATGATGAAAGATTATAATCAGATAAAGGAATTTCACGGTTCATGAACGTGGAAGTAGAGCCCTCATCAGTGATTAGCAGGATCAAGGGAAGGAGTCGGTCATGGGACAGGAGTCAGCTGATGAGCTAGGACATTGGAGTGTTTGAAGCAATACATGTCAAAGTCCCCTCGCATGACACAGGAGTTGGGGAGGAGAAACAAGATTGTGAGCCAAGCCTTGAATTCACTGAGGAAGAAAAGAGGATGTCCTGGAAGTAGGTAGATAATAACTACCAGAATCTTGATTTGGTGATAAATATGAATTGAATGAACCTCCAAGGAAAAGAGGTTACTGAGTTTTGGTGAGAGAGGCTGGAAGTCAGAGTGAGAAGCATGGAAGTCCTACCCCCTACCATGGTTTATGAGTTGGTGGATATGAGCAAAAGTGCAACCAGGGCTGGAAAGAGTGGCCAAGGATGGTGTGTCAATAAACAGAAGGGAGTCGGGTCTGAATGAGCACCAGAAGATGAAAGAAGTGAGAAAGGAAAAGATTTAAGATGGAACAAGTTTATTACCTATGGGGAAGGTGTTCCAGAGGCACAGCGGATTGGGTGGGTGGATTCTGAGAAGGATGACGGTGGGGTGGGGTTGAGAGGAGGTGGGAACAAGGGAGCAGGCAGTGGGAAGACAGATGATGGAAGGTCAGAATCGCTAGGAGAGGAAGCAGATGAGCAAAGGCAGGATGGGAACGTATGCTAAACATTGCAGAATGGATTCAGGCAGGTTGTCCTCATCCCCAGGGTACAGGCAGCTGGCGTAAAGGTCTTGGAGACTGCAGAGTGAGCCAGTAGTGGAGTCTGAGCGGTGTGGCTGAGACTGCCAATGCTATGGGAGTTTCAGGCTGGTATTCACAATACCAATCATTGAGCCGGCCTCAGGACGGAGTCGTCCCAGGCTCAGGCCCCTTGTTATTTAGAGAGTGGCGTGTTCCCGGTGACCAATCAGTTCAGTCTTCCTAATCATTGCCACGATCCCACAAAACTACCAATCCGTTCTGTCAGGTTTCTTTTCCTGAACATGTGCTTTAGGCCCATAGCATTGTGGGAAAGGATTTTTAGAGAGTGCTTGGCTCCCTTCATAATGCCCTGAGTCCTTTGCCGTTGGTATATGTCTACTCTACACCGCAAGAGCTCAAAGCACTTGGAACATAAGCTCACTTCTCCCCCGTCATTTATGGTAGGAGCTCTTAACCTTTTCAGTGTTGTGGACCCTTTTGATAATCTAGTGAAGCCTAGGGATTCCTCAGAATCACGCGTTTTGCTTATATTCATAATCGAAGGAAATGCTAAATTTCAGTTAAGGGTTAATGAAAATAAAGGAGTAATTTTTCTTATCCTAGTTCATTGATTCCCTGAAATCTCTCCATGGAAATTTAAATTTGAAATTTGAATTTCAAATCAGAATTCCTGATTTGAAAAATGTGTATTCCCTGAATACAGGGGGAAATTAATTTTTTCTGTCTCCACTGCTCCCTCAATTCATGTTATGGAGCTGAACTTGTTTTTGTTTTAGGAGAGAATCACTCTCCCTTGATTAATTTGGGGGGCTTACTGCCAGCTCCAATAATTTTCTGTTACTCTGAAAGCGGCACATCAAAATATCAGAGATATAAGGGACAGCCCTTATATAACTGAAAGAAAGTTATTACATGGAACTGGTTGTGATCATGCCTGACCGTAGTATGTTCTCCTAAGTGGGCTACATACCTTACACAGTACTTGCACTCATACTCACAATAAGAATGGGGCTCATGGACAAGAAAAGGACATATCTTTCAAGAATTTTTCTCTCTGAGATTACATAAATATATTCCTTGATTCTCATGTGAGATAATCAAGCTCATTATCTCATTTGCTGTACACAAGCTCTCTGGTTAATATTAATCATTTTTTAAAGTTCTTTGTCCAGGATAGAAAATATAAGTTATTAACAGATAGTTCTAAATGGAAGAGCAGCTAGGTGGTTCGGTGGGTAGAATATAGGGCCTGGAGTCAAGAAGATTCATCTTCCTGAGTTCAAATGTTGCCTCAGACACTTGCTAGCTGTGTGACCCTGGACAAGTCACTTAACCCTGTTTACCTCAGTTTCCTCATCTATAAAATGAGAAGGAAATGACAAACCACTCCAGTATCTTTGCCAAGAAAACTTCAAATGAGGTCGGGGAGAGTCACACATGACTGAACAACAACTAAATAGAACTGTAAGAAAAGAAAACTGCTTTGTTGGGATTGGTTTTTATTGAAGAAACTATTAATGAAAATGGTAAAGCTGAGATTTAATATTTAAAATGTCATTAGCATCATTACCACCACCTGTTTATAAGTGAGTATTCACAATGGGCCAGATGTAATACAGCTGCATTTCATACACAAAAGCTGCCCTAATACATTAAGAATTTAATTTCCTACTTCCCCATGAGACTTAACTATTCCTTATTATAATGTATATAATTTGTCATAATTGCTGATTCTTTTTGCTTCAAAATAGTATGTGTCCATCCTAACAGTGAAATTAAGAAAATTCATCTTCTGCTGTCACTGTCCCAAATCCTATGCTAAATCCAAATTTAAGCAGAGAATCATCTGGCAAAAAAAAAAAAAAAGGATCCTCATATAATTTTCACACTCAGATTCACTCCTTGATTCAGCAAATTTCTATTATGTAGCAACACTGGGTAAAGCATTGTACCAACGCTACACTTCAGCCAAACTGGTCTTGTTGATCCTCATAAATAACAGATCCCACCCCATCCAACCTGTTGTTTTGCAAAGTTGTCTGCATGCCCAGGAAGCGATCACACCTTCCCCACACCTGCCTCTTAGAATCCTGACTTTCTCTCAAAGCTCAAAGGGCACTTCTTACATGAGGTTTTTCCTTATCCTCCTAGATAACGGCACCTGCCCAAAATATTTCCTTGTATTTCTTTATGTCAGTATCGCATGAACTGATATGTGCACATGTTGTCTCTCGGTAGAATGTCAGGACGCTGAAGACAGGAACAGTTTCATTTTTGTGCACCAGGCACATTAAATGGTGACTTAATAAATGCTTGTTCTTTGCACTTGGAATGAGAACTACTCATGAGAAATACTAATACTAAAACTAAAGGGGAGATATTTCTTGCCCTCAAGGAGTTTCCAATCTAGCTATGAAAAGATTAAAGTATAAAAATCACAATAAAACAAAAGAGTATATGATAAGTTGACCTCCAGAGCTATCTTATGATCTTAAATTAAAAGTACAAAGAAAAGGATATTTGAGTTCTGGAGGAATCAAAGAGCATTTTCAAGTAATCTTTACAAAGTGCTTTTCTCACAAAGCCCTGTGAGGTAGAAAATGCAAATATTGTATCCCTATTTTACAGATGAAGAAACTGAGGACCAGAGAGCCTGTGATTTGTCCAGTGTCAAATAGCTAGTTAAATGTCAGGGCCAAACTAGAGCTTGGGTCCTTTGACTGACCCTAAACTCACAGTGCTCTTGCTATTATGTCATATTTTCAAGAAAAAGAGACTTGAAAAGGTTGGTAATGGAAATGAGTCTTATGGGATACATAGAATTTTAGCAGGCAGAAATTGAATATGAGGTGGCAGGGTAGGGTAGCAATATTTCAGGAATTGATAAAAGGCTCATAGAAGACAAATCAAAAGATATAATTTCTTACTGAAACAAAAACCCATTTTTTGAAAATCAATATTTTTCTTATGATACCATATAATAATAATAGCAGGCAGTTATATTAGCATATATGGATATATACATGTATCTATATATATAATTTTAAAGTTTGTAGAGAACTTTTATACATTATATCATTTGAGCTTCACAACAAGCCTATAAAGTAGGTACTGAGTAATTTTTACCTAAAGTAATTTTACCTAAAGTAGGTATTGAGTAATTTTTCTCCATTTTACACAAAGAAACTCAGGCTTGGAGAGTTTCAATGGCTTGACCATGGCCATATAACTAATTAGCATCAGAGGTAGCATTTGAACCCAGGCCTTTCTGACTCCAAGTCTAGCATTTTATATCCAGTGTGCCACATTTCTTCTTATGATGAGTATATTGCCACAAGTCATGGAATACCATAGTTTCTGAAGAATTATAATTGCAGGTTACCTGAAGGACAATGGAAAGGTGGATTCTGGGTATGAGCGGGCTGTAACATATTGCCAACGAAGTACTGCATGAGAGGTGATATAGTGGGATATCACTAAAAGATGTGTATCACTAGAAAAGTATTTGAGCCAGTTACATAGCAAGAGCAAGGAACATTTAGCACATAACATGCAAATTCCACTGGCTTCCATGAAGCCTCAGGACATAGAGAAGAAGGTATACTGCCTGTTAGGTAGATGCATATGGAAGATTTATTGGAGAACAGGGACAACTGATCACACAGAATGAGGAAGCATAGATGGGTTATGATCTCCACTGCTGGAGAGCCCCCAGATCTGTCCTAGTATCTAAGTATATAAGTAATAAATGTAATTAATACATTTCTCTATTACATGAAGGTATGGTGTGGTTTGCATTTTGATTCAATTCAATTGAACAAATGTTTATTAAATTCCTACCATGTGCGGTGCATGGTGATAAGTACTGGGGATACAAAGCATAGTGCTGAAACAGACAAAAATGAGACAGTCCTTGCTATAAAGAGAAAAGGGGTTCAGTATGGACATTAATACAAGATAATTTGAGGAGGGAGAAAGTCCTAACCAATAGATGGTTCTGGGAGCCTTCACAGAAGAGGTGAGCTGGGCCTTGAACAAAGGCCTCTCTGCTGTGAAGAACAAATTCCAAGCATGATGAATGATGAGGGATGAAATTTGAGCTCACAAAACAATTAGTAACCTAGTTTGGTGAAAACATAAAGTGTGTGAGGGGGAATAAAACAAAATGTCTTAAAAGGTAGATTGTTGCCAGAATGTGGAAGACTTTAAATACCAAACTGAGGAGCTTGCATGTTATTCCGAAGGCATCAGAGGACCACTTGAGTTTTTTGAGCAGAGGAATGCCATGTTTAAAACCATTTATCAGTTCCCTCCTTATCATTCCTATAATGTTATAAATAGAGATCCTTACTACTGCTCTCCTGGACTATTACAGTAGCTTCTTAAAGAGTATTCCTACCTTTACAAAATCCTTTTTGGCATTCAAAGCCCTTCATAACCTAGTCCCCCTTACCTTTCCAGTCTTCCTATACTTCTTATACTTCCACTATTAAAGTGTTATTCCCTACCACAAACACTTTAATCCATTGACATTGACCTCCTGACTATTTCATGAACACAATACTCCATCTCTCAGCACTTACTGTCCCCATGCCTGGAACACTTTCCCTCCTCATCATCTCATCTACTGGCTTCCCTGAAGTCCCAACTAGAATCCAACCATAGTTCCATATGAAGCCTTTTTCAAGCCCTCTTAATCCTAGTGCCTTATTTTTAAAAAAAAAAATTATTTCCTATTCATCCTGTATATAGCTTGTTTGTTGGTTGACTCCCCATTTGGATTGTGGGTAGTGACTGTATTTTGCCTTTTTTGGTATCCTTAGTGCTTAGCATGGTGACTAGCACAGGTAGGGGCTTCGTGAATATTTGTTCACTGATTATTTGACTCTCCTTCCTTCAACCCATACTTCAGACCTATGCCAGACTAATCCGCCTCCTATATAGATATGGTCATGCCATTCTTGTGCTCAAAACTCTTCAGTGCCTATTGAGTAACTACCGAGAACCATCAAATGCTATTGCTTTTCAAGGACAACCACTATCTTGTGTCATTCTACCTTTCCAGGCTTACCTTATCCTATTCTTTAGTGCTTGCCCCCACCACAAGCTTTTGCTTCTGCCATACTGGACTACTCAATGTCATTTGTTTATGCTCCATACTGTCCCACCTCCAAGTCTCTGCTTAGAAAATTCTCAATAGCTAGAATGCCTTCCTCATATTCTCATCTCTACACTCTACTACACATCACCTGTTGGATTGCAAATCATATTTTATTTTATTTTATTTTCAGCCTTCTTATTATATTTTTTCCAATTTTTTAACATTTTATTTAAAGTTTTGAGTTCCAAATTCCATCTTTCCCTTCCACCCTTCCTTCCCCCCTCCCTGAGATGGTAAGCTATCAGATATAGGTTATACATATGTAATTAATTAAAACATTTCTATATTAGTCATTTTGTACAAGAAGACTCGAATAAAAGAAAAAAATTAAAAATAGCATGCTTCAGTCTGTATTCAATCAATATCAGTTCTTTCTCTGGTGGTGGATAGTATACTTCATCATTAGTCCTTTGGGATTATCTTGGATCATTGTACTGATGAGAATAGCTGTCACCATAGTTCTTCATTGAACAATATTGCTGTTACTGTGTACAACGTTCTCCTGGTTCTTCTCACTTCATTATGCATCAGTTCATGTAAGACTTTCCAGGTTTTTCTAAAATTATCCTGCTTGTCATTTCTTATAGCACAATAATATTCCAATACAATCATATACCACAGCTTGTTTAGCCATTCTCCTTTGAGCATCCCTTTGTAAATCATATTTTAAGTCCCAATTCAAATCCCACCTCCTCATGAAATCTTCCCCTGCTTCACTCATAGGAAGAACCTTATTCTTCCCAACAACCTCTCCAGATGTTGCAGATCACTTTGCTTCTCTTTTATTATGCTTATGATGTATTATTTGCATTATAGCTACATATTTTACATTCTCCTATTTTAAGCTTTGTAACCCTAAACCTAACACAGTGCTGTACACACACCAAGCATTTAATAAATGTGTGCTGAATTGGATTGAATCATTTCAATCATTATTATCCTGGTCACTCTTTCCTGGCTGTTTTCCAATTTGTCAATGTCCTTCTTAAATTGTGGCAATAAAAACTAAAATGTTCCAGATGTGGTCCCGTCAATGTAGAGTCAGAGAGAACTTCCTGTTCTGCATACAATGTATACAATGCTCTTATCGATGTAGACTAAAAACATTCATATTAAGTCCTGCTTCATCCATACACCTTTGAATTCAATTGAATTAATATAGTTAAGTTGAAAAAATGATTTCAAAAAGAGAATCTTCTTAAATCCTATCATAAAATTCATTTAAGTGTGAAGACTTTAAAATGTTATAGCACTTAAAATGCATGCATGGGCATTTTGAAGTCTGTTAACAAAGACTTGAAATTAAACTCTGGAAAAGAAGATACCAAAAGGCAGTATGGCAGAGTATCACAGACTGGCTCCTAGCTCTGTGTTCTGACATACCTGTAATCCCTCCCTGGGGCCCTGGAGGCTGAGGCTGGTGGAGCTATCAAAGGGAGTTTCGAGCTGCAGAGGGCTAAGGCGTTATCAGGTATCAGCACTAAGTCTAGCACTAATATGGTGAGACACCCACCTCCGCCAGGAGCCAGGAGTCACTAGGCTACCTAAAGAAGAACTAGAAGGGTCAGAAAAGAAGGTCAAAATTCCAGAGCCAATCAGTAGTGGGATACAGTCTGTAAGTAGTGGTTGTGGTTCCAGCTTCAGTAAGATAAGGAGACCTAGTCTCCCAAAAAACCCAACCCCCTCCTTCCCCCCACACCAAAAATACCCCAAAACAACTAGCTTCTTCCTGAGAGTTAAAAAGATCTACATTTAAGTCCCCTCATCTGACACATAATGTCCGTGGGACCGTGAACAAGCCATTTTAACTCTAATTGCCCCAGGCAGCTCTTTTAGACTAGGGTGGGGAGAAGTAGGAAACAAGCATTTTTTATTGCCTACTCTATGCCAGACACTGTGGCAAGTACTTTGCAATTATTATGCCATTTGATCCTCACAACAACCCTGGGAGGTGGGTACTAGTATGAGCCCCATCTTAAAGTTAAGGAAACTGAGGCAGATGGAGGTTAAGTGACTTGTTCAGGGTCAAACAGCTTTTAAATATCTGAGGCCAAATTTGAGCTCTGATCTTTCTGACTCCAGGCTTCAGCACTCTTATTCACTATACCACCTAACTCCCTCTAGAGAGAAAGGCTCTATAGATCAGGTGCTGTTCTCTACATTGGTAGAGAGAGTTCCCTCACTAGGAGTTCTCCATCTAGTATGCTTTAATGTAAGCATTCTAACAGCATCTGCTCTTTGAGCTGGGGTAGGACAGTTCCTTTCAAACCTTTTTAATTCTCATCTGTACCTTGGTCCATGCACATTAGCCCCAAGGCAACTTATCTGGTAAGATTGAATGTCCATGAGTGGTGCTGGTGACCTTTGTTCTACTTTCTTTCCACCAATAAAGTCACCACACTCCCTACATTGATTTAGTGCGCAGTGCCTAGCACATATTAAGCACTTAATAAGTGCTTATTGATTGATTCTTCAGTACAATACTGTGCTCAAGAACACAGGCAACCTAGAAATCAGCGTGAGTATATTTATAGAGTCAGTCTTCTGGTCCTAACTCAACAGGATCGGAGTATAATCAAAAGCCCTTGAGAGAAAATTCTTCTATTGGACAAGTCAACAAACATTTTTGTTTGTTGCTAATAGCTATGGCCTTGAAGCTAAAATGAATTGAAACGTAGTAGAGACCATGTTGTCAGCTGAGTGCAGTTAAACAAACTATTGATAAAATTGAAGGTAGTACGAAAGCCAGTACTTGGTTCTCATGCTAAGCATCTGTAGATTTATTTTTTGCTTCCCCTACTTTTTGATATTTGGTGAGATGATATTGCTCGTACTATTCTACCATCATCTTCCATCATTAAAATCTTTTATCAATATCTTTTGTTTTTATATCACCTTCATTTCCCTAAATATTTAAGGTGGAGTCAGGAAGACCTGAGTTCAGATCTGACCTCAGACACTTTCTCAGACACTCTGGGCAAGTCACTTAAATCCTATTTGCCTCAATTTCCTCATCTGTAAAATGAGGATAATAATAGCACCTACCTTGTTGGGTTGTTGTGAGGTTCAAATGAGTTGATAATAATTATTAAAAGCTTGGGACAGTGCCTGGCATATTTGTAAGCACTATATTCATGTTAGGCATTATTATTTCTCTCCCCTACCTTAGTAGACGCTCATTCTTACAACGAAAGAGAGACAGAGCAATAGAGACAGAGACAGAGAGAAACAGAAGAACAATTTAACAAAAGTAATCACATCAGCTAAGACTGACATGTGTAATGTTCTGAACTTATAGTCTCTCATATCTGCAAAGAAGGGAGGAAGCTGCATTTGATCCACTTTTATTTGTGGATAAGCTTGGTCATTATAATTGAACAGTGATCAGTTCCAATTTTTTTCATTGTTCTTTCTTTTTATGTTGTTTTCATTGTGTGTATTGTTTTCCTGGTTTTGCTTACCTCATTTTGTATCAATTTATATGTCTTCTCATGCCTTCTTGTGGTCCTCCTGTTCACTGTTTGTTACAGTACAATAATATTCCATTGCATTCATATAATATACTTAGTACAATTGTTGGGCATCTACTTTGTTTTCAAGCTGTTATTATTAAAGAAGATCGGTCAATATTAGGACACTTCTTTCTGTCTTTGACCTCAATGAGGTATATGCTAAGCAATGAAATCTCTGGGTCAAAAGGCATGGACATTTTAATTACCTTTTTAGCATACTTCTAAATTTCCTTCCAAAATGGTTGGACCAATTCACAGCTACACTAAGAGTGTAATAGAGTGTCTTGCCTTTCTACAGACCCTCCAACATTGACTATTCTTATCTTTTATTGCCTTTGACCATATGATGAATGTGAGGTGAAACCTCAAAATTGTTTTGATTTATATTTCTTTCATTATCAGTGATTTGGAGTAATCTTTTACATGCTTACTAAATGTAATTCTATTGAGAACAGTTTGTTTATATTCTCTAACTATTTATCTATTGGAAAATGACTTTTGGTCTTATATATCCGTTAGTTTTCCACTTATCTTGGATATTGGACCTTTATCAGAGATAATTGAGACAATATTTTCTTGCCCAATGAACTACTTCCCATCTTCTTGCATTGATTATGTTAATGAAAAAGCTTTTGAATTTCATATAATCAAAATTATCTATTTTATCTCTTAGGGTTGCATCTATTCCATGTTTGGTTAAGAACTCTTCCCCCCTAGCCAAAGCAGTGAATGATACCTCACTGGGTTTTTTCTAATTTTTATGGTATGATTTTTAATATCCAAGTTGTGTATATATTTTGAGCTAATTGTAGTAAATAGTATGACATGTTGGTCTAACCTAATTTCTGCCAAACTGCTTTCCAGTTTTCTCAGCAGTTCTTGTCAACCTTATAATGTTTTACAAATGAATTTGTCTATATTGGAGTTGTCCTTGGGAGTTACCTCTTTCTACTTGACAAGGAATTCAAATGTTTTCTGTCTCGATCAGTGTCTGGGCTCTTTGGTACCCATCTTCCTGGGGCCTGTTAAACTTGTACAGGACAGGAGATGGGGCTGAGCCTATGATTTCATTGGATGGGGAACTCCCAAGTGAGGAAACTCCCTCTCACAAAGTATATCAACATCTTCTACAACTTATAGTATAGACTAGGGGTGGGGAACCTGTGGCCTCCAGGTTATATGTGACCTTCTAGGTCCTCAAGTACAGCCCTCTGACTGAATCAAAGGCTGTGCTTGAGAACCTAGAGGGCCACATGTGCCCTCAAGGCCACAGGTTCCCCACCTCTGGTTTAGAGATTCTTATTGAACTGAAAGGGAAAATGATTTACTCAGGGTCACATATGTATCAGAAGTGAGACTTGAACTCAGATCTTCTTGGTTCCTTCCAGGCCAGCTCTCTAAACATTGTGTTATTCTGCCTTTTCACAGGAAATGGTAATAACTGAAGTCAATATATTTATATTTTTCAAGTTTTCCAATTTTTTTGCATTGATAGTTCATTTAAATAGGTCAGATTGAAGCAATTGCAAGTGGTAATGTCTTCTAATCATTATTCTTCTATTTTGATATTAATTTTGATGTTTGTGCTAACTAGTAAATGGTCTGTACCTTTGTACTGGCTGTCCCTTGTTCCTGGAATTTGTTCCATCCTCACCTCTGCCTCTTAGAATCACCAGTTTTCTTTAATATTCAATTCAAGAATCACCTCCTATCTTCATGAAGCCTTTCCTAATTTTCCCATCTCCTAGTGCCCACTCACTCCCATTACCTTATATCTAATTTGTTTGTTTCTAATTGTGTATAGATCTAGAAGAGATCTTTGAGGCCATTCAGTCCAGCTTTCTCTCCTCCTCTCCCCATTTTACAGATGAGAAAACTGAGTCCTAGAGAGGTTAATAACTTGGTCAGCATCACACAGAGTCAATGATAGTGCCAAGAATCTAACCCAGGTCCTCCTCTGACTCCAAATATGGTACCACATTGCCCCCCCCATGTCATCTCCCTCATAGAAATGAAGTGTCTGAAAATAGGGACTGTTTCAATTGTCTTTTTATCCCCAGCACACTTTGCAATGCCTAGCACATTAGTAAGTGCTTCATAAATATTTGTAAACTGATTGATTAACTGGTCTGACTGAGTATTGGATGCTGATTCTGATAAGAGATAGTCAATTTCAGTTTGTTTTTTTATGTCTAAGTCTAGCCTCTTTTATTCTGTATGAAAATACTCATTGTATAATGCATGAGACTTAGTCTATAAATCTTATTGGACCATATTTTCCAACTTTTTTTGGCCTTCTTCCCTTATGCCCACATTTGATTATCAGTGTGTTTGACTTGGTTTGGAGCATATTGTTAAGTTCTGAATAGAATTTCTCTTCCTCTTCATCCTCTATACCAAATATTGGAGTCTAAGTTTCGGTTAGCTTCCTATCTTTCTCTTAAGTGTCCCATTAAATTATCTAACTTGTCTCCCTTGGGCACACTGTGAAACCTTCTCCACCAACTCCTTTGTTTGCATCTCCAGAGAGAACCTGTGAATCATTCATCCATTTGACTGTAGCTTCCATTTGTCTACTGATTTTGCTTATTGAAAGAATTTCAATATTGAGGTCATTCATTTCTTCCAATACTATGTCAGTTCTTTGGGCATTAAAGAAGAGAGCAACTGAGAGTAGGACCCGCTCACTTTTAAGGATCCACTGAGGCAGTAGCTTCTCCTCCTTAACATTGGGGAAAGGGGGTTGCTTTGTCGTTTCCAGTGCTCCTGAGTCTTTCAGCTCTGAGCTACCTATGGTTAGCCCAAAGTGATTTGGGCAGCTCGGTATACATTCTGTTATTGTTCTTAACATGCAGATAGACAATTATATGGAGAACAGAAATGATGAAGTGAAGAAAGTTTTAAACCTGGAATTGAGGTACCTGAGGTGAATTCCTACCTCTGATATCATATAACCCTGGGTAAATCACTGAACTACGTTGTGTCTCAGTTTTCTCAAGTATAAAATGAAGATAATAATAATACTCTATTTCCTACCTCAGAGGGTTGTTGTGAGGAAAGTGCTCTGTAAACATTAAAGTGCTTTATAAATGTAAGCTATTATTATAATAAAGAATAATACATGGCAGTAAATAATGGAAGAATCACAGAATTTCGGTGTTGGAACTTATACTTGAAGAATCCCTAGCACATCACACTGAAGTGAGCGTCCAACCTTTCTGAAAGGCCTCCAGGGAGAAGAACCCACTTTCTCCTGAGGCAGCCCAATTAAGGCTAGGCTGTGTGTCCTAGACTGTAAGTATAGTAGAAATTTAAGGAAAGGAGTGAATACTTTGGACTGGAGTTACCAGAAAAGTTGGTACTAAAATGAGAAGTTGATTCTGGATAGGAAAATAAATGGAATGCATAAAGATGGAATCTTCATCAAGAATACCACACAAATGTTGCCATTGAATTGTGCTGTCTATCAATATAATATGGAGTGTTAATACTACTTTTATTTATAGAACAGTTTATGTCTTTTAAAACATTATCACAAACAATATCTCATTTTTTCCTCACAACAACCTTATGATATTTTTTAAATGCCTGTCCCATATTGAGATTGTGTTGTAGCTCTTTATAGCTTCTTACTTGTATTTTTGTCAAGGGTTACAGCAATTAGTTGGCTTTTTATGTTCTAAACTGTCATTGTAATCTCACCTGGCAGGCTAGGCTGTTTAGGGGAATAGGGCTTAACTTTATATTGTATATAGGAATTTTCATAGTGTTCCCCCTTTCTCATCTTGGTAAGAGTTTCTCATGGTGAGTAGTTAACAATATCATCTCTGATTGTAGGATAGAATGGAGAAGATCATGGTAGTTGTGATAGCTCAAAACCTCTTTGCTTATTACTGAAAGATGCCAGGTTTTGTTTTTTATTTCCTTGCAATGAGGAGTAACCACCTCGTGTTGACATTATCCTACGTTGCCATGAAGCACTCCCAGCAATGCCAGAATGCTCTTCTCTGGTGGTGTTTAATTCTGAGACCAGCGGAAGTTCCATGTCAACACACCAAGATGGTGCGTTAATGATTAAAGCCACTCAAATGCAACAGTTGTTTGAATTGGAGATCTAATAATCCATTTTGTTTGCTTGATGAGAACAATTTCACGTATTTCATAGTTCTGCCAGAAAATATAGCCATAGGAAGTTCTTTTTGTTTAATGACTCTATTTGTAAACTTAGTTTTTTTTTGTTTCACATTTGTGAATGTGAGAGAGAGAAAAAGTCACTTTTAACAGATTTTTATCTTGACTTCTCTGGTCACTTTACACAGCAAAAACAAAAAACCAAGATCAATACATTTCCTATTATTATTATTTTTAAAAACTGTATAATTGTCTTTTGTTTTCACATTGAAATCAAAGAAACATTTTATTTAAACTTGAAAACCAGTGAATGCAGAAAAATATTGTGGTTCATTAGTCTAAGATCCTTTGACTCATTTTTTCTTGAAACCTTATTGGTTAATGGAAGTACTTTACTTCTCAAGATGATGGTACAATAAAATCTTGGTTATCTGGCATCACAGCAGAGTGAGTCATGTTGTTGGAGGAGAACATTTTCCCAGATAACTTAGAACTCAAATGTTGAAGTGCTAGAATTTCAAGTGCCCTTGAGGCGTAGACAGCCTTTTGTGGGTCCCCCCCCCAACTCCAGGATGCTTGACTTCTGCCTCCTTCTTTGTTGAGTCTCTTCTTATTGCTTTCAGAATGTCTTCTGCTGGTCACCCCCTCTTCCCTCCACGCTATGCTGCTGCAGCCGCGGTTATATCTACGTCCTGCCATCCTCTTAACTTTTCACTCTTTTTTCTTTTCTTCTTTCTTGCCTTTTCTGTCTACTGCCCCTTCTGCCTCTTTTGTGAAAGATGGCTGGCCAGTCAGCCAGAGTGTGAAGGAAGCATTTTTATTCCTCTGTTCTGTATGCTAATTTTTCATTATCCATTCAACAAATTCAACAATTAAACAATGTTTATCAAGTTCCTGCTATGGGCAAGGTGCTATGTTAGGTGCTAAGGGATACAAAAATACATGAGACATTAAGCGTAAATGAAAGCAATTTCATAAATAACTATAATACATATTGGAATGTGATAGGTGCTTTGGGGAGCTGTTAAAAATATGTGATGAGAGATCTGAAGAAGAAGGAAAAGAGATCTCTGCCAGAGGGGTCTGGAATAGATTGGGACAGGAAAGGACTAGTGATGAAAAGAAACAAGAGCAGGAATTCTGAACCCAGGGCCCATGAACTCATCTTGTTTTTTTTTAATTTTGATAACTGTATCTTAATATAATTGGTGTCCTTGGCAACCCAATGTATAAAAACATTACTCTGACATAGACTTAGCAGACTTCAACAGATCGCCAAAGGGGTCCGTGACAAAAAAGGTTGGGCCCCTGAAGTAGAATTAAAAAATATTAGAGCTGGAAGGGACCTTCAAGAGCAAATAGTCCATTTTATAGATGAGGAAAATGGGGCTCAGAGTGGTTAAGTTGACTGGATTGGTGTCACAAGCTAGTCTGGGACAAAACCAGCCATAGACAAAAGGTTTATTAGAAATGCTTATAATCATTGTTTACTCTTTAAGATCACATGATCATCAGATGATATCCCATGACTGGGCAGGGACCTTAGAGGCCACATAGTAACAGAATTTGAGGGCCGGTTAAGTCCCAGCCAAAATCCCATCTTCTACCGGAAGTCTTTCTCAACCCCTTTCAATTCTAGTGCCTTCACTCTCTTAATTATTTCCTATTTATCCTCCATATAGCTTCTCTGTACATATTTATGTGCTTGTTGTTTCCCCCATTAGATTGTGATCTCCTTCAGGGCTTTGTTGTTGTTGTTCAATTATTTCAGTCGTGTCTGACTCTTTGAGACCCCATTTGGGGTTTTCTTGGCAAAGATACTGGAGTGGTTTGCCGTTTCCTTCTCCAGCTCATTTTACAGGTGAAGAAACTGAGGCAAACAGGGTTAAGTGACTTGCTCAGGGTTGCACAGCTAATAAGCGTCTGAGTCCAGATTTGAACTCAGGAAAATGAGTCTTCCCGATTCTACATCTAGTGCTCTATGCACTATGGCGCCACCTAGCGCCCTTCCTTGAGGGCAGGGACTGTCTTTTGCCTCTTTGTATCCCCAGTGTTTAGCGCAATGCCTGGTACATGGTAGGCATTAATAAATGCCTAATTAATAAATAAACTTAACAAACATTTGTTGACTGACTGACCTCAGCAGCAATCTCATACACCAAAGGAATGCCCACTATAGCATAACCGAAAAGTGGTTGCCCAGCCGCTGCTTGAAGTCTAACTCTCATTTTAAGATGAGGAAGCTGAAGACTAAAAAGATAAAGTGATTTGTCCAAAATTACACAGGAAGTAAGTGGCAGAGCCAAGATTCAAACCCAGGCCTTCTTCCTCCAAATCCAGTGTTTCTTCCTCCACATCATTCTCACCTTCTTGTCATCTCCTTCTTAGGACAGGTTGTAGAGCTTCACTTGCTCTACCAACTCAATTAAATCTATTTATTAATGTAGCCTGAGTTATAATGAATTCTGAATTCATGTGGAATGCTGGGTTCATTGGGGAACATATTGGGTGACAATTGTTTCCTTCTTATTTGCACCCTCATCCTAATTCAGCTGGAAACACCTAAAATCATCTAAACTCAGTTTGTATTAGGCTAACAGACCAGATAAGGAACATGCATTGATATGAAAACATATTTAATCAAGGTAGAATTGCAAAGCAAAGCAATAGGAAAGCACATATCGAAATACTCATTCCTGAATGAGTGCAAACATCCCCAATTCAGAGTGGATTAGGAAAACAATGCTTCTGAAACTTAGGCCTCTAAATCAAGCTCTCTCTCTCTCTCTCTCTCTCTCTCTTTCTCTCTCTCTCTCTCCCCCCCTTCCTCCCTCCCTCCCTCTCTGTCTCTCTGTCTCTCTGTCTTTCTGTCTGTCTCTCTCTCTCTCTCTCTGTCTCTCTGTCTCTCTGTCTCTCTTTCTCTCTTTCTCCCCCTTAAGTACAGGCATCTTGTTTATCTTGTTTGAAGGCTGCATCTTGCAGCATTAAGCGGCCGCGCAGTTGCCTCCACTTTCCATAGCCATTTTTCCTTGTCAGGTCTCAAGAACACGCTGGGAGCCCTAGGCTCCTGAATGATGCCATTAGCAGTCTCCTCTCCTCCATGCTGTTCCATTCCTTCTTTCTCTGGTCTCAGACAGTCTTATCAGAAATTAAATCCTAGGCACTTCAGTCAGGACCATCACTGAGGCTCAGAGTCTTACAGGAAATGTAGTCCTCCTCTTAGATGCACCTGTATTACATTTAAAAGCCCCTAGAAAATCACAGGATCCCAGAGCTGAGAAGACACTTGAGAAGCTATGTTTAACCCACACCTGAGTAAGAATAGTCTCTGTAACATCTTCAGCAAATGGTTGTTCAGCCCACACTTAATGACTCGTCTTATATCCTGTTTCCCCAAGTAACCAGTTCTCTCAGCTGACATCCCAGAGCCTCCTACTGCAGCATCTGACCCAAGCATGCCTTCACTAGGGTCCAAAAATATTCCTTTCTTCCACTCCATTCATCTTCAAGTTCTTATTCCTCCAGGATAGTCATAGGCCCTGGGGTCAAATGCCAGTTTTGCCATTGATTAGTTGTGTTACCTAGGGTGAGTTATTTTGTCTTTTTGAGCTTCAGTATACTCATTTGTAAAATGAGCAGGTTAGATGAGATGATGTTTAAGGCCATTTCTAGCTGGAAATCACAATTTCCAGATCCCCACAATACAGCCATATTGATGAGCCATGACAAATAATACTAAGTGAACCTTGCTCATGCTTGCTTAAACATCAATACTTGTTTTCTTCTTTCCAGTCCTGATCAACTGCATTTCTATATACAGCATTTTATATAATTTTGTATGTGATCTAACCTTACATATTAAAAAAAACTTATTTATAAAAATAATTGAACATTTACCTTGCCTCTCCTTCTAGCCCTATTTCTGATTCATATTCGTTTATATGAGGGAAAGTACAAAACCATTGATGTTTGGAAAGCACGATGGCCTAAGATGCGGTGTTATGGAAAGAATAAATAGGCACAGAGCCAGGGTCAGGCAGCCAGGGGCAAAGTACTGGCAAAGAAGGAAAACAGAAGTTTTGGGCTTCCCTGAAGGATCAGAATGATAACTCTCCTCCTCATTCACTTAGGATCGTAGGAAATTGGATCTAGGATGGTCCTTTAATTCAATTCAACAAAAAAATTCAGCTTAATACATTAAGTGTTTACTAGGTATGAGGCATCACACGGCAATTCCACAACCAGTGCTTTGAATATACAGATGAATAAATCAATAGTCTCTGTTCTTGAAGAACCTACAATCTACTGGAGAGTTGATAATACATGTATACATGTTATATACATATTACATATATATTATGTATATATTAACATATATATTTCACTTTTAAAATAAGTGTGTCATTGAGTTCTCATTAGCATGAGAAATTGAAAGAGCAAGAGATCACTTCTAGCCTGGGGAAATCAGGGACAGCTTTCACTAAATCAATTTAAAAGGGAAGGAATAAAAAGTAGTCAGTCCTAGACATGTTCATGAAAGTGAGAAAGGGCAAAACAAGGATGGGGAACAGTAAGAAGTTCACTTTGGCATAAGTACAGAATGTGCAATGGGGGGTACAATGAATTCTGGCTAGAAATGGTAGAAAGGAGTCAGATTGTGGCAGAAGCTGGTGAATACAGGCTAAAGAGTTTGTATTTTATTTGCTAGCTATTGAGGTTTTTGGGGTAGAGGAGGAACATGATCATTAGGGAGGTTATTTTGGTAGTAGTTTGAAGGATTGGTGGGAGAGAGAAGAGTCTGGAAGCTGAGAGAAGCATTTACAAGAATCCAAGTTAAAAGTTAATGAGTGCCTCAACTAGAGAGAGAATGGTGAGAACAAAAGGGAGGATATTGATATGAGATATTTTGGAGAGAGAGAGATGATAAAACTGTGGCTAGTGAAGGAGAACCCATCAAGCCCGACCTCCCACCATACAGCAAACTCTTCTGTACTGTCCTGTATACCACGTAGTGAGGTTTCCATATAGGATACACTATAAGAGAACCTATTTCAAAAAGTAGCCAGTTATGTTTCTGGACATATATGAATTGTTCTAATTAATAGGACAGGGAGGTGGCCTCTAGGTTACTTCTCATTCTAGCATTCTATGACTCTAATTTCTTCCTTTCACTGAGCCAAAATCATCCTTCCTGTTAACCTTGTTACAATGAAATAAAGAAAATGAGTTTCACCCAGACAAATGATTTATTTAGCAAGGCATGTGGTTGCAGAAACAAATCAGTTCCATCTTCTACAACAAGCCTGTTCCATTCATCCTTAATCTTAATGCTTCCCTTCTGAGACCACTCCCAATTTAACCCCTATATAGCTTGCTTGTATCTAGTTATTTACATGTTGTCTCTCCTATTAGACTGGATTCCTTGAGAGAAGGGACTGTTTTTTGGCTCTTTTTCGTTTCATCAACACTTTGCATCACATCTGGCACGTAACAGTCACTTAATAAATGCTAGTTGACTGACGGACGCAGAACAAAATAGGCAGAATGATGAAGACAATAAACACAGTGTAATGATATACATAGATAGAGCAAAAACAAAAACTGAAGGCTGTGTAATTATAATGACCAAGCTTGCCCTTGAAGAAGGGATGAGAAAATGCAGCTCTCTTCCTTCATTGGAGGGGTGTGGGACTATAGGTGTAAAATATTATTCTCCATATACCATTAAATTCAATCAAGGTTTCACTTTGTTTTGCTGAAATGCTTTCTTCTTTTCCTTCTCTTTTTAATTATTTTATCTGGGAAATGACTCTCTGACTAATGGAAGGGAGAAGCATATATTTTAAAATGAAGATGTGCAAAAGCAAAAAAATATATCAATAACATTTTTAAAAATTTATAGAAGAAAGTAGAGCAAGAACAGGGGGTCAGCATTATGGAAACAGGGAAAGGGCAAGACTGGGTCAAGGGGGTGGAGAGGACAAAGAAAGGATGAAATCAGTCAGAGGGAGAGGAGAAAGGAGATTACAATCAAGGAGGGAAATTTCAGAATTTAAGGTTGTAGAAGCAGAGCAGTTTTGAATGATGGTGGGTCTAGGTGATGACTACCCTTATGGGTGGCAGACAGGGAACAGAGACAGAGGTCATAGGAACTAAGGAGCTTGATGAACTGGAAGATCAGGGTGCTAGAAGGGGCATCAAAATGATTGTTAAAGTCACCAAGGATTAGGGAAGGAATTGGGACAGAGTAGAAGGCTGTCCAGCAGGTACTAAACTCCTTGAAAAAAACAGAAAGAATGGGAGGAGGCTACTTGGTGACAAAGTACTGTAGTTAGATGGAATGAACTTCAGAGATTGCTAAATGATGGCATTAGATAGGGATACTTAAACTAAATAAGCAGGGGACCATGACTTTTTTAAAAAATGTCTTTGTTAATCCTATGTATTTTGTTTTATACATTTAGAAACATTGTTTTGGTAAGGGATCCATAGGTTTCACCAGACTGCCAGAGGGGTCCATGACACAAAAAATATCTGCACAGTAGTGAGGAAATGGAAGTAGCAAAGAATATTCCTGTTCATCTTCTGGGCCAGAGAGAAGTAGCCAGCATAGAAAGAGTTAACAAGGGATGACATGTTTCCTAGAAAAAGCCAGAATTCTGTGAGTGCGAGAGCAAAGAAGCTTTTACCTTAGAAGGTTCCCTTCCTTCACTGATTCCTTCACTGATTGAAAAATAGTGATTAAGGGAGCAGAAAGCAGGAATTTGCTAGCCATAGAGCAGAAGTAACAGTTGACTAAAGCTGATGAAGGGTAGTAGAGAGGTAGTACAAGGGAGCTGGTAGCAGCAGTGGTGGTCGAGAAAATTGCATGGTGATGGTCAATGACAGTGATGTCCCTATGGCTTCTAATAAATAGATCTTCTAATTGCCAATAGTATAAGGGATACTGCATCGGGCAACATGACTTCTCTTCTCAGTGGTGCCTCCTCTTTTCAGATTGTGTAATGAAAGACGGCAAAGAGGGAGAGGAGTTTTGGAAGATATTAATGGCAACAATTTGGACTATGCAATAAAGGAGGCCTGTAACGACCAGGAGCCCACAGCATAGGTCAGGAACACTTAAGATCAGAGTACATGATCACCAAAGAGCCTTATAATTCTAAGATTTTATGACTCATTACATCACTGGGATATTTATAATTACAAGCATATTAAAAAAGGGTCTATAAATTGTAAAACAGCAGTTCACTCTGGTTATTATCTACATATTTTTATTTGTTGTAGCATTTAAGTGTTTGGTTTTTTTTTACTGAATGAGATATATTATGTCATTTTGGAAATCAGATAACCATACATGATGACTATCAGTTGATTTGATATTTATTAAACATAGTGTGATAGACAATACATGCATGTGAATAAGAAATCACTTGAATTTGTTGCATATATTCATAATCTTACTGTTCTAAGTTACAGTATATGAAATATGGTAATTGATTTCAGCCCAACGGAAATATGCAGTGTGATTTCAAAGAATGTGTCCCTAGCAGGGGAGTTCATTATTCACACTAATTGGGACCAAACTGTAGTAGGCATTCAAAAGATAATTTTTGCATCGGAGAAATTTGTTCTATTGAATAATCTGTAATCCATATGTCTGATATGAATATTGAAACAGTAGAGGTGATACAGCATTCCTTTTGTGTTTATTTATTATTTTGTTGGAAAATAGATAGATTGATAGATTGATTTAATATGGTTGATTGAGTCTAACACTTGGATTCTGAAATATTTCCTTGGTCATCATTTGGGATAGGGTAGAGAGAATTTCTACTTATTTGAAGAAAAAAAGATGTAAAGCAGAGCTAAATCTCTGAAAAGCAGCACTAAAAATTCAAAGTTGTGTAAAACTGTAATTATGTTTTGGATCTTAGGGTTTTTTGCTAATGAAAGAAAAATTCCCATCTGCACTATTTCATTTCTTTTAATTCTTGTTATATGATATTATTCAATGTTTATACGCTATATAGTATATTCTTGAAGTTTTTATCTAATAGTCCTTTTGCCCAGACTACTTATACTACCTTATAGAGTAGACTATTCAAAACTGAAAAGTTACATATATGGTAAAGGGACTCTTTCCTATGTTTGTGATAAAATTCCAGATTTAACCTTTATGGCACAATGAAATCCCATTTCAGACTTTGTGATAGGATTTATATTGTGACCTCTCAGAAAAAGGTACCTAGGTGCAGGGATTGTGAGGGAAGGCTTTTTTTTCCTCAATACATAAATTTTGACAAATATACAGCAGTCTTTTTTTCCTCAGATCCAGAGGGGAAATGGGTATAAATAAATTTTGAATGACCGTATAAATAACTGAAAGAACTCTAGGTATTTTAGCAATTGCTTAAAAAAAAAAAAAAAAGGTATATGTTAATGATTGCAACAACTGAGTTTCCTACAATTGTTTTGTTTTGTTCCTGGTTTTTTTTTTTTTTTTTTTAAGACTGGGTCTTCCTCTCTCTCTGGACTGTGAAGAGGTTACTGGCAGGTGGGAAGCTTGGGGTTGCCCATGGGTTGGGTTCCGTTCTGGTCAGCATGGAAGCTTTGACCTCCTTCCGTTCCCTACCCGGGCCAGCTTGAACCCATTTAAACAATCTGCTCTCTTCCCTACCCCACCCCCTACCTTCCTGGGGAGTTCACCATATTGTCGCAGAACTTAGTGATAACCCTCAATTGACTTAGTTTCGTCAGAATTACACATGCACCCCACCCAGAGTGGTTCCAGGTGGTCTATGAGGAAATGCTTCATAATAGCTTGACTGTTCAGTGAATTTTGTTGTCATTGTTGTTCAGTCATATCCAACTCTCTCTGACTCCATTTAGGGTTTTCTTGACAAAGATACTGGAGTGGTTTGCCATTTCCTTCTCCAGTTCATTTTACAGATGAGGAACTGAGGCAAGCAAGGTTAAGTAACTTGCTCAGCCAGTAAGTGTCTGGGGCTGGATTTGAACTCAGGTCTTCTCGACTTCAGGTCTGGCACTTTATCCACTGAGTCACCTAACTGCCCTTATTATTTAGGGAGTACCACTCAAAAAGTCACTACTAATGAAAACGTATTAGTGATTAGAATTAACTCTAACTGTGAGCCACGGTCATCTTTTTAGAAGAGTTAAATAATGGGAACATTCCTCTTGAGGAAGGGAATGTTAGGTTTACATTGTCTTGAGCCCATCTTCAAGACAGAATATGCATATTGTCTTTTCCTGGCTTGTGTAACTGGCTAGAGATAAGCCAGCCTTCACAATGATGCACAGGCCCTTGGAAAATGACTTTATTGCTAGATTTCAAAGACCTGATAAGAGAGTATTCAGAATGGTGCACTATTGTTCAGTACTCTATTAGCTTATAGCTATGTAGGGCCATTGACCACATAAACATGTCCGGAGGAATGGAGATCATTTATCACCTGCATCTTATGATTAGAGTAAGCATTTCTCTGAATCATTTGATTTGAATGGATTTATCTCTCAGCTGTGTACAAAGAAGCCTGAGCTAAAAAATGGACTGTCTTTATCTTTTTCTGGATTCATTTTAGTTCCAGTCACTATCTCTTAGTCCCCAAATTTTTTAATTACATAGACTTTGTTTCCCACAGGCAGCCTGGTGTTTTGGAAAGAATCTTAGGCTTTGAATCAGTAGTCCAAAGTTCAACTTCTGTGTTTGAATCCTGATTCTGATTCTTACTACTTGCTAGACCCTAGGCAAGCTATTACTCTCAGCCTCAGTCTTCTCATCTGTAAAATGAGGGTAATATGAGTTGTACCAACCCATTTGTTGTAAGAAAAGTATTCCATAAAGGGGAAGCTAGGTAGCCAAATGGATAGAGTTCTGGACCTAGGGTCAGAAGGCCTGAGTTCAAGTCTAGCTTTATGTATTTACTAGCTGTGTGACCCTGGGTAAGTCACTTGACTTCTGTTTGCCTCAATGTCTTCATCTATAAATGGACATATTAGCAGCACCTAGCTCCCAGGGTTGTTGTGAGGATCAAATGAGATAATAATTGTAAAGCAATTAGCACAGTGCCTGGTACATAGTAAACACTATATAAATATTAGCCATAATTATTATAAACCCTAAATTTCTATGTAAATGTCAAGTGTTGTTTTCCCTTTGGCCAATGGTACTTTTAGGGGTTGAAGGATACAAAATGTGGTTAATTTGACATTTCTGAGAGTATTTTGTAGGATTAGAATTATATAAATTCATAACTAACTTCAAAATATATGCTTTTTTGTGTTTATATTGAATACTTTTTATCCAAGGTCCTAAATGCCCTTTTTTCATCCCATTTTTGCCCTTGATGTCCCTATAGAGTATAAACATAGCAATAGCTTATATTTTTATAGAGTTTTATAGCTATAAAATGCTTCTACTTACATCATTTCATATGATCCTCACAGAAATCCTCTGAGATAGGTAGTACTAGTATGATAATATCCATTTTTTGGTTGTTATTCAGTCATTTTTCAGTCGTGTCTAACTATGTGACCTCATTTGGAGTTTTCTTGACAAAGATACTGGAGTAGGTTACCATTTTCTTCTCCAGGTCATTTTACAGATAAGGAAACTGAGGCAAACAGGGTTAAGTAACTTGCCCAGTTAGTAAGTGTTTGAGGCTGGATTTGAACTCTGGAAGGTGAGTCTTCTTGACTCCAGGCCTGGCACTCTATCCACTGTGCTACCTAGTTGCCCAATACCCAGTTTATAGATAAGGAAACCAGGGACCAAAAAGGTTAAGTGTTAGCCAAAGCCAGACAGCTAATGAGTGGCAGAAGCAGGATTCAAACCCAGATTTGTCAGACTCCTTGTCCATCACTCTTTCTACTCTTCTACTTTGTCCTACTGAAAGTGCAAACGGGAGAAAACCTTTCCACTGCTTTCCTGGATTCTTTCCACAACACCTTCCTTCCCTCCCCTGCCCCTAGGCCACCATCACAGCCCCCTCTCCTTACAGTTTGTTCATACCACTTTGAAAACAGTTTAAGGGAGCTAAGAGAAGGGCTGTTTCATGATTGACGAAACCATTGGTCATTCTAATCATCAACTTATTCTCCTCAAATTCCTTTCTCTGGGTGAAAATCTATGAATAAAGACAGACGCTCAACTAGTGCCAGACACACTATATACAGCACCCTCCATCCCACCCCCAACACACATACACATTCCAGGAGATTTAATTAGACTCATACATTTTACCCTTTGGTGAAAATGGGCAGTTAGACCTGTTTTGCAGATGGTCAAAATAATTTACCTAAGGTCATGAAGTGAAACAATTGTGCTGCTTAGTAATGGAAGCTAAGCATTCTTTCTAGCATCTAGTATTAAAATCTCTAGGCTCTGCTTCTTCATTATTTTAACAAAAGTAAACTAGATTTCAAATCAAACTCATTTTCTTCCCTCTGCTTATATAACAGAGGCAGAAACATTTTCATGCCACTTGGGACTTTCCCCTTCTCTTTTCATATTGCGGAGTTTTAAAAAATTAAAATGGGAGCCTCCAAGCTTTAGGGTCCCCCATGATTGTTGAGTAAATGAAAGTGCTTAAATAGTATTTTCTCTCTCTCTAACTCTCATTCTCTCTCTTCCTTCCCTTCCCATAATTCTTTATTTGTAGTAAACACAGAGAGGAAGAGGATTTCTAATAAAGCAGCTCTTGTTGTCATGACAACAGGAAAAAGCAACAGGAGGGAATATTTCAACGCCTAAGAAATTGGCTTTTTACAAGGTGCTAGGATCTAGTCATTATACACTGGAACTCTGGCTACTTTTTTCCCCCTTATTCACATTGCTTGCCTTCATGTTCCAAATTTAATTGCATTCTCCCTGCTGCCTATCAACCCTGGAATGGCAAAATTAATTCTGAACAAGACTTTACCATATTCAAAGCTTTAGCAGAAACCTTTAATAAATTTTTATTCAACAACATCAATGACATGAAACAGGAAGAAAACAAAGGACCAGGAAATAAGCAAAAAATAGCCAAGATAGTGCATCTATCTATACATTTTTAAACTGAAGAGAGTTTCTGAGGCCCTCACCTCACTCAGTAACTATTTACTCTTATTTTAGGCACTAATTCTAACAAGCTTGTTTCCCCCACCCCAGACCATGTAAATTGGAGGGAATGCTTAGAACAGGATTCTATGAATTTCTTTTTTAAATGTATGTTGATAACTGTATCTTTGTTTCTCTCCTAGAACCTAAAATAGTGTTTTACACATCACAGGCACTAAATAAATATTTGTTGAATAAAAGAAGTTAACAGCTAAGTAAGTCATATCTACGTGGGCTTAGGAAAGTTGTTTAACCTTCATGGACCTCAGTTTCCTCAACTGAAAAGTAAGGGGGTTGGACTATCTGACCTCTAATGATGTCCCTTCCACCTCTAGATTTTCTCAATAACGAATAAGAAGAAACAAACAAAAACCCCAAAAGCATGGAGCAAACTCAAAATCTTTTAATTACTTGGAGCTAATTAGTGTAAGTATAACTAGCTCAATTGATTTTAGTAGCCTCTGAGGATATATAGTGTGATGACTGGTGTTCATAATGATGACCAAAATTTTTTAAAGTATGTTTATTTTACTTTAAGATTCAGACAAATATAATGCATTTTGTAAAGATTAAATTACAAATAGATAAATTTTAAAAAATTAAGTTATCTAGAAAATTCTCTCATGTGGAACTCCTTGTTCCCAGCAATGCCAAATAAATAAGGTGTTATTGTGTGTGTGTGTGTGTGTGTGTGCGCGCGCGTGCACGCGCGCGTGTGTCTCCCCAGGTCTATCAGTAATGTCACCACTGTTTTCCCATCCTCTTTTTTGCCCCCAACCCAGAATGGGAAATATTTCTCCAGCCATTTGAGCTCTCCTGCTGTTCTCCTGCATGTCTGATAACCCTGAAAGAATATAAATTGTGAAAAAATCTTCAAAATAGATCTTTAGGAATCCCAAAATAAAATCTATTAACTTTTATCTAAAAACTAACAAAAAAAGACCACTTACATTAATACAGCTCATGGAGGTTTATGAAGCTCTGCTGAACAGCTATGAAACTATATCTACCAAAGATGTCTCATCCAGTCTCTTGGCCAGCTCTAACAAAGCCATGTACAGGTAGTGTTAAATACCAAGGTTATTGGGAGTATAGTGGATAGGGCCTGGAATCAGGAAGACTTCTCTTCATGAGTTCACATCCGATCTCAGACACTTACTAATTGTGTATCTTGAGCAAGTCACTAACCCAGGTTGCCTCAATTTCCTCATCTGTAAAAGGAGCTGAAGGAAATGGCAAACCATTCCAGTATCTCTGCAAGAAAATCCAAATGGGGTCACGAAGAGTTGGACATGACTGAAAAACAGCTGAACAGCAATTTTTTAAAAAAAACTTTTGTTTTATTTTTTTCAATCACATGTAAAATAGTTTTTTTTAAACATTCATTTAAAAAATTATTGAGGTTCAAATTATCTCTCTTCCTCTGTCCCCTCTCTCTCTGCCTCTTTGAGAAGGCAAGCAATTTGATATAGATTGTATATGTGAAGTCATGCAAAACGTATTTCTATATTGAGTTCATTGATTCTTAAATGATCTTTTTTTTTTCAATGATCTTTTCTTGACCTATTTCACAGGTCAGTCATTTTTGGTATCACCTATTTTACATTTTCTTCTTTTTTTACCATATTTTGATTTTGTTCTCATGTTTCTTGTGGTCTCATTGAGTCATTGAATTATCTTGGGTTTATTCTAGTTTTAACAATTTCCTTTCTTGAATAAGACTTACCACATCTCTTTCTATTTATTCTCCTTCCAATTCTTTCATCCGTTGCATTTTTAGAGTCTTTGTGAAAAATCCATTTTTGGGGGGCAGCTGGGTGGCACAGTGGATAGAGCACTGGCCCTGAAGTCAGGAGGACCTGAGTTTAAATGAGGCCTCAGACACATAACACTTACTAGCTGTGTGACCCTGAGCAAGTCACTTAACCCCATTGCCTAGCCGAAAAAAAAAAAGAAAAAAGAAAAAAAAAGATTAAAAAAAGAAAGAAAAATCCATTTTTTCCCCTTTAAGTCTCTGTTCCATAGAGGTGTTGTCTTCTTCACTTTGGGGATGTCTAGATCTATAATAATTTTTAATATTAATTGGTGTCTCCTCTTTGTCTTACTCACTTCTTCAACATTTGAACCTGAAATAGGGCCTTTACACTAGGGGCAGCGTCTGCCCTGTGCTGCATTTCTGAATGAGGGGGTCAGCCTTGCTTGGTCTAGCCCTGTGTCCCAGGGTTCCTGCTCTGACTTCTACCTCTTGGGGTCAGCCCCACCCCTGAATCTTTGAGGTTCAAAGTATTAAATCTTCAGGGCTTTCTCAGGCATCTTAAAAGAAGGTGTTAGGGACCTCAGAGCCCTTGGAGGGTGCTGGACTGAGTATTGTCATGCTGATCGTGGTTGCTGTCATACCAGGGCTTGACAAGGCCCAACCTAGGGTTTCTGACCACCTCGGGCCTTTCTCAGGGAAACTTTAATAATCTTGCTGCCTTTTGACACCAGCCCTCACAGGCTACTAAGGTTTCTAGTCCATCTCTACTGTTGAGTGACTGTGAGGTTTGCTGGTGACTATAAAACGAACAGCTTTGCTGGAAGCCTCTTTTCCTATTGACTCTGTGTGTGTGTGTGTGTGTGTGTGTGTGTGTACTGTTTCTATGTGTGCATGTATGCTTCTAGGGTAGGATAATTAATTTCTTATTAGATTTTTAAAAATTAATTATTCAGTCTAGTGTAAATTTCAGGGTTTTGCTATAGTACATTTATGGTAGCTGGATGGCCTGTCTCTGTTCAGGCAGCGATATTGACTGGAAGCCTATACTCAGAATCTTGTTTGAAAGGGATCTTAGAGGCCATCTGGTCCAAAACCAATCCAGTGCATGATTACTTTCTACAACATCCCTAACAAGGAGTCGCACAATTATGACCCAGGGAAGCTCGTTTCATTTTGGAAACCTCTAGGAACTTTTTCCCCGTGACAAGCTGAACTCTATCCCCCTATAATTTTCATCTCTTGGTTCCCCAGAATTACAAAGCAAGTATAATACCCCATTAAGGGGGTATTAAGGATCAGGAACTTTGTTTTGTTTATTATTCTTCCCTCTCTATTAACTCACCCTTTTTCCCATCCCTTAAATGTCCTTTCAAAAAATTTGGCATCCAGGACTCAATTCTTTTCTGAAGGCAGGTTTTAATAAAGCAACTGGAGAAGACCATGAGGGTACCTGATATCTTAATGGGCTCATGGTACTAGAAGACAAAATCTATTAGACTAGACCAGATAGTACTTAAATTTTGTGAGGCTGAAAGTTCCTTGAGAGAAGAGACTAAGCCATTTTCATCTATGTATATTTAGTGCTTAACTCAATGTCTTACTTGTAGTAGGCACTATATAAATGTTTGTTGAATCAAATTAACATACCAAAAGTAAAATTTGTATAGTTCACAATTTTGACACATGAGTACCTCTATGACCATGAAACCTGATTATCAAGTTGAAGCCAATAGATAAATGATTCATTTTTCAGAAAGATATTCTGTGATGTAGTTTTATTTACATTAAAAACACAAAAATTAGCACATTTTCAAATTTAACCGTAATAGTTACCATTAAAATACCTAGTTTAAACTTGGGTTAATAATGCCCCTATCACAAAAAGTCCTTGCTTTGATTTAATAATAAACAGCATTTGGTCTATTTCAACACACACAAAAATGAAGCAATGGTTAGGACATTCATATGAAATAGCCAAATGTTTATTACAAAAATCCATAATTCACTACCTCCCATCATCTGTCAGATGGACTATACAGATGACCTTTGGAGCAAACTTCAGGATTTTCTTGCTCTTTTCTTTCCTCTAATAAAGAAATATTCAGAACTACTCTGAATCTTGATAAGTTAAATGTTAAGATCAGAATTTTACCATTTCATTTTCTTCTCCCTTTTCTTTTTACTCTTTATAGTGTGCTGATTCTGATTCAGAGTGGTTCTCTGGTATCTTGAATCTGATATTGGAAGAAAATGAGATACTCATAGTTCATTCAACAGTTAACAGAAGGAGGTTTATGTAGTTATAGTATAAAAGTGATATTCAATAAGGCTGAAGCGCTCAACTCAGATGGGGGTAGGGGATTATGGGAAGGGAGAGCTTTGCTTCCATATGGAAATATATCTGGTCAGCAAAGCAGTGTGGTAACTTACTTGGCCTTGGGACATCCACCAAGTGTTAAAGACCCCAATTCCATGTGAACAGGTCTCTTTATTCTCTTGAGTGAACAGAAAGCTATGTCAATATGGTCTGGGACCACAAGAAACTGAATCAACAACTAGGAGGCTTGGGTTTTAGACACCTGGGCCAATCAAATCTTGGTGAAAGCTTCTCGGGCTTTTAGAAAAACAACTAACCTAGCAGTGCCCTATCACTTCCCACCCTTTGGTGGCAAGATCCTGTAAGGTCTTCTAGAGAATCTTCCAACATGTAAATCACGTTAGGATCCTAATGGATCAACCTGAATCTCAGGAATGTAAGATACCTGGCATAGACAATATAATAGTTAAAATAAGAGAAAAATTTTAAAATACAGTAAAAACAAAACAAACAAAAAAATTAATGGCCTCCAGAAAGAGTGACCAGGTGTGGATGAGAATAAAGACCAGAAATCCTAAGCTTCATCTCCGCACTTTGGAACAACTATGTAATAGATCCCAACAGTGTGGTCCATATTCAGATGATGTCAAATCTTTGCAATTCACAATAGCTCTTTCCTGATTTAAGGTGGTACTAGTTAGTATGAGTAGCATCAGAAACATGAGGGCTGCAGCACAGAGAATCACATCTTTAGCATAGCCACAAATTTTTCATTAAGGGTCCAGGTAATCTGTACTAAGGTCAATAAGAGGTCTTTGAACCTTCTAGTATAAGATAATGGCAATAAAAACAAAAAAGAAAAAAAAAGACAATGACAATGAGTAGGACCAGCACTAGTAATATCACACCACAGCAAAGATGATGATACCTCTGGTATAGTCATTTGTTCTTCATTATGAATCAGTGTCATCTGTAGTAAGGCAGGCAGAATTTCTCTGTTGTTCCTAGTACCAAAGGGGAGCCTTTGATTGCACAGTTCTGTGTTCTGTAGGCTACAGACCACTTGGTCAGACACATGACTAACACCCAGGAGTCAGTGTAGATGAAGGTCTTATCCAACTCATCCCTCAAGGGTCTCTCAGATACTGGCTATGTAGCTCACCACTCAGACCATTGGGAGGACTTGTCAGAACCTTCATTCTCTAGACTCTAAGTTAGAGTATCCCTAACTATCAGATTAATGGCCACTGAAGTCCAATAGTGCATGCCTCTTTGCATGGAGCTATCAGTAAAGTGTTCCTCAGGAGCAGATTCTCATAGGTAAGAGCTCATTGGACTATGAAGAGTCAAAGTATCAAGGTCTGTACTGGAGGCTCTAGTCTGGTTGAGATATACCTGTTAAGGACCCCAGTGCCCAAGTGACCTGAGGGAGAGCAATATTGAATGTACCATTTCCATTTAACAATAGAGGCCAAGTGAATCCTACCCATATTGATAGAAGGGCCATCTTTCATTACTCATAATGGGCGATTCTAGACAAAGCATGATTGTAATGATTTACTACAAGGACACAGTACTTAATTTAGGTAGGAATCCTTTTTGCCTCCATATGGAAACACTGCCCCCCTCAATTTCCATATGGAACCACACCTAGTCACTAGTACAGGGTGTGGTGACTGGTGGAGCCTTAGGATAGCCACCATGTCTGAAGGATCCCTTCCCCATATGGGTGGACCTTTTTATGTCCTTAGATAACCAAAAAGTTATGGCCTAATAGCTGAAGGCCACCAGAAGGCTGTGTCAAAAGCTAGGAGGCTTGCACCTTAGCCCCCTGAGCCAGTGGAGTCTTAGGAATACTTTCTTAGCTTTTCGGGAAAAGCACTAAGTTAACCTACACAGCAGAGGCAGGAACAGAGAAACCTTGGCCTATCAGAGTATCTGTGTTTTTCACAATATTTTTAAAATGCAAGAATTTTGTTCTTCCCCAAACCCAACCCAGTACCTAGAACAGAACCTTTAATAAATGAACTGAATGAATAGAGCTCCCAAAGTAGCTAAGTTCCAGAGACACATCTCTGCCTCCTTCACCTTGAAGATAACAATCCTAGAGTTGAAATGCTTAGGTCTGCTACTGGGAGACGGCTAAGGTAGGAGGGCAATTTACGACAGCATTTGGCTTCTACCCTGAAGCACAACAAAGAGAAAAAAATAATCACTTGCTTTTTTCTCCTGCCAGAACATTATGATTCATTTCTGGTGGAGGCAGGAGGACATCTGTTGTGATTTAAAAAGATGTAACTGTAAAAATTACACAATAACATTTTGATATAGGACAGAATTTACTAAACCTACATCAGAGTTTGCACTCCATACATTAAGACATTTGTAAATCATTTTTTAGGAATTTATATTATTTATATTAAAGTTGGAAAAATACATTAGTTTTTTTTTTCCTTTAGAATCTTGTCAACCCTTGATTATTTGTAGAATTGTGAATGTTTAGAAATGACTATTACCCTTTATGACTTTTTTTTTCATACTTTTGTTTCCTTGCATACAGCATTAGCAGTATCATTGCAGTATAGTAGTTTTGTGGTTTTAGGAGTTTGTGTTAAAATAGCAAACGTCCTTAAAATGTGGTTCACATTTTCAAAGCAATTTTAATCATAACTAGAGCTCAAGTAGAGCTATTTGGGGAATATGCCCAGCCCTAAGGAAGTCTTTGCTGTTGATTTATTTAAATCAAGTCAACCCTCCTAACAAGTTTTAGCCTGTTTTATGTCAGTAAAGACAATGTTTGCTTCTCTTTAGAATCAGGTGTCTGAGTTTGAGGACAGCCAATGATAAAACTGAGTGGTTTGAGTATAATAATTGTATTTCTAATGAAACCTATTTTTATATGGTATGGGCTTTTTCCTTTAAAAAATTAAAATGTAAACATAATAACTACCAATAAAGCAGTCAAATAAACAAAATTAGAAAAATATTCCTACAAATCTATAATCTTATTAATGTGAATGTGCCCTCTAATATAATTTGCAATTAGTGCATACCTGCCTACCCCATACTTCTCTTGCCCTTGTCTTCCCGTAAGTCCATCGCTTGAGGTCCAACCAACTTTCTAGGGGCTTCCTGGTTTTCTCTTGAGAATAAAAATGGAGCACACAAACTATCTATTGTCACTTCAATAATTACCTGGGTGAGCTGAATTCTTAGTTCTTCCTTGTTGGGTATCAGTCAATAAGCTTTTATTAATCACTAAGCCATGCTAGGTACTGTGCAACAGACTGAGGATATAAAGAAAGGCACAAGGCAGTTCCTACTGTCAAGTAGCTCACAGTCTAATGGGGGAAACAATATGCAAACAACAACATAAAAACAAGATGTAAGCATAGAGAGAAGAAATATGGGAGAGTGTCAAGGGAGATCATCAAAAGAAGGCAGGACTAGGATTAAGAGGAATCAGGAAAGGCTACCTGTAGAAGGTGAGGCTTTAACTGGGACTTCAAGGCAGTGAGATGATATGGTAGACAGATCGCCAGCCCTGGAGCCAGGAAGACCTTAGCCCAAATCCAGCCTCAGACACCTACTAGCTGTGTGACCCTAGGCAAGTCACTTAACCCTGTTTACTTCAGTTTCTTCATCTTTAAAATGAGTTGGAGAAGGAAATGGTGAAACGCTTTAGTATCTTTGTCAAGAAAACCCCAAAGAGGGTCATGGAGCATTGGACACAGCTGAAACTACTCAACAACAACAACACAACAAAAAGGAAAAAAGGAGTCAGAGATGAGGGGAGAGAGAGTTCAAGGCTTGGGGGACAGACAGCAAGTGAAAATGCCCTGAGTCAGGAGATGAAGTGTCTAGTGTGAGGAACAGCAAGAAGGCCAGTGTCACTGGCTTGAAGACTACATGGAGGGATTGGGGTGTAAAGTGTAAGAAGACTGTCAGGGTAGGAGGGAGGCAGGTTATGGAAGCTGTGACAAACCAAAGAATGGATTTTCTTTTGGATCCTGGAGGCAATAGGGAGTTAATTGAATAGGGGTTGACATAATTAGACTTGTGCTTTAGGAAGATCAATTTGACATCTAGGTACAGGATGGACTGGGGTTGGGAGAGACTGGAGGCAGGAAGACCAGAGGTGAAGAGGGCCTGCACTAGGGTGGTGGTAGTGTTAGAGGAGGGAAGAAGGGACATACAAGAGATATTGCGAAGATAGAAATGACAGGACTTGGCACATGACTAGATATGGGAGGTGAGAGAGAAGTATAAGATAGCACTTAGATTGTGAGCCCAACTGTCAAGGAGGATTGTGGTACCTCAGGAAGAAGGTAGAGTTTTAGGGAAACAATCATAAGTTCAGTTTGGGACATGCTGACTTTAAGATATCTATGAGATACCTGGTTCAAAATGTCTAATAAGCAGTTGGAGATGTAAGACTGGAGGTCAGGAGATAAATTAGGACTGGACAAATAAATTCGAGAATTATCTGTATAGAGATGATTGTTGAATCCATGGGAGCTGATGAGATTACCAAGTGAAATTGTAATAATAATAACAATACTTATAGTACTTACTATGTAGTGTGCTGTGCTAAATGGTTTCCAGATTTATCTCAATGAATACTCACAACAACCCTGGGAGGTTACTATTATCATTTCCATTTTACATTTGATAAAATTGAGGTAAACAGAAAATAAGTGACTTGCCCAGGGTTACACAGCTGATAAGTGTCTGAGGCTGGATTTAAAACTCAGGCCGTCGTGATTCCAGGCCCAGGACTCTATTCCTTGTACCACTAGCAAAAAAAGAGAACAGAGCCCACAACAGAGCCTTGGGGGCCACCCACTATTTACACGCATGACCTAGAATAGAAATCCTGTACAGACTGAGAAGCAATTGTCAGACAGGTAGGAGGACAGGAGAGAGCAGTATCAGGAAAACCTAGAAGGAAGAGAATATCAGGGAGAAGAAGATGATCAATAGTGTCAAAGGCTGCAAAAAGGTCAAAAAGAAAGAGGATTGAGGAAAAGGCCATTAGATTTGGGAATTATGAGATACTGGTAACTTTGGAGAGGGCAGTTTCAGTTCAATGATGAGGTTGGAAGCCAGAGTAGAGAGTTAAGAAGAGAGTGAGAGGAAGGAAGTGGAGGCATCCATTGTAAAACATCCTTCTCAAAGAGCTTCTTTTCTCAAGGGGGTTCTATGACTTCTCTTTATTTGTATTTTAGCTCTTCTTTTCAGTGCTTCTGGGAAGTTTTCTTACATAATTTTCTAAAATACAGTGATTATGTTCTTTGGAAAATTTTCTGGAAACCTACTAATTCTCAGGTTCCTTCTTAATCTGTCATTTTCTTCTTATTTCTCAAATTTTTCTAATTGAATCATTTTTGGAGTTTTTGATTCTATTGTTCCTTCTATTCCTAAATATGTCAGTTATGACTTTAAAAGAGTCAAGGGATGTTTTGATTTTGTTTTGCTTATTTCCAAACTTCTGACTTTCATCATTTCCCTAGAGATTGCTCTTGATGCTTTTCTTTTTTTACTGATTTTATTTCATCCTTTAATTCTTTGAGTGTGTCTGTTACCCAGTTTATTGTGTCTTTGTGAATTTCTCTCATTGTTTCTAATACAAATGTTGATTCTGTTTCAGTTTTTTTAGGGTGGTTTTTTTCCCTATTCCTGTTTTATTCCACAATATTTTTCAACAGATTGGATTTTTTCTGTTTTTTCATTTTTTTTAGGATTGTTTATTTTCTTGTAAGGATTTCTGATAGTTCTGTTTATTTTTGTTATTCTTACTGCTATTTTTATAAGGGATCATAAAACTGTACTCTTGTTATCTCTCACTTCATTATATTTCTGGAAGTCTAAAAATGCCTTGTTTTCATATATGAAAGTGATATTTCTAGCCTATCATTTACTTTCCAGTAGTGGTGATGAATTAATGCTAAAATGTCTATTCTCTTTAACTGGTTCTACCCTATAACAATGGCATGTGACTGCAAAATGACCAACTAGAACAACTTACCTTCATGATGATTAAGCACATGATTTTGGCTTCACTAAAAAGATTCTTAGGGAGGTGGAACCAAGATGGTGGAATGAAAGCAGAGACTCCCCTGAGCTCTCCCCCAAATCTCTTCAAATAGTGACTCTGAACAAATTCTAGAGTGGCAGAACCCACAAAGAGACAGACTGAGGCAGATTTCCAGCCCAAGACAAACTGGAAGTTTGACAGGAAAGGTCTGTTGCATTGGCCTGAGAGAGGAGCATCCAGCATGCAAGGCATGGCACAGACCCAGCTAAGCAAAGCCAGAATAGGCTTTGGAGGACTGAATCACCAGCAGCAGTGGTGAGTTCCAGTTTTCTCAGTCCACAGACACCACAGACAACTTAGAAGGTCAGTGGGAGGGGTCAGTTGGAACTGAGTAAGAGAGAAGCACAGTCCAGTGTGGGGCTGCGGGGTGTCCAATACAGCCCTGGCATCAGCAAACCAGGAACAGGCCCTGGGAGTAATTGAATCAACAGCAGTAGTGGTGGCGGCAGCAGCAGCACTGCTCCTGGAGCAATTAGCCCACAGACTGAATTTTGAAATCAACTATTTAGACTTCCAGAAGCCAAGATGGTGGAGTAAGCAGTAAGTTGCTCTCACTCTCCCTTATTGACCTTGAAAAACCCAAAGAATATTGCCCTAGGAAAAATCCTGAAATAGTAGAATCAGCAGAAAGACTAGGTACAGCAGCAACCTTTTAGCTCCTGAGGCTAGGGGGATTAATGGGAAAGGTCCTTCTTGCTGTGGCTAAAGGGGACCAGTACAGGAAGGGAAGCATCCCAGCAAGCCAATGGCAAGCCCCATCTCAGCAAACCAGTAACCAGGCCCCTAGCCCCCAGCACAAGAAGCCTGGGACTGTGCCCCCTGTGCCCCAGAAGCAGAAATCAATTTTAAAAGCCAGGGAAAAAAAGGCAAACAACATGAGCAAGAAGCAACATAGAAAAATAATGACCATAGAAAAGTATCTTGACGACATGGAAGATCAAAACACAAATTCAGGAGAGGATAACATTGTCATTATACCCACATCTGAAACCTCAAAGAGGAATATTAACTGGTCTCAAGGCCAAAAAGCCTTCTTGGAAGAGTTCAAGAAAGATTTTTAAAATCAAATAAGAGATGTAGAAGAAAAACTGGGAAAAGAAATGAGAGGTATGCAAGAGAGAGTCAATATCTTGGAAAAAGAAGGACAAAAATTAACTGTGGAAAATAAGTCCTTAAAAAGTAGAATTGGGGGGGCAGATAGTTGGCACAGTGGATAGAGCATCGGCCCTGACGTCAGGAAGACCTGAGTTCAAATCTGGCCTCAGACCAAACACTTGACACTTACTAGCTGTGTGATGCTGGGCAAGTCACTTAACCCCAATTGCCTTAAAAAAACAAAAAAAGTAGAATTGGCCAAATGGAAAATGAGGCACAAAAGCTAATTGAAGAAAACAATTCATTAAAAATTAGAATTGGGCAATTAGAAGCTAATGACTCCATGAGACATCAAGAATTAGTAAAGCAAAACCAAAGAAAGAAAAAATAGAAGAAAAATGTAAAATTCCTCATTGGAAAAACAATTGTCCTGGAAAATAGATCCAGGAGAGATAACTTAAGAATTATTGCTCTACCTGAAAACCATGATGAAAATAAGAGCCTGGACAGCATCTTTTCAGGAGATCATCAAGGAAAACTGGACCTGAGGCCCTAGAACCGGAAGGTAAAATAGACATCAAAAGAATCCACCTATCTCCCTCTGAAAGAGATCCCAAACTGAAAACACTAAGGAATATTGTAGCCAAATTCCAGAATTATCAGGTCAAAAAGAAAATCCTGCAAGCAACCAGAAAGAAACAATTCAAATATCGTGGAACCACAGTTAGGAGATCAGAGGGCTTGGAATATGATATTCTGTAAGGCAAAAGAGCTTCAATTACAACTAAGAATCAACTACCTAGCAAAATTGAGCATAATCTTTCAGGGGAGGAGATGGACATTCAATGAAATAGGGGACTTCCAGACTTTCCTGATGAAAAGACTGGAGCTCAATGGAAAATTTGATTTTCAAATACAAGACTCAAGAGAGGCATAAAAAGGTAAACAGGAAAGGGGAAAAAAAAACCATGTTATTCAATAAGAGTAAACTGTTTCTGTTCCCACATGGGAAGATGATATAACTCTTGAGAACCATATCTTTATTACAACATTTAGAAGGGATATACATAGATAGAGGGGGGTGGGTTTAAGTTGACTTTGATGTGATGATAAAAAACCTAATGAAGTGGTGAAAAGGAATTGTAATGGGAGAAGAGGAAAGGAGGAAGCAGAAAAGGGTAAATTGCATCACATGAAGAGGCACAAAGACATATTACAGTAGAGGGAAAGAAGGGAATGAGATGAGCATTGTTTGAACTTTACTCTCATCAGATTTGACTCAAGGAGTGAATAACATACTCAGGTATAGAAATTTAACTTGCCATATACGCAGTAGGAGGGGAAAAGAGAAAGAAAAGGGAAGGGGGGATAGAAGGGAGGGAAGAAGTAGTAAGGGAAAAGGGAAAGAAAAGGGAGGGGGCTGATAGAAGGGAGAGCAGGTTGAGGGAGGCAGTGGTCAAAAGCAAAAGTCTAGTGAGGAGGGAAAGGGAAAAAAGAAGAAAGAAAAGAATGAATGGGGGAGAGGGAATAGGATGGAGAGAAAGACACAGATAGTAATCATAACTGTGAATGTGAATGGGATGAACTCTCCCATAAAATGAAAGCATATAGCAGAATGGATCAAAAACCATAATCCTACAATATGTTGTTTAGAGGAAACACATTTGAAAAAGAGTGACACATACAGGGTGAAGGTAAAAGGCTGGAGTAAAATATATTGTGCTTCAGCTAAAGTAAAAAAAGCAGGGGTAGCAATCCTGATCTCAGACAAAGCAAAAGCAAAAATAGATCTTATCAAAAGAGATAAGGAAGGAAACTACATCCTGCTAAAAGGCACCATAGACAATGAAGTAATATCATTACTAAACATATGCACCAAGTGGTATGGCATCCAAATTTTTAGAGAAGTTCAGGGAGTTACAGGAAGAATATAGACAGCAACACTAAACTAGTGGGGGACCTCAACCTCCCCCTCTCTGAACTAGATAAATCTAACCACAAAATAAACAAGAAAGAAGTTAAGGAGGTGAATAGAATTTTAGAAAAGTTAGATATGGTAGACCTCTGAAGAAAACTGAATGGGGATAGAAAGAATATACTTTTTTCTCAGCAGTACATGGCACTTACACAAAAATTGACCAGTACTAGAGCATAAAAACCTCACAATCCAAGGCAGAAAGGCAGAAATATTAAATGCATCCTTTTCAAATCATGATGCAATAAAAATTATGTGTAATAAAGGGCCATGGAAAGATAGACTAAAATTAATGGGAAACTAAGTAATCTACTCCTAAAGAATAAATGGGTCAAACAAAAAATCATAGAAACAATCAATAACTTCATCCAAGAGAATGACAATAATGAGACAACATACCAAAACTTACAGGATGCAGCAAAAGCAGTTCTTAGGGGAAGTTTTATATATCTCTCAATGTTTACATGAATAAAATAAAGAAAGAGGAGATCAATGAATTGGACATACAACTAAAAAAACTAGAGAAAGAACAAACTAAAAATCTCCAATTAAATACCAAATCAGAAATACTGAAAACCAAAGGAGAGATTAATAGAATTGAAATTAAGAAAACTATTGAACTAATAAATAAAACTAAAAGGTGGTTTTATGAAAAAAAATAAAATAGATAAACCTTTGGTTAATTTAATTTTAAAAAAAGAAAGAAGAAAACCAAATTACCAGCATCAAAAATGAAAAGGGTGAATTTACTACCAATGAAGAGGAAATTAAAACGATAATTAGGAACTCTTTTGCTCAACTGTATGCCAACAAATTTGATAATCTTAATGAAATTGATGAATATTTATAAAAAATGTAAATTGCCCAGATTAACAGAAGAGGAAGTAAAACACTTAAATAACTCCATTTCAGAAAAAGAAATTGAACAAGCCATCAGTGAACTCTCTAGGAGAAAATCTCCAGGGCTAGATGGATTTACAAGTGAATTATATCAAATATTTAAAGAACAATTAATTCCAATACTATATAGACTATTTGGGAAAATAGGTGAAGAAGGAGTATTACCAAATTCTTTTTATGATACAAATATTATGCTGATAAACCAGGAAGAGTCAAAACAGAGAGAGAAAATTAAAGACCAATTTCTCTAATGAATATAGATGCAAAAAATTTAAATAAAATATTAGCAAATAGATTACAGCAACTTATCATGAGAATAATTCACTAGAACCAGGCGGGATTTATACCAGGAATGCAGGGCTGGTTCAATATTAGGAAAACTATCAGCATAATTGATCATATCAACAACAAAACTAACAGAAACCACATGATTATCTCAATAGATGCAGAAAAAGCTTTTGACAAAATACAACCCTCATTCCTATTGAAAATGATAAGTAGCATCTACTTAAAACTTTCAGCAAACATTATATGTAACGGGGATAAGCTAGAAGCATTTCCAATAAGATTAGGGGTGAAACAAGGATGTACATAGTCACCACTGTTGTTCAATATGGTACTAGAAAAGTTAGCTTTAGCAATAAGAGAAGAAAAAGAAATTGAAGGTATTAGAATAGGCAAAGAAGAAACAAAGTTATCACTCTTTGCAGATGATAGATGATATACTCAAGTAAAAAACTACTTGAAATAATAAACAACTTTAGCAAAGTTGCAGGCTATAAAATAAACCCACATAAATCATTGGCATTTCTATATATTACCAACAAAGCCCAATAGCAAGAGACAGAAAGAGAAATTCCATTTAAAGTTACCGTAGACATTTTAAAATATTTAGGAGTCTACCCACCAAAACAAACCCAGGAACTATATGAACGCAATTACAAAACACTTTTCACACAAATAAAGTGAGATCTAAATAACTGGAAAAAACATGAGTTGCTCATGGGTAGGCCGAGCTAATATAATAAAAATGACAATTCTGCCTAAGTTAACTTACTTATTCAGTGCCATACCAATCAAACTACCAAAAAATTATTTTATAGAGCTAGAAAAAATAATAACAAGATTAATTTGGAAGAACGAAAGGTTAGAATAACAAGATAACTAATGAAAAGAAATGCTAGGGAAGGTAGCCTAGCAGTTTCAGATCTTAAATTGAATTATAAAGCAGCAATCATCAAAACTACTTGGTACTGGCTAAGAAATAGAATGGTGGATCAGTGGAATAGGTTAGGTACACAAGATACAGTAGTCAATGACTATAGTAATCTACTGTTTGATAAACCCAAAGATTCCAGCTTCTTTGATAAGAACTCACTATTTGACAAAAAATTTCTGGGAAAACTGAAAAAGAGTATGGCAGAAACTAGGCATAGACCAAAATCTCACACCATATACCAAAATAAAGTCAAAATGGGTACACAATTTAGATATAAAGGCTGATACTATAAGCAAACTGGGAGAGCAAGGAATAGTTTACCTATCAGATTTATGGAAAACAGAAGAATTTATGACCAAACAAGAGACAGAGAACATTATGAAGTGCAAAATGGATGATTTTGATTATATTAAATTGAAAAACTTTTACACAAACAAAGCCAATGCAATCAAGATTAGGAGGGAAGTAGAAAACTGGGAAAGAATTTTTACAACCAATGTCTCTGATAAGGGTCTCATTTCTAAAACAGATAGAAAACCAAGTCAAATTTATAAGAGTACAAGGCATTCCCCAATTGATAAATGGTCAAAGGATAAGAACAGGCAGTTTTCAGATGAAGAAATAAAAGTTATCTATAGTCATATGAAAAAATGCTCTAAATCATTATTGATTAGAGAAATGCACATCAAAGCAACTCTGAGATACCACATCACACCTATCAGGTTGGCTAACATGACAAAACAGAAAAATGATAAATGTTGGAGAAAATGTGGGAAAATTGGAACACTAATGCATTGTTGGTGGAATTGTGAACTGATCCAACCATTTTGGAGAGTAATTTGGAACTAAACCCAAAGGGCTATAAAAATGTGCTTACCCTTTGACTTAGCAATAGCACTTCTAGGGCTGTATCCCAAAGAGATCATAAACATGAGAAAAGGATCCACATGTTCAAAAATATTTATAGCAGCTCTTTCTGTGGTAACAAAGAATTAAAAATTGAGGGAATGCCCATCAACTGGGAAATGGCCGAACAAGTTGTGGTATATGAATATAATGGAATACTATTGTGCTATGAGAAATGATGAGCAGGCAGACTTCAGAAAAACCTGGAAAGACTTGTATGGATTGATGCTGAGTGAAGTGAGCAGAACCAGGAGAACGTTGTACACAGTAACAGCCATGTTGTGTGATAACTAATTTTGATAGACTTAGCTCTTCTCAGCAATGCAAGGTTCTAAAATATCTCCAAAAGTCTCATGATGGAAAATGCTGTCCGTCCAGAAAAAGAACTATGGAGTTTGAATGTAGATCAAAGCATACTATTTACTCTCTTTTTTTTCTTCTTTTTTGTTTTGTTTCTTCTTTCTTGTGGTTCCTCCTATTGGTTCTAATTCTTTACAACATCACTAATGTGAAAATATGTTTAATAGGAATGTATATATGTAGAGCTTGTATCAGATTGCATGCTGTCTTGGGGAGGGAGATGGAAAGGGAAGGGGAGAAAATTTAAAACTCAAAAGCTTATGGAAGTGATTGTTGAAAACTAAAAGTAAATTAATTTTTATAAAATAAAATAAAAAGATTCTCTAACCAACAAGATTAACAAGTTATAGACTTTCCATGGAGTCTGATTACATCTCTGCAGAAGTTGAATGAACTGGAAAATAGCTTAGGAAATTTTGTCTAAATAATCATTGGGCCACCTATGAGTTGCACTTCTCCTGTCCAAGTTAAATTAAGAACAATTAGCTTACATTTAGAAACTGATTACTGGTCAACACACTGACAATACCTAACCTAGAGTCGGTGGTTTGGAGTTCAACTTTAAACATCTTTGATTTCAGAACTTATATTTAGACCCTTTCTTTGTATATTGCACAGCACAGGATTGGTGGCCAGGAACGGTGGTCTGGGAAGTTAGAGGGATGATGATTGAAGCTCTAGAGTTGATTGGCATGCCCCTTCCAGAAGCAATGGTAGTATTGATTTGATTATAATTCCTAGAGTAAGAAGGAGAGAGGTAGAACAGGTAGGAATAAACCAGGTGGATTATAAAATTTTTTTAAAATAAAATACAAGATTATTTTTTAACAATATAAATCCTATGTTGATATGAATGCATATTATATAAATAATTGGATTGTAACAAGGGTGCTAATGAACTCCTCGGTTTGATGAGATCCTCCAATTAAGATAATAATAATGATTATTAACATTCACATAACATCTACTATGGGCCAGGCACTTTGCAAAGTTATTTACAAATATTATCTCATTTAATACACACAACAACTTTGGGAAGTAAGTGCTGGTATTATCTCTATTTCACAATTGAGGAAACTGCGGCAAACGGAGGCTAAGTGACAACCTTGAAAGATAGGTGCTATTACTATCCCCATTTCACAGTTGAGGAAATTGAGGAAAACCAAGACTATATGATTTACCTGAGGTCTCATAGCTTGTAAGTATCTGAGGCCAGGTTTGAACTTAGGTCTTCTTGACTTTAGGCCCAGTACTCTTTCCACTACACCACTAGCTGCTTCAGAGAGTCTGAACAAGATTACAAGCCCAGGAACTTTATCAGAAAGAGTAGCCTTCCATAGAGCTAGACATCATCCTTAACATCTTGCTAGAAGGTGCCCCTTCCCACAAAAGTTGAAATCCTCTCTACCTTCTACATAAGGGGTTGGGATTTAGGATCATTGTCCATGAACTATCTTTTCAAGTCATCTGGAAAAGCACGGTTCAGCTTCTCCAGTGTGCTCACATGGTAACTCTTTGGTCTCTTGAGCTGGGAAAGTCTACTTTCAAATCTCTGGTCTCTGAACTGTATTCCAAAAGTTTTGGATGAGCACATGGAATTCCCATGAGCTCTCTGCCCCACAGTTGTCATTACCAGTCCTTGTGGGGAGGAAAATTTTCAAATGCATGAATGAAAAGTATCTATTAAGTGAATGAAAAGTATTTATTAAGAACTGTGCTACAAGCTGCATTAAAAAGAGACAGTCTTTCTTCAAGAAGCTTATTGTCTGATAGGGAGAGACAACACATATATGGGGATTGGTGGCCAGGAAAGGTGGTCTGGGAAGTTAGAGGGATGATGATTGAAGCTCGAGAGTTGATTGGCATGCCCCTTCCAGAAGCAATGGTAGCATGGATTTGATTATAATTCCTAGAGTAAGAAGGGGAGAGGTAGGACAGGTAGGAATAGACCAGGTGGATTATAAGAATATGGCTAAGGTAGATACCTGGTAGCATGGCCTGGTGATCTGGGACCAGCTAGATGCAGTGCAAATTTATACTCACTGACTTAAAAATCAGGACAGCAAAGCCCCAGAATGAGAATTCCAAACTTGACTCGATTCAGTCCCTCAGGGCATGGTGTCTGGGTACACAGACTTCCCTCCTAGAATGCACAGGCTTGTTCAACTACCTGCTTATCTGCATTTTGAAGAGGGAAAATCAGTCAGGGAAAAAAATACACAAGACCACAAATGTTTATTAAATTCTTACTGTGTAAACATTGGGAATGAAAAGGTAACAGTCCCTGTCCTCGAGGAGCTCACTTTCTAATGCAAGAGAAAAAAAGTGTGTGTGTGTGTGTGTGTGTGTTGGGGTGGGGATGGGTGTCAATTAATCATTAAAAAAAATAAACTAAAGCAATGGAAATGTTTGGAACATTCAAGCACATACCAAAAAAATGCAAAAGTGAACATAACAAAATTATAAAGATCAAGCATGACTTGAAGGAAGAGATGGGTAAGGACATACCCAATCCATCACTTCATGGAGGTGGGCAGTCCACAGTTGTTGCTTATTGCGCATTTTGGTTTGCAGACTTTTTCTATGTGTTGATCAATAATGCTGATTTTTCCACTTTTTCTTTTTTTTCCCAGTCTTGAAAAAATAGTATTTGTCATATAGGATGACTCTCAGGGAAAGAAAGGGATACTGGGAAAAACTATGAGGATGTGAAAATAAAATTAATAAAAACTTTAAAAAATGAACAGGAGAGCAAGAAAGGTCAAAAGGGAATACAGACCAAAAACAAAAACCCAGGCTCTACTTAATGGAGAAATAACTGTATGTAACATTACTTCACAGTTTCATTTTTCTTCACATATCATGTTTGCTGATTTTTTTTTAAGTTCACAGTAAAAATAGAAAATTTTTTTTAAAAATCTAGACCCTAGTCATTAGAAATGACTCAGGAATGTCAGTTGTCCTCTTAACAAGGTATTAATGGGCATATCTCATACTTTTTAGAGAAACAGACAAACTGACCAGGAAGCACCCCTATGAGCCCCTGTCACACATTTTTCAATGGAATTACAATAGATGATGTCTATTCTCTATAATAAGTGTCATTTTTTTATTTCAGATGCTAGAAAATATCCAAATCAGAATCATATTCGAAACAAGTAGCAAAATCACAGTATGAAATCTTGCTCAAAGTCTTAGCAATGAGTTTTAGTGAGAAAGGAGGAAAAACAGTTGAGTTTTTTATTAAATTAATTGAGTTTGCACATTTTTAAAGTTCTTGTCATCATTTCAACTGAAACTTCAGGGAAAATTCGAACAAGCAAGAATACACAATTGTATTTGAAATGAAAATTTACAGAAATATTAATGGTCTCAGGGCAGCTAGGTGGCGCAGTGGATAGAGCACCAGCTCTGAAGTCAGGAGGACCTGAGTTCAAATTCAGCCTCATACCAAACACTTGACACTTGCTAGCTGTGTGACCCTGAGCAAGTCACTTAACCCCAATTGCCTCACCAAAAAAAAGAAAAGAAAAAAGAAATATTAATGGTCTTAAAAACCAAAGGTGATGGAGACATTAGTTTTATGATTGTTCTAAGGCCATCTTTAATGGTGGGAACCATATTAACCAGGAAGTAGGGCATAGGCTCAGTGTTAGCATAGGGAGGAAAATTTAATCATATCCTTAATCATGTCTTTAAATCTTAACATTTTGATTATGAAATTAATAATCATCAGCAAACACAAACATTTCAGTATAGAAAGAACAACAAAAATCTTGTCTAAAGTACAAGACTGTATATTTCAGTTACAGCAAACATACTCATTCATTTTGCTTGGTTATGTATTTTTATTTCAAGGAAGGAAATTCTGTGGGAGGAGGGCATGGAGTGAGTTAGTGGATAGTGATGGAAATGCAGTAAGAGAAAAAAAAAGCATCTGAATATTCACTTCTTGCAAAATTTGGATTTTCATCTTAAAAAGTCTTACAATGGAAGACTTCCCATCAGCCCCAAATTTTATTTCAGCATTATCCTGGATTCTTCACCCTCACCCTACATATCCAAATATTGCCAGTTGCCAGTTGCCAAATATTGCCATTTTTACTTTCACAACATTTCTCTCATCTATTCCTTCTCTTCTCTTCTCTTCCTTCACTTATCTGACTATCACCATTCTCATCTCTTCCTTCTCTCACTCAGCAACCATCTTAGTTCAGGCCCTCATCACTTCTTGCCTGGATTATGGCAACCGTCTCCTAATTGATTTCTTTGCTTCATCTTTCTTCAGTTTAGTCCATCCTTCATATTGCTGAAGTAATTTTCCTTAAGCACAAATCAAATCAATTAACTGAAGTGGTTCCCTAATGCCTCTAGGATCAAACATAAACTCCTTTGCTTAACTTTTGAAACCTTACATAACCTGGTTTCCGTACATAAGCTTTCCAGGCTCATTGGACAGCACTCTCCCTCCTATACAAGGAGTCCAATCAAACTGGGCTTCTATGTGTTCATCATCAGTCTTCATGCCTGTGCATTGGCCATGCCACCTGCCTCTAATGCACACTCCCTAATGCCTCACAGAAACTCTCTTTTTCTTTAAGATATAGCTCAGGCGCCATCTTCTGCAGGAAGTCAATCCTGATTCCCCCAACTGCTAGTTCTTTCCCTTCCAAGTTACCTTGCATTTAACTACTTTGTGCATGTTTTTGTACATATTAACTTTATATTTATGCTATATATATATGTATATATTTGTATGTGTCCTTATAATCTCCCCCATTAGAATATAAGTTCCTCACGAGTAGGGATTGCTTTATTTTTTGTACTTGTATTCCCAGCACCTAGCACAGTGTCTGGTACATAATAGGTGATTAATAAACACCTGCCAATTGAGTCCACAGGCTCAGCCCCTAATTTCTGTTGAATTTGGCCTTGATATTTGCTCTCACAGGACAATGTCCAGCTTTTCAACTTCCTCAACTTTCTATAGAGCTAAATGTGTTTGAAGCTTAAAATGCTTTATTTTAAAGGGCATACCTTTGACAATTATTACTCTTGTTCAGTCATTTTAAAAGAAAAGACCTATTAAATGGGAAAGTATTTACTAGCTCACATTCATAAAGACCTTTAGGACTTAGAAAGCCTATTCCCCACAATTGCTCTCTGAGGTAGCACAGATGTTATCTATCCTCATATTACAGATGAGGAAATCAAGATATATGAAAATGAAATGACTTGCCCATGGTGGTGCAGCTTTTAAGTGTCAGAGTTAGGATGAAGAAGCAGATTTCTAGAGTCTAGATCCAACATGCTTTCCACCATTCTAGTCAGTCAGTCATTCTGTCAGTAAACATTTATTAAGTGCCAACTGTGTGCCAAGCACATAATGCTAAGCACTGGGGATATAAAGAAAGGCAATAATAAGACAAAACAAAACAAAAAAAAAAAAACCACATAGCCATCCCTGCCTTTGAGGAGCTCAGAGACTAATGGGAGACAATCATGTACAAAAGAGTTAGGCAGAATAAATTGGAGATAATCAACAAAGGGAAGGTACTAGTGTTAAGAGGGATCAGGAAAGACTTCTTGTAGAAAGTGGGTTTTTAGCTGTGACTTGAAGGAAGCCACAGAAGCCAAGAGGAAGAGATGAGGAAGGAGAGAATTCTAGGTTTGAAGGACAACCAGTGAAAAATGTTTTGTTCAAGGACTCAAGTCATCTCAATTTCTAAGCACCAAATTGGAAGGTGGTGAGTGATTGTATTAGAAAATCAAGTCTAGTTTGGCAAAATTCAAACTATTGAACAAATCAAAATTTAGAATTACGTCCACCACCACCCCTGCCCCCCCCATCCATTCTTCATAAAGAGTAGTCTGTTGGAAGCTACTCAATGAATAGATGAATATCCATTCAAAAAGATAAAGTTCTTTCTACAAAGAGCACTTCTTTCTTTCTCTTTTTCCATGCTCCAGGGGCAAGTTGAATAGTTCTCAAAGATGGGCAGCTAAGTGGTGCATTCAATAGAGCCCCAGCCCTGGAGTCAGGAGAACCTGAGTTCAAATCCAGCCTCAGACACTTACTAGCTGTGTGACCCTGGGCAAGTCACTTAACCTTGATTGCCCCCCCCAAAAAAAGTTCCCAAAGTTTAGTTAACTCTCTATGTGTACAGTAGATAAGAACAAATGGGCAAGATCAATACAAATAAAAAAATTTACCATTAGCAATCAAAAGGTTTCTAGCTGCAGCTCCATTGCAGAAGACAAACCCTCCAGCAATCATAGCTCTATAGTTCTATATAGCTTTAAAGTTTGCTAAATGCTTCCTTTGCAACAGGCCTATGAAGTGGGTACAAATATCCTTGTATCCATTCAGCAGATGAGAAATCTGAGGCTCAATCAACAAGGTTACATGATTTGTCACTTAGTCAAGTAAGTGTCCAAGGTAGACTTCAAGCCAGGGTCTCCAGCCTCTGGGCCTAACCCTCTTTGCACTATACTACGCAGGCTTAGGAGGAGGATATGCTTTCCAAATCCTTTCTGCCTCATCTCACAGGTGGATGCTGTGCGTGTCTATGTGAACAGCTCGTCTGAGAATCTCAAGTATCCTGTCCTCTTCGTGGTTCGCCAGCAAAAAGGGGTGCTGTCCTGGCAGGTGCCTCTGCTCTTCCGCGGATTGTAAGTGATTGTTCCTCCACAGAGGATGATAGTGTTAGGTTTCCTCCACTGACTACTAGACCTCAGAACAGGCCTTTACTTCACTGCAAAGGAAAGTAAGACAAAATCATTGTATTGTTGCCACTTTATATATGCTAAGTACAAATACATTGAGTATGCAGGGATCTAGAGAATACATATTTTCTGTCTGACCAACTTCATATTTCCATTTTGTTTGCTTTTCAGATATGCGTGAAAGCCTATGTGGTTCTACAGAACTCTGAAAGAAAATTTTTTTTCAAAATGTTCTGTATCTCAAATGGGGGTAACAATTCATTCTCTGGATACACCAGTACAGAGATCCGGGTTGGTGTCCCAAATGCCTGCTGTATGCTGGGCACCATACAACTTGGCTGTTCTGGTGAAATATAGGTGTAACCCAGCAAATGGTCAGATTAAATAGGCACGGACTTAATGTACTGGACAGGCCTGAACAAGACTAGTATTCCTAACTTCCCTGAATTTACTTCCTGTTGGAAGTCTCAACAACACTAGTCTCAAAAAGACATCTTGGGTTTCAGTCAGAAATGTAAAACTTAATGAAGAAAAAAATGTATTTTGGAAGAAGTAAAATTAGGTAGATTTTTTTCTTACTGCCTGTTTGCTGAATCTTATTATTCTTGTTTCTGCTTTCCTCCCCACCCTGCAATGGGGGCTACAGGTACCAGAGAACCTATAACTACCAGGAAGTGAGCCGAACATTGTGCCCTTCTGAACCCACCAATGAAACTAGACCTTCAGAGCAACTCATATTTGTAGATGTAGCGTCCATGGCTCCCCGAGGGGCCCGATACAACCTGCTCGTTACCAAAATCAAGAACTTCCAGCTACAGTAAGCAGGATTCATTGTGGTCCTCCTGTCTTTCTCTGCCTGATCAATGTTGTGCATGAGTGTATGTATGGATTTGAGTTTTGATTTTCATAGAAAAGCTTCCATTTTCTGAAAGTAAATCATCTTCTCACTAGCAATCTAAGACTCCACAGTTGGAGAGCCAGGTCCTAGACTCTTTATAATAGGAAGATAGTTAGAATCAAGTAGAATAGTGAGGTCAACATGACTTGTAAAGGAGCATGTAGTTTATCCGTGTCTAAGACTCTGATGCTGTTCCAAATAAGATTACATATTTGACATGTTATGCAATCTGTCTTTGTTGCTTCCAAAGTTAATTAGATGGAAGATAGGGTCTCATTAGGAAGTATTTTCTGTAAGAATTCTAATGATAAATTATTATAAAACATTTATGTGACTATATGAGATCTGTCACCTATAAATTTGGGTTTGCCAGGCAAACCTATAGGATTGATTAATTCCTCCTATGTATTATACCTAGAATTCAAGTAACTGCCACTAGTTGAATGGTTATAGCGATTTAAACTAATTGCCTAGGCTTTCCCCAAGCATAGTTAGCTGAGGTTTAAAGTATTTACCTTAGGATCCAATCATTTATTGCCTTTTGTATAAAAATTGGGCAGCTGGGTGGTACAGTGGATAGATTACTGGGCCTAGAGTCAGGAAGATCTGAGTTTAAATCCAGCATCAGATACTTAGTAGCTGTCAGCAAGTCATTTAATGTCTATCTGCCTCAGTTCCTCATCTGTAAAATGGAGACACACTGGAGAAGGAAATGGAAAACACTCCACTGTCTTTGCCAAGAAAGACAAAGTCCATAGGGCCACGTAGAGTTGGACGTGACTAAGTGACTAAACAACATAAAAATTTAATTCTTTGTTAAGAAACCACAAAAATTATCTATTCACTAACCAATAGCATCTCCGTAGTAAATTCGTCAAGATAAAAATATAGAGCAATTTTAAAGGAAATATAAAAAAGTACACATTTTAGTGCCATGAAAGACAGAACAGCCTGAACCCAGCAGGTCAGGAGAAACAGCTGGCTTCCACCAACATCCCACCTGGCAACACAGACTTACTTCAGCTTACTCTTTCTTCGCTTCCTCCTGCTTCATCAATCCTGAACCATCAAATTCTTCCCAGTTTTTGGTCTTGATATTACCTTTGTTCTGGCTGTCTGGCCCTGAAATTAGCCGGCAAGGCTGCAGTTCCTCAGCCCTCTAGAATCTGCTTTTCTAGCCCTCAGTTGTGTGATACGGGGGTCTGGGGTTTATGCAGATCCATTTTCCTTAGAGTCCCCACCTCGGTCATTCTCAGGATTCCCCTCCCTGCGTCCTCTCCTCAGTACGCTGGAGCCTCTCACTCTTTCAGAACCGAAAGGCGGAAGGACTTTTCCCTGTCTGGGTGCCAATACTACATTCCCCAATTTTGAGCTTCAACTTTGACCATCTCACTCTTCCTCTGGATGGTCTCCATGCTTTATCCCCTTTTGAAGCTGTTTGTATGCCCTGTTACTTTATGGATGGTTCCCTGAGGCAAATTTTACTAGTCTAAATATATCTGGCTGCTTTGGCCTTTGATGAGTAAGTCACTTCTCATATCTGTGTCATACAAAATCCAGACCTGCTGGTCGGAATGCACAGTTGGTGCCTCTGAGTTTTGGTAGCCATGTTCTCATCATATGGCTTCTCATTCCAAACCAACTGGCTCTCAAACTCTGAATTAGGAGCAGCTGTGGTATACTGGGAAGAATCCTGAACCTGGAGTCAATGGTGCAAATCCTTGCTCTGCGTGTACTGCCTGAGTGACCTTGGACAAGTCACAACCTCTGTGAGCTTTGGTTTTTTCACCTGTAAAATGATAGAGTTGGGGGGCAGCTAGGTGGCTTAGTGGATAGAGCACTGGCCCTGAAGTCAGAAGGACCTGAGTTCAAATCGGGCCTCAAACCAAACACTTGATACTTACCAGCTGTGTGACCCTGGGCAAGTCACTTAACCCCAATTGCCTAAAAAAATAAAATAAAATAAAATGATAGAGTTGGATTAGATCATCTCCAAGTTCTCTTCCCATTGTAAATCCTATGCCCCTGTGCTGCTCCATGAGCTTTCCCACGAGCTCCCCATTATTAGCGGAGCTGACAAAAACACCCTAGATTCAATAGAAACTGAGGCCTTTTTCATGTCTTCAGATCAAGATCCTATACCTTCCAAGTACGAGTCAGAGTGTTTGGGACCCTCCTCCCTGGGTGTGGATCCTGAAGACTGGATGTTGTTAAAACATTAAAGATAATAAAACATGCCTGGGCATTCAGCGATGCCACATATTCTCACTCCCCAGTCAATGGGCAGGGTCATTTTATCATAGGTTAATTAGGTACCTTTTTTTTTTTTTTGCTAGATAATAACTGTTAAAAATTAATGCTAAACTCTTTCAGGAAAACATTTACATTTTCCTACTTACACTTTTAAAAAATCTAAGAACCCTCAGCCCTGGGTTTATCCATAGCCTCATAGTAAGCCCCTAACATATCTTCTCTGGCTCATGCTTTATAACCTAGTCTCTTGATGTTAACAAGTGCTCAGTTCTACCTAACTAGCTGTGATCTTAGAATCTCAGAATTTACAAGTGGAAAGGACCTTCAGGGTCATCTAATACATTCTGCAGATGAAGAAGTTGGTCTCCCCCTGATTAAGAACATTTTTGCTTCTTCCAAAAATAGAAAAGGATATATTATATGTCTTTGCTCTTACTCTGTGCAAAACCATACTTTTTTTTTCAATTGGGAGAAGTTTCCAAGGGTCCCTCTGGTCTACATAGTCCTCTCTTCTGCTGCCTTATAGAGTTTATATTCAACAAAAACTTAGGAGTATACATATTATCTCAGAGCTCCCAGTTAGTAAGTTACTTTTACTGAAGTCACCTAAAAGAAGATGAAGCATAGCAATAATAGTCAAGTGACTGGGAAGAAAGATAATCAGCAAGCATTTATTAAATACCTACTATATGCCAATAGGAAAATGTCTACTATTTAGGCAGAAATTTGGCTTTCTGCTCTAATTTTATTTTATGTTTATCTCTAACCTCTAGTTTCTTTATAGTTGAGGTGAAAATCAATTTACTAGAAACATCAGAGTAAAAAAAAATTAGTTGAGTCTGTTAGAGTATCTGTTACAGATGCAGAGTACTTGTCCCAGACAAATCATGGGAGGGCAGGTTGGGGAAGGAATAGATCTTTCATTGGAACTTCCTTCAGCCCTTGAAGAGGTTGGTACAACTGGGTAATTTCTGTCCAAGTCTTCTCCTCTAAAACTCCAGTAGAGGCTGAGAGCCCTCCTCCATTCCACCTTTTTCTGCTAGAGCTCAGCCCCACTTTTTTCCCCCTCCTTTGGCTTATTGTCCCATGCCTCCAACTCTGCACCTTATCACTCTGAGTCTCTCTCGCAAATTTTATGTCCCTTTAAGGACTCCAGGTCATGAGTCAAAACCATCTCGCTTAAAGATGGCATAGTCTCAAATCCCTCTCAACAGTGAGAGGGAAATGCTTGTCCCTCTGAACTACAAATCCCAAGATGCCAGTCAGTTCTCAAACCACTAAGCATCTCCTAGTAGCATATTTTCCCTATCCCGACTCTGGCTGGAGACTTCTGAAAAGGCTTAACCATTTTTTTCCCTTTCTCTGGAGTGTTCCAGATATATTTGAACGAAGCAGTTTTAGTTATACCTCTTGATATTTTAGCACAACGTGAAATCATAGTATGCGTACAGCAGGAGCCCAATAAATATTTGTTGCATGAACTCATACAAAGGAAAAAGTAACAGGAAAATGTTCTGTGGTTAAAGTGCAACCTAATCACAAGTATTTCGCATGTCCTAGTGGATGGATGTTTAGTATCTATTGACTTTGGAAGAGGGAAAAAGAAAGATCTTAGATGAGGGAGTTAAAAGGAAGGAAATGTAATGTTTCTATCTCTGCTTCTCTATAAAGTTCTTCTGCTGGAGGAAGACAGTGGGAAAGAGAAGCCAGAACTAAGAGAAAAGCTAGCAGGATTTGGATCCTGCTTCTTAGGCAAGTCATTCTTTCTGGGCATCAGAAAACTGAGGGGGCCGGACTGAGATTCCTTTCAGCTCTAGATACTAGTGTTCTGTGCTGAGTCATCCCCAAAACAGAATTAAGGATAAATTGCCAGGAGGGCCTTTTGATTCAGAGTGAAGCAGATGAGTCAGAAGAGCCCATTATTACTCTTACTGAAGTCACCTAAAAGAAGGTAAAGCATAGCAATAATAGTTAAGTGACTAGGAAGAAAGACAATCAGCAAGCATTTATTAAGTACCTACTATGTGCCAGGTATTATGCGAGGAGCTGGGGATACAAAGACAAAAATGAAATAGTCCCTCCCCTCAAGGAGATTACATACTGTGAAGAGAGAGGTGTATGGCTATGAAGTGTAATGGCTAAAGAGCTGGCCTCAGAGCCTGGGTTCAGGTTCTATCTCAGCCACATACTGTCTATGTGATACTGTGCAAGTCACCTCTCAATCAAACAGGCACTTCCTGCCTTTTAACTCATCCACCCAGTACAAATCCACATAGAAATACCTGAGTGAAGAGGAGAAAAGAACAGGGAGGACAGGAGAATTGGGCTATGAATTGAAAAAAACATCAAAGAACATTCAGATATTGTTATATTTCAACCTTACCTAAACATCCTCTCCTGACTATAGTGTTGCAGAAGCAGCATCTTGGAAATTTTTCCAACAGTAGCAGTAAAGGCAGAGATATTAAGACAGGCTTCAGTTTGTGGAAAAGATGAGCTAGCTTTTCTATAACAGAGAGAGAGAGAGAGAGAGAGAGAGAGAGAGAGAGAGAGAGAGAGA
>NW_020941197.1:23405663-23568720 GCF_900497805.2 Vombatus ursinus
AGAGAGAGAGAGAGAGAGAGAGAGAGAGAGAGAGAGAGAGAGAGAGAGAGAACCATTTCTGAATCACACTGGTATGTGTGTTCCTTTAGAAGTATTAACTGACATTATCAACTTTAATGTAAAGGTGGAGAATATTTTGTAAAGCTTAAAGCACTATCTACGTATGAGCTATCATTGATATTATTCATTGCATGATTGTACTGTCAAGATAAATAATTTGGGTTTTTTAAGTAGCAGAGTAGAATGCACATGTATTCATTTGACAAGTATTTATTAGGTACTAGCTGTATAGCAGGTACTATGGTCAACACTGAGGATGCAAGAACAAAACAGTAAACCAGACCCTGCCCTCAAGAAGCTTACATTTTATTTGCTAGAAACAACATATAGTCATATAAGTAAATACAAAATATAAATAAAGTAAATGAAAATAACTTGAGGTGGAAGGGTAGTAGCAACTGATGAGATCAGGACAGGCCTCATGTAGGAAAAGGCATTGGAACTGGGCCTTGAAGGAAGCAGGAAGATAAGGAGAGTGAGTATTACAGCCACAGGGGAATGGATTGTGTATCAAATGAGGTTTTAGTTCTAGAATCTTAGAATTTTAGGGCTGGGATAGACTTTCAGCTAGCTGAATCCCTCCATGTCACAGATGAGGAAATTAAATGTTACTACAATCAAGGGCACAAGACATCCTTTTTTCCTCTCTGATGCTGTTTTTTGCACTTTGTGCAATGAAAAATAACCCAGATTTGAGGCAGCTTAGGTGATGATGCAGTGTTTCTATGTGACCCTGGGAAAGTCACTTAACATTTGTTTGTCTCAGTTTCCTCAGCTGAAAAGTGGGAACAATAACAGCACATACCTCATAGAGTTGTTGTGAGCTTCAAATGAGATCATTTTTGTAAAGTTTTTAGCACAGTGTCTGGTACATAGTGGGTGCTATATAAATGCTTATTCCCTTCCCCCTTCACTTATATTATTCCTGTGTAGCTATGTGACTTGAATGGAAGGAGAGAGCAAGGAAGACAGGAAGTGTGGCTCAGGGAACTCTGGTTACCCACACGGGTGAGTTTTGCTGCGTGTGTGCGTGTGTGCGTGTATGTGTGTGCAAAAAGCCTCATGTATTAGCTGATATTGTCAGCTACAGGAGGTCTCAGACATAGCACACGTTACAGTTAGTCATGACACAGGGTCTTGAGGTCATAGAAATCATTGAAAGCTACAACCCTGGATGATACCTTCTTAGCCCTTCTTTAGTTTCTCAGATATGACTATGCCAAAAGTTGTGAGGCCTTGTAGTCAGAGGCCCCTAAACACTCACCCTTCTCCACAAGTAAGCATATTAGACCTCTTTTTGGTAGAGCAGAGCCACTCAAGCTATCTAGGTAGCCTTCCTACATATCTGTCTTTGTGTCTTGTGTGCCCCTGGGAAAAGTCTCATGCATTAGTTAGCTGCTAGGGATCTTTCTTCAATAGAGCATAACACCCCAAAGGTAGGAAATATAGGCAACGATAGTCAGTAAACATTTATGAAGCACCTACAGTGTGCCAGGTACTGTGGCAAGCTCTGGGGATACAACTACCAAAAGAAGGAAAATGAAAGAAAGAAAGAAAGAGAGAAAGAAAGAAAGAGAAAGAAAGAAAATGCCTACCCTCAAGGGACTTGCAATCTAATTGGGAAAGACAAAACAGAAAAGGAAGATGAATAGTGGGGCAGTGGGTAGGTACTGAATATGAAAGCATAGTGGAGAAGTTACAGTTAGAGAAGTCCCAAGGTAGTATAGCCAGGTGAGGAATGAGGAGAGGTCTAGGCTAAAGTGTCTCCTAGAAGTTTGGAATTCATGGCCTCACCTCCTCTCCAGGTTGACAGGCAGAGGGTAGTGTATAGTACCAAGGCTGATGAGATCTTACCTGCTGATGAGATTGTCCTGATAATCAATGATTATATTATTTCACAAGGTTAGTGATAGATGTGTCCTTGTCAATACCTTCAGAGCCCTTTTCTATTTGGACAGATGTGCCTGTGTCAAATTCTAGGATCCAGGCACTTAGAGGTTATCAGACTCTCACTAAAATCCATACAATTATTTAAGACACTTACTAATTGTGTTACCCTGGGAAGACCACTTAACCTGTGTTTGCACCTGTTCCCTCAACTATAAAATAGGGATAATACCTATTTTGTTAGTATTATATTATACATTATACATTATATATTATTTTATAATTATATATAATATTATTATATAATTTTATGTATTATATAATATAATAATGTATTATATGTATTACATATATATATTATGCACCTGCCTTGCAAGATTGTTATAGTGATCAAATAAGATATCGTAAATGTTGCTAGCATAGTACATGACACATTTTCATTGTTGTTCAGTCATTTCAGTCGTGTCTGACTCTTTGTGTTCCCCATTTGGGGTTTTCTTGGCAGAGATACTGGAGTGGTTTGCCAATTCCTTCTCCACCTCATTTTACAGATGAGGAAACTGAGGCAAACAGGGTTAAATGACTTGCCTAGGGTCATGCAGCTAGTAAATGTCTGAGGCTGTATTTGAATTCAAGAAGATGAGTCTTCCTGACTCCAGGCCCAGTACTCTATCCACTGTGTCACCTACATTTGGGTGTTTAATAAATGCTTATTCTATTCCCTCCTCCTTAAGATTACATTGCTAGTTGGGAGTAGTATAAATACAAGATAGTATTTATATCTTCTGAGTACTTACCTAGGATTCATTTCCTTTCACACTGATATCTTTCTGTCTTGTTCCTAGTGATAAAAGTTCTCAGGTTCAAATGCCCATCACAATAGTTAAAAATTGTTCTCTGGCTTTAAACTGAGGTTTACAACCTCCATTGAAAAGTCAAAAGGATAATGTCCTATTATTACAGCTTTGTGGATAGAGTGCTGGACCTGGAGTTGGGAGGATCTGAATTCAAATCCAGACACATTTACTAACTGTGTGACCCTAGGCAAGTCACATAATCTCCGTTTGCTTCAGTTTCCTCAACTGTAAAATGGGGATAATAATAGCACCTCTCTCCCAGAGTTGTTATGAAGATCAAATGAGAAGATATTTGTAAAGCATTTAGCACATTGACTGGCACAGAGAAGGTACTTAATAAATGTTTGTCTCTTTCCTTCCTCTTCAAGCTCTAGAAACAATGAAGTTAATATCTTTTCTAAGCTATCATTTGCTAGTGAGTTAGTTACTTAGGGAAATATATTTCATGGGCTCCTAAGTATGGAGTTAGAAGAGCCCTTCAGGGTCATATGGTCTAACCTCCTCATTTTACAGATGAGAAAATGAAGTACTACAGACAGTGGTTTGGTAATTTTCCCAGAGTCAGTCAACAAGCATTTATTAAGCAGGAGGCATCAAAATATGAAAAACCAGCAGGTATATGGGAGAGGTAAGGGAGCCAGGGGAGAAAAAGAATAAGTTTTTGGAGGTTGGGGGAAGATATAAAGAAAGGCAAAAACATGGCCCATGCTTTCAAGGAGCTCACATTCTAATGTGAGCAAAAATAAAAATGTACATATGGGGGCAGAGCCAAGATGGCAGAGTAAAAGCAGTGACTTGCTTGAGCTCTCCTCCCAAACCCCTCCAAATACCTGTAAAAAAATGGCTGTAAACAAATTCCAGAGCAGCAGAACCCACAAAAAGACAGAGTGAAACAAATTTCCAGCTCAAGATCCTGGATGGTTGATGGGAAAGCTCTATCGCGCTGGGCTTGGAGAGGAGCGAAGTTCAGCGTGGCCGCACAGGCAAAGACCAGGCCTCAGTGAACCTGGGGCAAGCCTCAGGGGACTGAATCACAGGCAGCTGGGGCAGTTTCCAGACTTCTCAACCCACAAATGCCAAAGAAAACTTAGAAGGTCAGTAGGAAAAGTCTGTCAGATCTCAGTGAGAGAGAAGCTCCATCCCAGCCCCACTCCCAGTGCAGCCCCCAGGGCAGCAGCTGCTTCTGGAGCTCTTGCCCCATAGACTGAGGAGAATTGAGTGGCTGATCAGAGGGGGATTGCAGGGATCTCTTTGCTGGTGCTGAGGCAGGAATCTCTTGCTTTCCCCGTGCTTGGATCTGGGTCATAGTTCTGGGTGGTGGTCCTGGGGTGAGGAGGAGTGCTAGCGTGATAAAGGTGTGGTGGTGGTGGAGGGGAAATCCTCCTCACAGTTCCAAGGCAGAGAAGAGTGCTTGTGGTCACTCATATACCAGAGCACAGGCCAGAAAAGGAGTAAACATCTCTCCTTTCATCATACCACCTTGGAAGAACAGAAATTTACAAGTCCCTAAAAGTATCTCTGAAAACAGCTGCACAAAACCCCCAAGGCTTGGAACAGTACATTCTCCACACTGGAAGCAGACCCCTACCTTAACAAAGAGTTTAATAGCCAAGTAATTGGCTGGGAACATGAGCAAATAGCGCAAAAAAAAAAAGTCAGACCATAAAATCTTACTTTAGAGACAAAGAAGATCAAAACATACAACCAGAAGAAGACAACAAAGTCATATGAATCAGTCCCAGGCCATGGAAGAACTCAAAAAGGATTTTGAGAAGCAAATAAGAGAAGTAGAGGAAAAATTGGGAAGAGAAATGAGAGTGATGCAAGAAAATCATGAAAAACTAGTCAACAGCTTGCTAAAGGAGACCCCAAAAAAATACTGAAGAAAATAACACCTTAAAAAATAGCTTACAGGGGCAGCTAGGTGGTGCAGTTGATAGAGCACTGGCCCTAAAGTCAGGAGGACCTGAGTTCAAATCCGGCCTCAAACCAAACACTTGACACTTACTAGCTGTGTGACCCTGGGCAAGTCACTTAACCCCATTGCCTAGCCAAAAAAAAAAATAGCCTAAGGAGCAGCTAGAGGGTGCAGTGGATAGAGTACTGGCCCTGGATTCAGGAAGACCTGAGTTCAAGTCTGGCCTCAGACACATAACACTTACTAGCTATGTGACCCTGAGCAAGTCACTTACTCCCATTGCCTAGCCAAAAAAAAAAAAAAATAGCCTAACCCAAATGGCAAAAGAGGTCAAAAAAGCCAATGAAGAGAAGAATGCCTTAAAAAGCAGAATTGACCAAATGGAAAAGGAAGTCCAAAAGCTCGCTGAAGAAAATACTTCCTTAAAAATTAGAATGGAGCAAATGGAAGCTAGTGACTTTATGAGAAATCAAGACGTTATAAAACAAAACCAAAAGAATGAAAAAATTTAAGACAATGTGAAATATCTCATTGGAAAAACAACTGACCTGGAAAATAGATCCAAGAGAGATAATTTAAAAATTATTGGATCTGAAAGCCATGATCATAAAAAGAGCCTAGACATTGTCTTTCAAGAAATTATCAAGGAAAACTGCCCTGATATTCTAGAACCAGAGGGCAAAATAGAAATTGAAAGAATCCACACACTCAATTGGATATTGTTATAAAAATTGGATATCTGTTATAAAAAAATCTATCTTACCCTACAGGAAAATAGGGGGGAAGGGGATAAGAGAGAGGAGATAATAAAGGAGAGGGCAGATTTGGGGAGAGGGTAATCAGAAGCAAATACTTCTGAGGAGGGACAGGGTAAAAAGAGAGAATAGAATAAATGGGGGAGAAGATAGTATGAAGGGAAATATAGCTAGTTTTTCACAACATGACTACTATGGAAATGTTTTGCATGACTACACATGTATAGCCTGTATCAAGTTGCCTGCCTTCTCAATGAGGGTGGGTGGGGAGGGAGGAAGGGAGAAAATTTGGAACTCAAAGTTTGAAACAACAAATGTTAAAAATTGTTTTCACATGCAACTGGGAAATAAGATATACAGGCAATGGGGTATGGAAATCTATCCTGCCCTACATGAAAATAGAAGGGAAAGGGGATAAGAGAAAGGGGGGGATATAAGAGAGGGCAGATCAGAAGAAGAGGTATTCAGAATGCATGCCGTCTTGGGGCGGGGGGAAGGATGAGAAAAAAATTGGAACTCAAAATCTTGTGGAAGTGAATGTTGAAAACTAAAAATAAATAAATTAACAAAGTATAAAAAAATGTACATATAAGCTCTATACAGTGTAAGTGAAAGGTAATATCAGAGGGAAGGCACTAGGAACTGGGCAGGGGGCAGGTATTGCACCAAACAGAAAAGGCCTCTTGCAGCCTCTTGCAAGAAGCCAGGGAATCCAGGAGGGGGAGGTGAGGAGAGAGAATGTTCTAGCCAGGAAGAGACAGCAGTGAGAGCTCATGGAGTCATGTCATGTGCAAGGAACATCAAAAAGGTCATTGTTGCTGAGACATTGAGTAGGAGGTGTGGAACAAAAGATGAGAAGATGGAAAAGGTAGAAAGGGAAAAGGTCATGAAGGCTTTAAAAACCAAATAGAGTTTTATCTATGTGATTCTGAAGAAAGTCTATTGAGTAGGGGGGAGAGGGTGCCATGGTCAGACCTGTACTTTAGAAAGATCATTTTGGCAGTTGAGTGGAGAATGGACTGTCTTGGGGAGAGACTTGAGGCAGGAAAACCAAACAACTTTTGTCATTGTGTAGTCCAGGCATAAGGTGATCATCAGGCTGGCAGTTGTGTGAATGGATAGGAAGGAATATGTACAAGAGATATTTCTCTTATGAAGGCCAGCAGACAACACAGAACCTATGACCAAATACTTAACCCAAATTTTACAACAAGGTACTATAAACACCCCATAAAAGAAAAAGAAAAAATTCCAACTTCTTCTCTTGCCCAAAAAATTGTATGCAGATGTTCCAGTTCACAGGGGCACTGTGCTCCTAGCCTCCATGATATAGAAGGGATAACTGTATTGTGAAAGTAGAAACAAGACTTGGCAAAAGATTTGTTTGGGGTTGGAGGAGGATGTAACACAGATAATAAATGGCAGGGCCAATATTTGAACCTGGGTCCTCTGACTCAATCCACCATTTTTTGTATTGTACCAAGCTGCCTCTTAGTAAGCTAGTAGTATTCTTCAATAGGTTAGACACTAGAAAAAATCTGGCTTATTGATTACAGATTTAGACTGATAGCCTGGGCCTCCTTTGTTCTCCTTCTTCATCCTCACCTGCTCCCAAACTAGCCATAATATGAAAGTGTGTCAAGAGAATTGAACATTTTATATTTCTCTAAATTAAAAAAAAAAACTATATGGGCTCTTCATGATATTTTCCCCTAACAATGGACCTTGTTATAAAAGATTTCCTATCTCTGTTGTAGAGAGAGGTAAGAAATGAGAAATGTTTACATAATGCCATCTGCCAAAGTAATCAATTTGCCTTTATGTATTATCATAATCTGCATTGGAGAACAGAAATGGGGTGGACTTAAGGAAAACAAAATGTTTCCTGGATTTATGCATGTCATGCTTAGGAAAATAATGGAGAAAAATGGACCTCATAATTATATATGCATGTTCACACAGAAAAATAAGTGGAAATTAAAGGTAATCAAGCAAAGCTTTAGAAAACAAATTTCTGGCCAAGATAAAACTGCTCCCGGAAACACCAGGGTGATTCAGGGTTGCCAAGAAAATCAGTCTCTCCATCATTCTTACAGCCTGACAAAGGTGTGGTAAGAGTGCTCTGTTGCCTGGGGAACACCTGATGACATTACCAACGTTGAAAACTATGTTAAAAGGTCAGTGTTCAGGTGGTTGAGCTGAATGCTCCCAGGAAAGGGCAGTCCCAGAGGTTTTCTGAACTTCTGCCATGTAAACACAGGACCATGATCACTGCATCAGAGGTACAAAGTGAATCTTAATATAGACTTTATTTTCTTTTCATGACATGGCCAAAACTCTCCACTGTAGTTCATGGTAACTAATGAAGGGGATTTTTGACTAGAGAAAACAAACAAGAAAATAATTCCATTATCTGTGAACCAATTCTAGGAAATGAAGCAAATGTGACTCACTCTACTACTAATTAAAAAAAAGTATGTCACCATCCTTAGAAATAATGCTTGATTTCTTTTCACTCCTAACTCTACTCCCAAACATAAAAATCTTATTATACATAAATTCCTCTATTGTGCCCTTTGTAAAAGAATGTTTCATTTAAACATTTTAATTTCTACCAAAATCAACCAAGTCCTATGATATGGAGGAGATGCTGAATTCTTGGAAGTGGTGTCATCAGAAACGCTCTATCAGATTGTACCAGGCTGAAAAGGCTTTGGGTTCAGTATCAGAATCAGAATCACAGAATTTCAAAATTGTAAGGGACCTCACCAATCTTATAGTCTAATTTATACCCAAAAGGCATCACCACTATAATGCAACTAAATACTAATTATCCAATCTTTGACCAAAGACCTCTAATGACAGGAAACACACTTCTTCTTAAGGCAGCCCATTCCACTTTTAGATACCTCTAATTATTATGTTTTTCCTGATATTAAACAAAACTTCCCCTTTTGACACTTTTATCCATTGCTCCTAGTTTTACCCTCTGAGGCTAAAAGGAAGTCCAATCCTTCTTCCACATGACAGTCCTTCAAATAAATGCTAGAAGATAACTCTCCTGCCCTGCCTCTTTAAATCTCCTCTTCTCCAGGCTTATGATCCCCACTTCCTTCAAGTAATCACTTCATATGGGCATGAACCCACAGATGTCTTCTATCTTGATTGGCCTCCTCTGGAAATTCTCCATCTTATCAAGGTCCTTTCTAAACTTTTTCCCAGAATTGAACACAAGACTCCAGATATCATCTGACCAGGGCAGAGTATTATATTTGCTGTCGAGACATTTCAGTAGTGTCTGACTCTTCATGACCCCATTTGGGGTTTTCTTGGCAAAGAAACTGGAGTGGTTTGCCATTTTCTTCTCCAACTCATTCTACAGATGAGGAAACTGAGGAAAATGGGGTTAAATGACTTGCCTGGGATCACATAGATAGTAAGTGTCTGACTCTGGCTTTGAACTCAAGAAGATAAGTCTTCCTGACTCCAGGCCTAGCACTGTATCCACTGTGCCACATAGGTGCCTCGATAATGAAGTCTAAAATTACATTAGCTTTATGGCTTTGATCACATCACTGACTCATAAAGTCCTTTTCAACAAACTACTTTCTATACATACTTCCTCCTCATCCTATGCTTGTGAAATCAACCCTTTGAACCCAAGTGTAAAACTTTATATTTATCCCTATTAAATTTCATCCTATTAGATGTTGCCTACTGTTCTCTCCTCTTCTTCTGAGATCCCTTTAGGTCCTGACTCTGTCATCCAGCATGTCAGCTTTTCTTTCCTGGCTTTATGTCCCCTGAAAACCTGATGAGGATGCTGTCTATAGCTTTATCCATATTATTGATGAAAATGTTGAGCAGGACAGGGCCAAATACAGATCCTGGGGCGGTCCTCTAGAGACCTCCTTTCAAGTTGGTATCAAACCTTTAATGCCTACTTACCCTGTGAGTTTGGCCATTGAACTAGTTCCAAAGTACAGTAATCTAATTGTACTACCATCTATCCCCTATCTCTTCATTCTTCCCAAGAATAGAATAAAATAATTTCTCTTTTGAATACTTTGCTGAAATTCAGTTGTGTCTAGCGCATTCCCCCTGATTTACTAGTTTAGTAACTATCACAAAAGGAAATGAGGTTAGTCTGGCATGACCTGTTCTCTTTTTTTTTTTTCTTGTTCATTATTTCCCTTGACATTCTTGACCTTTTGTTCCTCTCTACGAATTTTGTTATTATTTTGTCTGTTTCTCTCAAGTTAACTCTTTGGTTTCTTTAAGAAGGCCAGCATGATTTAATGGCCAGAGAACTGTTCTCAGGGCAGGAAGATAAAGGTTCAATTACTGCATGTGGGGACATGTTGGCTTTGGGACCATGGAGAAGATAAACTCTCAGGACCCCAGGCAGCTCTCTAACTTGTGGAACAGCTGCTGATCTACAACAATGAAAGAAGTTTCCTCATTGGGAGTTTGCTACATAAATAAAATTACAAGTCTATAAAAAAAAATACCCTGGCCGTTTAATTGGTAGGACACCATCTCTATAAATTAAGCTGTAGCACTCCCTCTGGGGCTGTGCTCCCAACTGTGCATTCATAGATTGCCAATTGGGTCCTTAGGAGGGCAACTACCTCAGTAGTAGTAAGTAGTAAATAGTAGTGAGTACCCTTCTAGGGTACTTAGTGGGTCTATTCCTAAAACTAGAGCTCACAAACTCCACCATTGTGCTTTAATAGTCAGCAGATAGAATTAACCCAAAGTAAAGCATCTACTGGGACGATGTTCCAAGAATAGTAGTTATAAAACATTCCCTTCATAAACCTACAGCGTGCTCTTCCACAAATACATACAGCATGCATGGAAGAGTAGGCAGAGATATAGAACACCTTGCTAGTATTGGTACACATGGAGAGAACACATGTGGCCAAGGTAGCTCACACCTTTTGGCACTACAGGTGCCCCGTCTTTTTAATTCTTGTAGTGTTCTCTCCCTTGGGTGTAGGGTCTTCAGTAGGCAGCTTGTTCAGTTTGGCTCCTTGGGCCTACTCCTCCTTACATCTTGATTCCTGACTACCAGAGCTCTCTTGAATCCATGGCTGACTCTCTTCTTAGCTGTTTCTTGCCTTGACTGTCTTGGATAGCTTTCTTTTTAAAGGCCACGGTTGCTTGGCCAATCTTTAGCCAGCTAGTGGCAGGCTACCCCTCTAATTGTATCAGGGAGAATTCCTTTACACTTCATAAAAAAGTAGCACAGCATGTCCTTAAAATTCATTTAACTCATTAATACCTTGTCTATTTAATGCCTACCTGCCATTTAATTCCTGTGATAACATCAAATGGTCAGAGGGAAGCAAAGAACCAGCATTCCTTGATAAATTCTCCTTTTTCACACATACCAATTAGACATTTACTGTCCCCAGCAAATCAAGTAGGCTGTTTTTGGCACATTCTTCCACACTCCCAATTGTGGATAGTTCTCTAATAACTTGGGGAGGCTCAAACATTATTCTTTTGAGTACTTTCCTCAGTGCCTTGTATTAAACAGCTTCAGCAAAATTCATGAGGCACAGTTCTTGGACAATCTGGAAATTAACATGCTTTCATGAGAGAAAAGGCCTACCATTGCTAGTGGACCTGGAATTATACACCCCAAATTCATGGTTATACAATTTAATAAGCTGATATCACTTTACAAAATTCTTATAGGTTACCACCTGTCTTACTGTTTGCAAAGGCCAAAGGTAATAAGGAAAAGGGAAAACAAAATCAAGCTTTCTCCCTCTGAGGGAAAGTCGGGTGACAAGATGGCTCCCAACAGGAATAAAGGGGTTCAATAGAAGTTATTCTTTCATTTTCAGGTGAGCAATCAAATTGGGTAGAAATTCCTCTGCATCAGTGTAACACAGGGAATTTCAACTATAGGTACATGCAAAAAATTTCCAGCGAGTCCATGAAACATATAGGATACCTAAAATTTTCCCAAGGCATCTCTGTAGCACATAGGACAATACAAATGGAGATCCAAACTCACTCCTCAATAGGACAGGCAGCTTGTTTAAAAAGGAATAGAACAAACTCAAAAAATTGCCAAAGAAATGAAGCTCCCAAAAGGGAACTAGGCACTTAAGGTTGGTTGATTTCTCAGAGTTTCTGGCCCTGAGTCAAACCAAACTTATCTTAAGGACCTGTCCTTATGGACTATCATCCATAAGGACCTCAGACAAGTCGTCTGGACTCATGCCACAATAAAGTGAGCAGTGTAGGTCTGCTCAAAAGTTGTTTTTTTTTTTAAGTTACAAGTGACTTCTTCCCATATACCTAAATTGAATTCAGTTTTCAGTTTTTAAGGTACTATTAAATTTAAAATGCAGTAATACTTCTGCCTTTCATATGTTCAAAGTTGTATAGAAACCACTCTCCTATGGAGCCACATATCCTCTCAGTCACCTGGGTTTGTATCCTGGGTATTATCCGTGACTTCACTCTCTCTCACCCCACCCCTGCCAAGTCTTGTCAATTGTACCTTCACAACATCTTTTGTACATGCCCTCTTTTCTCCTCTAACATTGCTACCTGGTGCACCTCGTGCTTTGATTATTGACATAGTTTTCAAGTCTCTTTCCATTCTAGTCCATCCTCCGTTTAGCTGTCAAATTCATTTTCCTAAAGCAGAGGTCTGACCATGTCCTCCTTTCCCCACCCCCCAATTAGATAAATCCCAGTGGCTTCCTTTTGCCTCCAGGATTAAATATAAAATTCTCTGCTTGGCAGTCAAAAGTCCTCATGACTTGGCTCCCTCCCATCACATATTCTATAATCTGGTGACACTGGCCTCTTTGCTGTTTCTTGAATAGGACACTGCATCCCTTGACACTAGGCATTTCCATTGGCTGTCTCCCATGCCTGGGATTCTCTTGAGCCTCACCTCTTTTATCTCCTGCTTCCATAAGACCTTTAGGTCTCAATAAAAATCCCGTCTTCTATCAGAAAGCCTTTTTCATTTTTCTTAATGCTAGAGCTTTCCCTCAGTTGTTTATCTCCAGTTTATTCTGTCTATACTTTGTTTGTACATAGTTGTCTCCCCTATTAGACTGTGATCTCCTTAAGATCAGGGACTGTTTTTCTTTTCTTTTTTTGTATCCTCCATGCTTATCACAGTGAATGTTTCTTGACTTGACTTGGTTGACTATTACGGAAGGAGGATCCCACTTCCTAGCTATGGACTTGAGAAGTAGTTGTTATTTGCCAGTTTACCATCTGGACTTGTCTCTAGCAAATCTCTAAGGTCATGAATCGGTTTGTTGTTATGAGCTATGTTTGTCTGCTAAGACCTAGTAACTTCTAGGACAAAATACAAATTCCTCAGCCTGGCATTTAAGACCTTTCATAATTCATGTGCCATCTTATGTTTCCAGATCCATTTCATATTATTACTTTTCATGGAATCTGTATTCTAGCTAAAGTGGCCAACTATTCCTGGGTCTTGATGTACCATTTCCTCCCTCCAGCCTTTGCTCAGGCCCTCTCTTATCCTTGGAATGGACTCCATTCTTGTCCAACCCCATCCCAGAATCCCTAGTTTGCTTCAAAACTTGGGCTCAGGTGCCTCCACCTATGGAAATCTTTCCTGACAACCCCAGTTGAAAGTGCTCTCTTTCCTGAAATTACTTTGTATTCATTTACCTTTGTATTTACTCTTATTTCCCCCACTGCCCTAGAATGTAAGCTCTGTGAGGGCAGGAGTTGTTTTATTTTTGTTTTGGTATCACTCCTAGCTAGCACAGTGTCTTGCACAAAGTAAGTGCTTAACAAATGTTTATTGGATTGAATTCCACACACATGTACACACAAATCATCTGCCATCATCATCTACCTTAGCAAGAGGGCTAAACTAGCCATTTCTCAAATTTGGGGGGAGGGAAAGGATATCAAGATACTCCATCTTTAGTGCCAGAGAATCCTAAGGCAAAAGTGATGGGAAGCCTTGGCTGTACATGTAATAGAGATCACTATTATGATTTCCATAGGGAAGGGAATAAGCATTAATTAAACTTCTACTGTGTGTCATGCATTGTACTAAGTGCTTTTCACAATTATCTCATTAGATTTATGCTACAACCCTACAAGGTTGGTGCTATTATTATCTCCATTTTACAGTTGAGGAAACTGAGGCAGACAGAGGTAAAGTAACTTTCCCAGTGTCATGTAGCTAGTAAGTGAGTGCAATTACATTTGAACTCAGGCTTTCCTGACTCCAGGCCTAATACTCTATCCACTACATCACCTTTATTATTTTATTATGTATTATTCCCTGGATACTTTAAAGGACATAAAAATGCTGTCTTATCTGACCCGTGCCCATATGTTCTGGAGAACTGAAACAACTACGGCAAAATGATCCATGTATAAACACCAAAAAGTGATGTTTTATTTTTTTGTTGTTATAGTTTAAAATGATTGTCTTTTAGGTGAGTAAATTCAGCCCTACTTACTTATGTTCCTTTCCTTCTCCCTTTCTCTGTTCTGTTTCTCAGGACAAATGTTGCCTTTCATTTCACTGCCAGCCCTTCTCAACCTCAGGTAAGTCACATATCTGAAGGGTATGTATTATTCACCCACTTTATTAAGAAAATTAAGAAAGCTACATACAATGTCAGAGAGAAATCAATGTGTGCTTTATTCACTTTCCGGAATTTTGGACAGAGAGTTTAATCTTACTTCTGAAACTAATGTAAAGTAGAAGAAATGATATTTATTTGCAGGATGTTACTATACCATGCCCTATCCTGAACCTGAGCATATGGTTTAGATCAGGTTCAGTCCTGGGAGGAACCTTCCTCTAATTATAGACATTAGGCTTCCTTTTCTCATACTCTTTCACTTATTAAATGCCCTAATCGGGTGGGCTGGGCTGGGGGAAATTACTTAAGAGTTATATAACTTATATGTAGGTCTCCCCAAAACCAGAAATACTTAATATGCAATATTAATCATATAGGGGAGAGATAATTTATTCCTGTACATAATAATCTAATTTCTCATTAACAGAATGATTAAAATGAAAATTAGTAACAACTTAGAACTACTGTTATAATTTTCTGGGAAGCTAATATTTAAACCTCATCAGAACATAGAGCAGTCGGTATTGCTAATTAGATATTTTCTTCTTCACCTCTGCTTGGTACTGTCCTTACAACTCTTGATAAAACAGCCAATCTTCTTGTTAGAGGACAACCTCTCAGATGTGGAATCTTCCCTTGCCACCAGCTAGCTACAGCTGATGGGACCAGAGTCTCCTGGCCTTTCAAACTTACAAGATCATTTCCAAACCCGGACACATTCATTTTGGGTACTCATTTGAAAGGTGGCCTAGCATCCATTCCAAAGCTTACCTCATGTGAGTCAAGTTAAGACTTAACCCCATGGCTTCTCAGGGGGGCAAATTGCCCCTTCTCCCATATGACTCTTGAGAAATAGCTCAAAATAGTCCACATACTTGGCAACCATAAAGGAAGAGATTGTCTAAGATAGCTAAAGCTCAAGTAACTAATGTATAAACCCAAAATTTTCTACTATGATATACTTTAAAACAAATTGGTACAACAAAGTAGAAAGTATTTAATATTTATATTTGTCTTTCCTAGTTATTTATCCTCTTCTCTATGGAGTTTTCCAAATGATATTCTGCAAAACCCTTTTGTTCCACAGATCTCAAACTAGGGATTCTATATGACTATTGTAATATTAATGTTTTTCTTCCAAAATGTTAAATATGAAATTATATGTATGTCTGAAAAAAATGAAAAATACATTTATATGTTCTATCAATATAACTTAAGCCCAAAGTGTTCTGTGGTCAAGTTAGGGAGTCAAGATCATAGGAAACAAGATGGGCAACATACGTCAATTTCACTAAGATCTAATCATGGAAATAGCTTCCTTCCCATTTCTAGATATTTCAAGGGGGCATGTACTAATCTTAGTGAAATGGGCTAATCCTTGTAGGTAAAAACATCTGGCTGATGTGAGTGCAGGGGCAAGGAATCAATAGCAAATCTTTGAAGGAAAAGCCTGACATTTTGATAGTTTCTCTCTCAGCTTCCAGTTTCCTTGTTTATGAAGCAGTAGTCTTTCTCTGTTACAATTTCTTATTACTCCTAGGATCATTAAACTCTAATTTGTATTCCTCCCATCTTGTATTTGACATTTTATAAATTTAATACTTTTTAATAGTGGGATTATGTGCATCTGGTAGTATGTGAGGTAGAAGGTGAAGGGTTTGCAGATGAATTAGTTATTTCCACTTGTATGGTTTCCACCTTAGGGTGGGCAGTGCTCCATGTTCCCAACTCCTCTCCCAAGGGTGGTGTTCTCTCTAGGGGAAACTCTTAGCTCCATCCCTCGGGGGGAACAAGTTTCTTAAACCTGCACAGGTAGAACAAGAAACTGATAGTACCTAAAGCCACTGGCCTCAGTATAAATGAATCTAGCCATTCCTTCATAGGGTCCACTATAAAGCTCAGTTGTGCCTGAGTTTCTTTTGGTTTGCCCCTACTCGGCTGTTCTTTATGTTTGGGAAGCTGTAAAATATGAATCAATAAAATATCTTTTCATCCTGTCTCTAAACCCCTATGCTGGAAATATTCCCAGCAGTTATGAAAAATCTAACTCTCTCCCTAAATACCTGGCCACCCATTTGCACTCCTCCCACCAAGGACACACATATATCAGCGCAATAATAACAACCATATGGTTTTAAAAGCCAGTTTCTTTTAAAGGAAGTGGTAAAACAGAAAGCCAACAGACTTTAATTAACAAGGATTGATAAAAACAGATTTATCTCTCCCTAGAGATGATAGGAGGAAGAAGCAGAGAGGATGAAAGTTTTGTTTGTCTCTGCACCATCATGGGCACAGCAGTTGCTGTCTGGCTTATACTCAGTCCAAGTGATACATGAGTAGCATTTTTTTACTCCTAGCCCCTTTTAATTTTGCGGTTTAAGCTGCTTAATCACAGAGACTGTGGCAGGGGCAGAAAGCAGGCCCAGCCTCCTGCTTTTTGTCACAACAGTGTTGAAGCCTCTCTGGTAGAGGAGGTCATGACAGGAATGGGCAGCAGCCCCTGATTCCCCACACCATCACATTGCCCTGGTGCTGAAGTTTCCTAGTATAATTCTGCCAGAACTCCTCATGCCTCTCCTAAGGTTTCAGCTCTCCTTTCTCCTTTCTCCTTTAGGATGAGAAAGTGTAATACTTCTCTTTCAGACGGTCACGGCCCTTAGGGGCTCCATTAGCTAGACAGTGGGTAATTTAGATCTGCCAGCAGACATCCATCCTCCTATGTCTCTGCACATATACAAGACCTTTATTTACTGATTTATAGTAATTTTGCTAGTTTCCTCCTAACAACTATTTTCAAGATACAAAGAGAAGGTTTTTCAATTTTAAGTATTCAAATAAAACAAAACTGAAAGCATTTTAATTTATTTTATCACAGCACTAACAAAAATGCTTTTGTGTCAGCGGCCTGAACCTAACTGAATATAGTCGTTGTTTTTTGCCATATTGAATTCCTAGAAATTTAATTATAAGACAGATGCTATTTTACCATAGGAACAAAGTTATTCTTGTAGGTTGAATTCCTAAGAAACTGATTTCAAGTAAATCACCAAATACATCATAAAAGTAAAGTTACAGCTCTAAATCTCTGCGTTTGTTGTTTGAGTCCCCCATAGCAAGAAGAGCCTAGGTTATTTTTGAGGGATCTCATCCTTCTCTTGGCTTAAGTCTCCCCAAATCCTACAGAAAATCTCTTGATTAGACTATGCAATAGGCTATTTGCAAGCACACGGGCCATGATATAGCTAAAGAAAGTTTTAATTAAAGGAACATGAGAAAAAAAAAAAGAATGAGAATCAAAGAATCATGATTGGTAGTGGAGTTAAGTCTCATAAGCAAGGCCCCAGGCTAAGTGTGCCTCGTGGTCACTTAGACCCAGCACAAGAGTCCTGCCATTCTGGTGAATTCTATGAATCAACACAAAGAGTTTACTCCCAACTGCTACAAGTCTTTGTGGGCTCCCTTCTGTGGCAGGCGTATTGTTCCCTGCTTTTGGCTGTCGCCTGTTGTCCTTGGTATCTAGTGAGCAATTCTTCTTCATACTCTCTCCAATGTCCTCTACAGTGGCTGCTTATTAACCCTCCCCCTCAAAGACTAGCTCCTCTAGTCTCCTTTACATAGATACTGTCCCCATTTATCCTTGGATGTCCTCCCAGCATATCTTCACCGGGCCATTTATCTCCCTGGGTACATTTGGTGTTGGACAATTAGGTGGTGCAGTGGATAGAGCACCAGGCATGGAGTTTGGAGGACCTGAGTTCAAATGTGGCATCAGACACTTACTAGTTGTATGACCCTGGGAAAGTCACTTAACCCTATTTACCTCAGTTTCCCCATCTGTGAAATGAACTGGAGAAGGAAATGGAAAACCAATCCAATATCTTTGCCAAAAAAAAAACCCCAAATGGGGTCAAAAAGAGTTGGATATGACTGAACAAGAAAATATTTGGAATTAGACTCCTCTCACTGAGAGTCTCTTTCCTTGTCTAGATAGGAATTAAAGATCTTTTTCCTGCAAAAGTCATAGTTTTAAGAATAAGAAACCAAAGACTTCCCCCTTGCCGAGGATTATTCCCTTCTCGTATAGAAATTTCCCTCCTCCTCATACAGAAATTTACCCACTGGAGCTTCCACCAATCTTGACATACACAAAATTATTCTAGAGTAGTCTTTGTGTAATCTTCTACTCTCTTTGGAGATACACCCTCTCTGGTGTTTAACAAAGGGGCCTGGCATCCTTTTCCTGAGGAACCACACCCTACTGATCTGGGGACTAAGTATTCCAAATAATTCCTGGTTGAGACTACTATCCAATCCATCAGGTGAAGCTGCATCGGTCAGCAGCAATGGAGGCACAAGATATGTCCCATGTAAATGTCAAAATCATACAGGATTCTTTGATACATATGCAAAATTCAAATTTATTTTTATTTTTAGTTCCAAATTCTCCCCTTCCCTCCTCTCCCTCCCCTACCCATTAATAAGGCAATAATTAGAATATCCATTTAACACATGAAGTCATGTAAAACATAGTTCCTTATTAGTCATGTTCTGAAAAAAAAAAGAACAAGAAAAAAAAACAAAAAAAATATGGTTCAGTCTGCACTCTGAGTCTAACAATTCTCTATCAGGAAGTGGATCACATTTTTCATCATGAGCCCTTAGGGGTTATGCTGGATTGTTGTATGAATCAGTTACTAAGTCTTTCATAGTGTACACAGTAACAACAATATTGTAAAGATAATCAGTTGCGAAAGACTTAGTAACTCTGCTTCTCCTGATTCTGCTCACCTCCCTCTGTACCAGATCATATATGACCTTTAGATTATTAATGTCACATGGTACATAAAACAGAGACACATAAATTTGCTAAAGTATCTTTGCCACGGTTGTGGAGGATGTCCAATATAGAGCATAAAGGAAAGAAAAATCCCCTATTGTTGGTGAGTACTTCAGATGCTCCTATTTGCAAGTGATATGCCAATTGCATAAACCCTCAGAATATTGCATAATCTCCTAGATAAGATCTATAATCACTCAAAAAACAAACAAACCCAAACCAATTAGATTTTTAGTTTAATCCTCACAGGAAAACCCAAGTAGATGAAAAGATGCCTATTGTCCAGAATGCGATTTGCAATTGAATGCATAGTCAGTCTGTCGTGGACAGACACTGTAGATGGATAATGAACTTGACCTAGAATCAAATAGAAAATAAGCAGGCTAGATTGTATTTGGAAAATTATATAAGGCTTTCAGTGACTCCAAAACTTATCCCTGAAACAAAGGACCAACTTTTTAATATTGGTATCCAATATACTAGTATCCAATATTAGTATCCAGGCACTGCACTAAATGCGCTAAATACAAAGAAAGGAAAACCAGTCCCTTCTTTCAAAGAACTCACACTCTAGTGAAAGAGATAATGGGAAAATAACTATGTCTATACAAAAGGAATTGAAGATAATCAATAGAAGGAAGGAACTAGCATTAAGTAGAAATCAGGAAAGGCTTCTTATAGAAGGTAGGATTTTTGCTGGGACTTAAAGGAAGATAGGGAGGCCAGGAGGTGGAGATAGCTGTGAATCCTAAAGTAGCGCAGTTTTTAAAGAATTTAAAGTGCAGGTCACCAAAGAGCATTGGAAAGGAACATGGTGAGTTTGAATAGCCTTCAGCTTTTCTCAAGGAAGAACTGTGCAGTAAAAGCAGAATGTTATTAGGAAGACATATACAGCTGGAAAAGAAGGTGGGCTGGTTACATGATGGGAGCTAGGGATAACAAAGGGATGAACCTTTGGCTCAAATGGTGCCCACTTGCTATTAGGATATCTGGGAAGGCCTCCCAGGATGTTGAAGGGACCCTGGGAAGGCTCTGGAGAATGTTCTGGGAGGACATGGTTAAGAGTTGCCCAGGATGAGAGGAGGTGGATGAATTGTTCCCTACTCCATGGAGTATATAGATGTTGGAGTTCATGAGCTCATCAACCAAGTGAGATATAGCTATATTCCTGGGACATACTGTAAGAGAATATACATTTAGGGGCTGGAGGGATAGTAACAGACCCAAAAGGGTTAACAACTCACAGTTTACAAAGAGTCTTATAGCCCAGCCCCTTGACCCTGTGCCAGCTAAAGAACATTTTCCCACTCTCCTTAATTCCCTCCTTCCTGAAATTTTTCTCCTTGGTCTGGGCCTTGATATTAATTTGATTCTTACTGTATTGCTGGGGAATTGTTTAGCCAGGTACTGTGCTAAGTACTTTACAATTAAGATTTCATTTGATCTTCACCACAACTCTGAGAGGTAGGTGCTATTATCATCCCTATTTTGCAGATGAGGAAACTGAGGCAAACAGCGATTAAGTGATTCTCCCAGGGTCACACAGCTAGTAAGTGTGGGAGGCCAGATTTGAACTCCAGTCTTCCTGACTTCAAGCCAGGTGCTCTCTCTCCTGCACTGCCTGGGTGCACCTGTAGAAACTTTCAATGCTCTAGAATCTGCTTCCCCAGCTATCATTCAGTGTAGAATAGTAGGGTTCTGAGTATAAGCAAAGGTTCCCCTTCAGTTGTTCCCCTTCCCACCCGAACTTAATTATCTTGGATAATTTTATCCTCAATTCACTGGCCAAAGCTTAGGAAAATCTATGTCAACCTACCAAACTCTTGGTAAGAAATTATTCCTCCCTCTTCACCCCTAAAACTTTCACCTTAACTTTGGGCTTTCTGTCATCTTTCCCTGGATCGCTATATGATCTGGATGCATTGGAAGCTGTTTCGCTTTCCATTCCATCTCTTATCCTGACTTAGTTACAAAAGCAGACCTTAGATCTTTTTCCATTTTTAATGATTATGTTATACAAGCTGCAGATTTTGTGGCCGAGCCAAGGCAGACTTCCCCCCAGCTCCACCCCATTGATTTTGGGCTTCACTCCTCCCTTGTTTCTCAAGACTAACTTGTTCTCTCATTCTAAATTTGTACTCCCAAGTGTTTCATCCCCTATATCCACAAGAGCCAAGCTTTAAGAGAAGAATAAAACAGAGAGATTTGTGTTTGCCACAGTCTTTGAGGTGACCCTTCACGGGATCCAAACAAACAAGGGATTTCCTATGAATGGTGATGGCTTCTAGGTCCTCCTGTTATTGTACAGACGCACCTGAGGACCAAAAGATTCCAAAACACTTTCCCTTGTTCTCAGCTAAGAATCTAGTTCCTTCTCCACCTCAAAGTCTAGAGTCACTGAGCCACTTTGCCACTATCCAAAAATTGTATATTAGCATCATTTTAAATAAGATCTTATGGGCACATTAGAAATATCAAAACAGTCTATCACCCACACCTAATAATTGGAGAAGGTCTTTTTATTAGGTGTGCAAGACACAATCTTCACTATACATGAGCTATTCTTGGTCTGTGCAAAATCTATCAAATGAATTGGTAAAGGTGGTTGTAGATCTGTGTTTACTATTGTTATTGAAGATGCCTCATACGGGATCCAGATGAATCCATGTATGGTGGGATCCTCTAGGTATATCTGATTGTGGATGTTAATGTGCTGATCACATCAATCGCCAGCACATTAAAGGGGCTCCTCAGTGTTAATCAAAAGCTAACAGCTTAATAATCTATATAGGAAAAATTAAATGGACAAAAAATGCCTATTGTCCAAACAGCCAGCCCATTGAGTTTAATATATCAAAAGGGATGTCTGAGACAGGGGCTGCAGATGAACAATAAATTAGGTCCGGAATTAAAGGAAGAGATTGTATTTGGGAAATTATATAGTGCTTTCAGTAACCCCAATCTACTCCCAGTGCAAAATCTCATCTTTTCATCATCAGTGTTCTCATATGGTTGTGAGTTTTTGGAACACTTCTGTTGTTGTTGTTGTTGTTGTTTTTGTTGTTGTTGAGTCTTTTCAGTTGTGTCCAACTCTTCATGACCCATTGTGGGGCTTTCTTGGCAAAGATATGGAGCAATTTGCCATGTAGTGGAACACTACAGTCTCCAAAGAACCAAAGTTGCCTATGGTCCCAAAGGCCATGGAAAGAGTCATGGTGTATGCAAATAGGTTACAATGTTTTTCCAATATAGGAGTTCCACATGCAAAAGTTAGCATGAGGCATATTATAGACTAAATGTACAATTGGAAAAAAGAAGACTAGTCACATGGCAGGAGCCAGCAAGAAGAGATGTACAACCACAGTCTCACATTGGTAACTGTGAAACGTTAAGGAGACCTAGAGAAAGGCCTTCAAAAGTAAGTTGAGTATATCCTCTGTGGAACACATCAAGGGACAGAAATACCAGCAATCCAGTTATTTGAATTTCCTGGTGAATTTTATCACAAAAAAAAGTGTGAGTTTATAATACTTTGTAAAGTATTCGTTTAGATGTTCAGTCAGTAGCAGCTAAATGAATAAGACCTTTTATTATGATATATTTAATTTTTATTATTGTTATTGGTAACCAGAAAGTATGATGCAGTGAAAAGAACATTGACTTTAGAATCCAAAGAGCTTAATTCACACCTCACCTTTGATGATTACTGTGTGTGTGATCCTAAGCAAGTCACTTAACACCCTTGGGCCTCAGTTTCCTCATATATAAAATGAGGTGGGTTGGACTAGCTGGAGCCCTGAGATGGCCCTAGATGTGTGTATGATCCAATGATCTATGAACAACAATATTCTTTATTTATAAAGTATTTTCTTTCCTAAGAAGCCAGCATTCTTCATGGCTCTTTACTACCACACTGACTTACAGGGGAGTCTTGTTTAGTATGTACTGAATAGTGCTTCAAAATGAAGGAGTAAAGTGAAGTGAATGGGTTTGAAGGAAGAGCATCTATCTGTTTAGAGGCACAAACACACTTTCAGAAAGTGAATCACATGTGTAAATCCAGAGAGCTTCCCCCCCATTGAAAAAAATAAGATTGAGAATTATTGAAGCACACTGTTTTCATTGCCCTATTTCCCAAAATCAGGTTACTTAAGAGTGTTCTGAGTGAAATTTAAGTATGAAAATATTTTACCTTGTTTCTTAAGTATTTGTTTTATTGAAGTAATGGTATACTATTTTTTGAGCTCCAAAATTCACTTGTGATAATGACTGTAATACATAAAATAAGGGGAAAAAATAAAGGTGGCAATCATATGATAGGCTTAAGACAACACAGGACTGTGCAAATGATACTGAATGAACTATAGTAATTAAATAGACACACCTTTTCTCATCTGAGTCATTTCCATATAATTCAAGTGAAATTTCTCAACCAAACACTTAATTATATAGTTGGGCAAAGTTGTGCATTTTACCCTAAGTAATTATGCTATAATGATATTCAATCAATCAGTCAACAAAGTAGTTTAGATTTTATTAAATAAGTTCCACTGACTAGATTCACATTCTAAATTATATGAATCACATTCATCATTGTATCTATTTTCAGATTTTGGAAGTCCTCTAATAATATTTTAAGGCTACCTCATTCCTTTTTTTATTTTTAAACATTTTTATTTTAAGTTTTGAGCTCCCTTTCCTCCCCCCTCCCTGAGATGGTAAGCAATCACATATAGGTTATACATGTGCAATTATGTAAAACATTTCCATATTAGTCATTTTGTACAAGAAGACTCAAATAAAAGAAAAAAATGAACGAAAGAAAGAAAGTGAAAACAGCATACTTCAGTCTATATTCAAATAATATCAGTTCTTTCTCTGGAGGTGGGTAGTATGCTTCAGCATTAGCCGTTTGGGATTGTCTTGGCTCATTGTATTGCTGAGAATAGCTAAGTCATTCATAGTTCTTCATCAAAAAATATTGCTATTACTGTGTACAACATTCTCCTGGTTCTTCTCACTTCATTATGCATCAGTTCATGTAAGACTTTCCAGGTTTTTCTAAAATTATTCTGTTTGTCATTTCTTATAGCACAATAATATTCCATTGCAATCATATACCACAGCTTGTTTAGTCATTCCCCAATTGATGGGCATTCCTTCAATTTCCAATTCTTAGCCACCACAAAAAGAGTTGCTATAAATATTTTTGTACAAATAGGTCCTTTTCCCTTTTTTTGGATGTCTTTGTAATATAGACCCAGGAGTGGTATTGGTGAATCAAAGAGTATGCACAGTTTTCTAGCCCTTTAGGCCCAGTTCCAAATTACTCTCCAGAATGGTTGGATCAAGGGACACCTTGGTGGCATAGTGGATTGAGCTCCAGCCTTGGAGTTAGGAGGACCTGAGTTCAAATCCAACCTCAGACACTTGACACTTAACTAGTCACTTAACCCCAATTGCCTCACCAAAAGAAAAAAAAAAAGTTGTTTACAGAGTGGTTGGATCAGTTTACAACACCACCAACAGTGTTCCAGTTTTCCCATATCTCCTCCAACATCCAGCATTTTCCTTTTTTGTCATCTTAGCCAATCTGATAGGTGTGAGGTTGTTCCTCAGAGTTGTTTTGATTTGCATTTCTCTAATCAATAGTGATTTAGAGCATTTTTTCATATGACTAGGTAGCTTTGATTTCATCATCTGAAAACTGCCTGCTCATATCCTTTGCCCATTTATCAATAGGGGAATGACTTTAATTTTTATAAATTTGACTCATTTCTCTATATATTTGAGAAATTAGGCCCTTATCAGAGATACTTATTGCAAATTTTTCCCTCAGTTTTCTGCTTTCCTTATAATTTTGGTTGCATTGATTTTGTGCAAAAAATTCTTTTTTCATGATGCTCTTGCATTACTCTCATTTTTCCCCCAATTTTTCTTCTTCTCTAATTTGCTTTTTAAAATTTTTAAGCTCTTCCCAGATTTTTTTTTTTTTGGAGCGGGGTGGGAGGAATGGGGAGGTGCAAGGCAATTGGGGTTAAGTGACTTGCCCAGAGTCACACAGCTAGTAAGCGTTATGTTTCTGAGACTGGGTTTTAACTCAGGCCCTCCTGACTCCAAGACCAATGCTCTATCCATTGCACCACCTAACTGCCCCTCTTCCAAGAATTCTTTTTAGCCCTGAGACCAAATTACATTTTCCTTGAGGCTTCACCTATAGCCATTTTGACTTGGCTGTAGCTATGTTGTCCTCTTCTAAGTTTATGTCTTAATCCTCCTTATTACCATAATAATTTTCAGCAGTCAAGCTCTTTTTTTTTTTTTTTTTTTGCTTTTGCTCATTTTTTTTCCCAGCCTTTTTTTGTGACTTGGCATTTTTATGTGAGAGTTGGGCTCTGGTCCTGCACTATCCCAAGTTTTTTTTGCTGGGGCTGAGGGTCTTACTGCTGGCTTTCACTGGGGGGATAGGGCCTCCCTGTTAGCCTCCCCTGGGTGTGGGGTTTAGTTGCTGGCCTGCCCCAGGGGTGGGACCCTGATGCTGGGTTGCTATTGAAATAGAGTCTCTCTGCTGGCAGACCCCAGGGGAGGTGTCTTGCTGTTGGCCAACCCTGGGATGGGGCTTTACTACTGGTCAGCAATGGGGTCAAGATCTGGCTTGTGCTGGGGATGGGGTCACTAGGATGGGATCTTGCTGCACGACACAGACTGCTCACTTGCATAGGAGGCTGCTAGTTTGCAGGAGGGTGGGGCCTCACTGATGGATTGGCCCAGGCTTGGAGCCTTGCCGCAGGGCGCCCACCCTGTGAGGCTGGCTGCTGCTGCTGCTCTTGGACCTCACTCCCCTCCCCTCCAGTGAGATACACCTTTCCTGCCAGGCTGGTCAGCTGCTTCCCTGCTCCTAGACCAATTCTGAGGTGGTTTTCAAGTTGTTTGGAGGGGAATTTGGAAGGCCTTCAGAGGATTCCTTCCTCACTCTGCCATCTTGGCACCAAAAGTCAGGTTACCTCATTCCTGGTCAGAAATTGTACAAATAGTTGTGTGAACCGATGTTACATATTACTATGAGCAAGTCACTTCAATTTTCCAAGCCTCAGCTTCCTCATCTGTAGAATGAGGAAATTGGACTAGGTTTCCTTTAGGGTCCCTTTCACCTCTAAAACCTATTTTCCTGTGAAATCCTTATTAGAAAAATATCCTTGTTGCAGACCGAGAGAGATTCTTTGGCAAAGTGCCAGTAAAATATGTAGCAATCACATTTGGCACAGGTGAAAGGAATTATTAAAGATTCTAGAAGAACAGGCTTACCTGGTTTAATTTGTCATATTGATTATAAAATTGTAAGTAAATAAGAAGTAAGGAAAAAAATTTATTTTTTAAAATGCTTGTTAATTGATTTGTTGGTTGATTAGAAATGTCCTGATATATTTAAGAATGAAAAGGCCTTGTGAAATCTCATTTGTCAGCTTACAAAAAAGGAAGAGTAATTGCTAGTTTAGATGAAAAATAATGGAAAATTATTTGAGTTTTAGCCATTGGAGATGGCTAAATTGATTTTTCTGCCTGATGGCATGGGATAGTCTTTAGCATTTCTAAGGTCTTTCCTATTCTGAGACATAACTAGAACAGGGCAACTGGGGTTTTGCTCCAGGGCGCTAAATTCAGAGAGTGCTGATAGCACCTTCAGCAACATTGAAACAACAGATTTTATCGCCTGGTTAGCAAGGAACATTAGTTAAAATAGAAGGCTAACAAATGATAGGCTAGCTTGAACTTCTCCCAGCACTATTCCCACCGTTTTACTGAGTGTCATCATGTCAATGTTCCAGATCTTTATTTCCTTCTAAGGCCATGTTGCAGTCCCCCAAGTCTGCCTTCCCATCCTAACTGAGGACATGCCTCATAGCACTTGTCCAGGGCACAAAACTTCTAGCTATTATATTCAATTGGCAAAGGTGACAAAAAAGGAAAATAATAAATGTTGGAGGGTCTATGGGAAAACAGAAACATTGATGCACTGTTGGTGAACCTGTGAATTGATACAGCCATTCTGAAAAGCAATTTGGAATTATACACAAAAAGTTACCAAGCAGTGTATAGTTGGATCTTTTGACCCAACTAAGCCACTGCTAGAGATCATAAAAATAGGAAAAGTTCCTATATCTACAAAAATATTAATAGCAGCTCTTTTTTGTGGAAGAAAAAAACTGTAAACTAAAGAGATGTTCATCAACAGAAAAATGGCTGAGGAAGCCGTATATGAATGAGATGGGATGCTATCGTGCTGCAAGAATGAAGAAATTGATTACTTTTTCAAAGAGACATTGAAAAGAATCATGTGAACTGGCACAGAATGAAGTAAGCAGAACCAGGAGAACAATTTATATTATAACATCAATATTGTAAAAGAGAATAATTTTGAAGACTTTTATAAACCAATGAAGAATAAAATGAGCAGAAGCAGAAGGAAAATTTACATAGCAACAACACTATCATAAAGACAACTTTGAAAGCTTTAAAAACTATGATCAATACAATGACCATCCGTGATTCTCAAGTACCGAGGATGAAACATACTATCTACCTCCTGACAGAGAAGTGAGATATATAGGGTGCAGAATCACACACACACACACACACACACACACACAATCAATAAGAAAATTTGTTGTCCTTTGCTAAGCATATTTGTTATTTTTCTTTTCTCTTTTTTCCCCCCAGTGAGGTGGGAAATGAGAGGGAGATAAAATAAATTTCTGTCAATTTTTTTTTAAATAGAGAAGTGAGGATGGGGCACTACAGATGAGGAATATTTCATGCACTGTCAAATAAGGTTATTGTATTATAAATTTTACTTAATTATTTTACTTTTTTATAAGACCATTTAGAATGGAGTAATCTGTAAATGTTTGTAATATAAAAACAAAACACATTGATAAAACTTTTTAAAAAATAGAAATTTAATTATGTTCCTGATTGGGGAAAAGTGTGAACATTTATAAATTTATCTCTTTCTCTTTTTCTCAGTATTTTCTATACAAGTTTCCTAAAGATGTGGACTCTGTTGTCATTAAAGTGGTATCTGAAATGGTCTACCCATGTTCGGTTGTGTCAGTTCAGGATATTGTGGTAAGTCCAAGTAACTTGTTAACTTATTTAGATATTGGTATAGATAGATGGACAGACAGATAGATCATATATATATACACATATATACATATACATATATGTGTGTAAGTATATACATATATACATGCATGTTTACGTATCTACACACATATAGATATACTATAAACTTACTATATACATATGGATGTATATGTGGGTGTGATATATACTATAAATACTACTTCCAGAACAACCTGAAGAATGGGAAGGGAGCCCTTATGTTCTATAAAGTGGAAGGAAAAAGGAGAATGGAAATCATGTCCTCTTATAATTTATTCTCTCTCTCAATTCTCAAGCACCTAATATAGTAACTTATACACAGTGGACATTTCATGTTTTTAGTCATCAATATTAGAACATAAAGAGGCTTTAAATTAAAAGGGAAGCAGAAAGAAAGGCAAAACAAAGGGCTATGTCCCGGGAGAAGCCAGGCCAAATGAAATGGAAACTGCATGAGGGAAATAAATGGGTACATTTATGCTATTTTGAAAGTTTTGCCAGGCTGCATTAAGCAATTTATGGAGTACACTGTGTTATGCAGCATCACAGATTATATTTTTGCAGTTGTCTGTGATATAAAAAAAAAATTGACCTTAGAGACCTTACGTATTATATGTGGGAGAAATCTAAGAGGGCTGTTTAATTTTTTTCTAGGGAAACAATATCCATAGGTCCACAATAAGAAATTCTTGTGCTTGTATAACATCTAGACCTTTAAATATAGGTACCAAAACAACTGTGGCAGTGTTTTATGTGGCCTTTTCTTTTTACCCCAAACCTTTCATAGTGCCCAGTGTATGATCTTGACCATAACGTGGAATTTAATGGTGTTTATCAGTCCATGACCAAGAAAGCAGCTATCACCGTACAGGTGAGATATTTTCCCCTTGTAGTAGTTTTCCTTTTTCTATGACTCTCAGACAAAATGCTTTATAATAAATTACCTGCAATACTCTGGCATCCCAGAATGAAAACTATTCTCTATGTAACTAGTAACTTTCTGCTTTCAAGATTAGTTTAAGGCGGATGGATTCTGAATGCAGATTGAAGCATAATATTTTCACTTAATTTTTTCCATTTTTTTTCCTTTTGGTATGTTTCTTCTTTCTCAACTATGACTGATATGGAAATACATTTTATATGATTGCACATATAAAACCTATGTCAAATTACCATTTTAAGAAGAGGGGAGGGTAAGGAGGGAGGAAGAAAAATTTGGTACTGAGAATCTTGTAAAAACGAATGCTAAAATTATCTTTAAATGTAATTGGAAAAATAATAAAATACTGTTTTAATAAAAAGATTAGTTTAAAGGCCAGTGTCTCTAAGCCCAAAGATCAGAGCAAAGATGTGAGGAAAGGGGTAGTGACTCTAGAAATCTCTGAGTGTAGTAAAGAAAAGAAGACCACTGCCAGCCCTGCTCTCCTCCCAGCTTGGCACAACCTTTGTGCCAAGAGTGGGATGTGAAGGAACAAGTCAAGAGCAAAGGGTGTGGAAATCTATCTGCTAGATAAGGTTTCAGGTTCTTCCAGATGACTAGATTCTAATCTACTAGTTGAGGATTTCTACTTTAAAGTGAGATTCGACTCATGAAACTTTAAGGGAATTGGGCAGCATCAAGTAATGGATAGAGTTGGCCTTAAACCCAAGAAGACCTGGGTTCAAGCCCTGTCTCTAATCCATACTGGCTTTGTGACCCTAGGCAAGTCTCTTAACTTCTCAGCACTCAAGACAACTCCCTATACATCTCTATAAAAGTTATAGAAAAAATGCTGACTTGAATTGGGAGACAGAGTTTCCTCCCCTAGGAATACCCTATACAAAAAAAAAAAAATCACAGGTCTAGTGCCTATCCCCCTAAAGGTATTCTAACACTTTGACTTACTGGCAGTAACCAAATTAGGACTGAGATTATTCTTTCATCATTTAGCATTTGTTTGATACCAATAGTGTGCATAGATTTTGCACAGGATATGCAAAGATGGACCTCCAGTCTTAAACAGAGTTTAATTAACTTCTTTGCATCTGCTTTATCTGAAAAGTGCTAGAAACACAGAGAAACACTTGAGCTGGCTTTGGTCTACTGGGAGAAAAGGTGCTATTTCTTGAATAGCAGTGAGAGAGTAGGGAAAGGTTAATTATTGATTAGGCAGCAAGCTCTATCTCTTCCTTTTCTCCTTCTTTCATTTTTCAAAACCTCAGATTAAATACCCAAAACCTCCACTCTTATCTCTGTTAATTGTTTATTTTTTGTTGAATGTCCCCACAATTACGTTGATGATCCCAAATGGGGAATGACAGAAATTTTTTAAAACGAAAACAGTAGAACACTTCTTTTTTTTTAATAGTATTTATGATACCAAACAATGAAGATACTACAAAATATACCGATATACCAGATAGCTTCACTTTGGAAGTACTTAATAGTGACATCCCCTTTGGGAGTATAACCTCCAGTCTTGAGTCTCTTTCTCTCGAGCTAATGGTATGCCCATGTTATGATATTTTGAGTCAGTAGACTAAATGTTAGGCTTAAAACAAGATAATAAAAAGAATTTCAGAGTTGGAATGGACTTGAAAAAGCAGCTTGCCAAGCTCCTATTTTATAAATTAGGAAACTGAGGCCCAGAGATGGAATTGATGGGGTGATGGGACCCGGACCCTGAATTTTCCCATACATTTTAGTAACCCAGTCCCTGATGTCCAGCCTGAGGCATCAGGCCCATCCAAGCCTACCTAGACACTCAATAATCCTTTCAATAGTCCTTTCACTGTGGCTTTCTGAACCAGCTCAGGCCACTCTTTTCACTGTTTGCATCTGGGCCCCCCAGGCTATTTACCACTCCTTAATCCCATCCAAATCTTCTCATAGTCTTTTTTGTATAAAAACATCAGTTCCATCCTCACCAAATTCACAGATTTACTAGGAATCTTGCCAGTATACTGGTGTTATAATAAAACCTTGATACTTTGACTGAAAGAAGGCTTAAATGGTGGAATTCTTTCCAGGCAGACTTGCCCTGTACCCTTACATTTTGGGGTTCCAAACACCCCAAACTGCAACAGAATGTCACACAGTAACAGAGCCAAGCCTCAAACTCACAACACCTGACTCTTAATCCAGTATTGCTTCTACTTCACCACAATGGCAGAGAGTGGAGGATAATCTATGGAGTAGCTAGGTGGTGCAGTAAATAGAGCAACTGGGCTTGGAATCATATCTTCCTGAGTTAAAATCTGACCTCAGATACCTACTAGCTGTGTGACCCTGGGCAAGTCTCTTAACTCTGTTTGCCTCAGTTTCCTCATCTGTAAAATAAACTGGAGAAGGAAATGGCAAACCACTCCAGTATCTTTGCCAAGAAAACCCCAAATGGGGTCATGGAAGAGTCAGGCTTGACTGAACAACAATGACAACAGAGGATAATCTGGAAGTATTTGTAAAGTAAAAACAAAACACATGAATAAAATTTGAAAAAAATCTCATTCTTAGTGATCACTCACTCTGTGTTCTTAAGTTATTTAGTTTCAGTTTTTAAATAATAAAAAACATTTCACAAGGGTTAGCTAATAGTCTATTAAGGCCTTTCCAAAACATTACATTTTGCTTGTTGATGCATTAGTTTGTATAATTCCTGCTATAGTTTCTAGGAACAAGACAGAAGTCATGAGAATATATGTATCCTTTTATTCTCCAAACCATGAAATAACAACTATATCAAGATTTTGTATGGTTATGCAAATATAATTAATTATGAAGGGATTTAGGGTGGGGTTAGCTTTACTTTCCTCTTTCTTTCTTTATTTCCCCCACCTTCCCCTGCTTCCCCTTTTCTCTCTTTCTCTTTTTTCTCTACCTATCATAAGGTTGTTATGTCTTGTACAGAAGAAGGATTTTCCAGGAGAGCAGTTCTTTGTGGTGTTTGTGATAAAGCCTGAAGATTATGCTTGTGGAGGATCATTCTTCATCCCAGGTGAGACATGGTGACAGACATTTAGCCTACAAGAGTACCCATGGGGGAGGCAAACTGGCCTGTGATGACTATCTCTAGCTCTCTCTAAATGATCTCTCACCAGAAGGGAAGAATTAGGAGAGACAATGACTATTCCCTGGCAAGACAGTCTCAGAGACAAGGCAATGCAAGGCAAAGAGAGAAAATGATAGATTGCAAATATATTCCTATTACAGAAGAGTTTTTAGTGTAATGCACCTTTCCACATCCTTGCACTTGTATATCAAGGAATAGAGCTTTTATATGATAAATCAAGAGACTAGGATTTTTTCCCTTCATAGGTGGTAGAAACAGAACACTGAAAGTTTATCATTGTACATTTCAGTCGGGTAGAGAAGGAAAATTCAGTTTTAAATTCTTATTGCTAAAGATATGCCTTCACAGACAGTAAGAAATCAGTGGTGTCTGTCACAGTGTGGTAACTCACCCTGAATGATGACAGGTATATGAAATATTGAGCCTGGTTAAAAAAAAAAAAGTGTGGGTCCCAAGAACTGCCTTGAGAAACTGTTAGGTTGGTGATTGAACACAGATAGCTGCTCCTAAGACTTAGCACCAAGCTTTCAATAGGACTCCTAGGTCAGTTCAGGAAGCTCTTGGGTCAGGGCCACTCTAGAAATTTTATAAGGAGAGGAGGGCTTCTGCCCAGTGAGATCTGATTGGTTTCTCTCCACTGAGCTTACAGACAGGAAGACATCAATCAGCTTGGAATCTGGAATTTTCCACTCTAAAATGAAAGATTCTAGAAATGGGAAGGTGGGGGGATGATGGCCTCAGAGAAGGAGTGGGATAGAAAGGAGATAATACAAGGTAGGAAGATGAGGTGGGAATAGGACATAGCTTGTTGGAATTAGAAATATTAGAAAAACATACTGAAAAATCAGTGTTCTTCCAGACTATAACAGGACTATCAATCCTACTTTATTGGAAGGAGAGATTGAGGTACACATTAGCATATATTAGAAGTCAGCTCTGCTAAATGTCAATCCGAGTTTAAAAAAAATGAGTGTTTTAACAGAAAAATCTAAGAGATGGATAGCTCAAACTCCATGAGGAAAAGACTGTCAAACATTCTTTGGTGCCACTGTGAAGTTTAAAGGGGGAGTTTTCATTAAGTTCTTAGTACAGCACTAGGTTCTTAAAAATAATGTGTTTGTCTGCCTCACATCAAGCCAACTTGTTGGCGATTCTTTCTGTCACTACCTCCAAAATATGTCTCATATTCAGCCCTGTCTCTCCTCCCACGGCTACCACCTCAATTCAGGCCCTCACCACCTCTTCCCTGGATTATTGCAACAATCATTCATTGGTCTCCTTGCCCTCCCATCTCACCTCATTCAAATCCATCTTCCACATACCTCCCAAAGGAGTTTTTCTTAGATTTGACCATGTCATTCCCCAACCCAGTCAACTCTGATGGTTCCCTGTTGCTCTTAGAATCAGATATAAATTCCTTTGTTTAGCTTTTAAACCTCTTTATAACTGTTCCTCAACCTATCGTTCCAGCCTTATTGGGCATTACTCCCCACCCTAGATTGCATGTCTAACCCAAGTGGCCTTCTTTTGGTTCCTCACACGTGATATTCTGTCTCTTGTCTCCCTGCCCTTGAAACCATGAGCTGCCCTCATGCAAGGAAGGTACACATACCTTCCTCACCCATACCTCGAAGACTTTTTCTCTTCCTTTGAGACAAAGCTCTGACACCATGATCTATGGGAAGGCTTTCTAAGCCCCATCAATTTCTAGTGCTCTCTCTCAAACTACCTCCTATTTGATAACTTTGTATTTATTTCTGGTTATTCTGTATATGCATTATACACATCCCTGTCGTCTCTGCATTAGAATGTAAGATCTTTATTTTGTTCACTAAATTAAATCTGTATCCCCAGCACCCAGCACAGTGCTTGGCACAGAGCAGGCATTTAATAAGTCCTTGTTGATTGATAGATTGAGAAATCAAGCTATAGAGACTATTCCTTTGAGCAGCTATTCATGCAAGAAACCAGAAGTCAGAGTTTCCTGATCGGATTTGTCTGTAATTCTCTCTTTGCAGGAAAGGAAAACCACACCTGGAACCTTCAGCGAACAAAGAACCTTAAAGTGACCGTTGTTCCCTCCATTAAAGGTCAGTTCTGCCTCTGGGGAATGGCACAGAATTCCTGCCTGAGGGGACACAGTGGCAATTTCAGTTCCACCTTTTCCTTTTCTCAGCCCAGTTCCCCAGGAGAGATAAAAAGAATGGTGGGTTTTTGGTTTTTTGTTTTTTGTTTTTTTGTTTTGGTTTTGCAGTTCAGTTTAGTTCAATATGAGATTGATTAAGCACATGCTGATAGCTGAGCACTAAGTTGCATCATACTGTTTCTTCCAAAGGAAAGGAGCAAAAATTGTGCAGTTGTATTTATGGCGATTCCACACCCAGTTTCCCACAGAAACTGGGCATTACTGATGAAGATGAAGACAGTGACCATCGGTTATGATGTCTGTGTATGAGCTCAAGGAACTTTGTGTCCTTGAAATAACAGTTGGGCTTTTGAATAGAAATAATGGAAGTTAGGAACCAGCAGCTACCCCAACCCCGGACATAACAAATAAAAGTCCTTAAAGTGTTAAAGCTCTTGGATTAGAAAGTATTTCCCATTCCCCTGTCCTTCCCCAAACCTGACTGTGTTTCTTTTTCCTTCAGAATCTGTTTATGTGAAGGCCATATTACTCAGCTTCCTTATATTCTTCTCCTTCTACTTGGGGTCTCTGCTTGTTGCTTTTGTGCACTATGTCAGGTAAGTACAGAACTTCTGTGAAAGTCACCCCTCTGTCCCTTTCTCCGCTGAAACTTCTAGTGTAGTTTATGGAACTTCAAATTCAATCTGTGAATGGCCTGGAAAGAATTCTCTCTGAAGGGAAGGAAAGTCATCCATCTAGGACCTTGCTCTTTTCCAAGACCTTAGAATTGTCATCATAAGTCAGGTAGAATATAGAAATTCTGAAATTCTTCCCAGCATAAAAAATTCAAATAAGTTCCACTCTGATGTGTCATCATGCGTTTGGGTTCTCCAAAATCATGATGGCAGAGCACAAGCATTGATGGGTTCTTCCCTGCTGAAAAGGTTTCAAGTACAGTCATGCCAGAAGACTGCCTCTACTCACCAAAGACCAAGCCAGTTAAAGATGGAAAGGTTCATCACCTGTAGACTGGCTGCTTGATACTAAATTTTTTGGCCATGGCAACCCATAAGGCTAACAAAATTGTTAGTATAATTGTTAATATAGTGACAGAAATTAATGCCAAATGTACTATGGACTGCCACTCCCTTAAATGTTCCCTGTAATGTCAGAATTTCAGTAAGGTCCTTGCATTCCTACTCTTAAGATATTTACTCTTGATTGGATTGAACTGAACTACACCCTAGGTCCCCAACCACCACCCAGGGAGCTTGCCTTGTGGGGAGCCCAGCTCAAACTGGATCTCAGTTTCTAGTGTTCTTGCCCCCTTCCATTGGGATTCATGACACGAAAGGCAAAACAGCCAGAATGAAGTGATTTTCCTTGCCCAGATTGCCAAGGGTCACTGAGGTCTCAAGATCAGGCCTTGCTACCACATACTGTCTCTTCCCCATCTCCTAAAACTGTAAAAACTTTTTCTTGGGACTCTTTGGTTGGGAAATCCACTAGACATCCCCCAGGATGGCTGGTTTGCTACCCTGTACTCTCTATTAAAGACATTTTATTCCTCAGCTCATGGCTTTGATTTATTTCAGTACTTGATAAAGCAAAGAAAAATACAGAGTGCCTCTCAGTCTTGTGGGGCCCTCTTTCACTCATGCAGTGACTGTGGCAAAGGCAATAGAGAGTATGAAAAAAAAAACAGTTTTTAGACTGTAAACATTATCTCAATTGTTGATACTCTAAGTATAGAATAACCAGTGAGGGACTATACTGCAGAAGAAACTGAATTCTGTCATTTTTTGAAAATTTGATTTGATTTGATTTGATTTTTTTATTAACCTGGTTAATTTATTCCTACTTCCTTCTTCCCTTGCCTCCCTTTTCCCCTCTGTTCTCCTACTTTAAAGCTAGTTGGAAAAATTATTATAGACAGATACCATTTTGGGGGTGGTTGACTATGGGTCTGAGTATTTTTAAAGGGTAACCATATTCCCATTTCACAACTACTTTATCCTCTTCTCTTCTTTTCACACTACTCTGGTTTCCCTTTCCATTATTAGACACTTCTATGTCTTTCAGGACTTTAACCAGTCAACTAGCATTTATTAAGAATCCTGTCATTCTTGACCTTCTTGTGAAACCAAAATACAAAAGGAAGTTACTGTGAAATTGAAATATTATTTACAGGTTCTCCCTGGAGAGGCAAATAAAGGAATTGGCAGAGTTGATTTGATCATGGATCCACAAGCAAGAGCAAACATCATTGCATGGGACTCTTGGTCAGTTCAGATTGCAGTGCTCATACACACAAAAATTATACATACACACATATGCATATATGTGTATATATATGTATGTATGTTTATGTATATGTCTGTGTGTATATGTGTGTATATATACATATACATATGTGTATATATCTATGTATGTATGTGTATATCCAAAAAGACCACTATTAAAATAACTATAGCTTATTCGCCAATAGTTGTTGCAGAGGATGAGAAAGTAGAATAATTCTTCAAACACTATAGGATTATGCATTTAGAAGTGACCTTAGAGGCCACTGAGTTTAACTCCATCATTTTACAGATGAAGAAACTGAGAATACATTGGATGAGTGAATTGCTTAGGGTTACACAGCTAGTGTTCAAGGTAGAATCTGAACCTAGGTCTTCTTGATTCCAAGTCTAGTACCCTAATCACTACACTCTACCAATAAAGCCCACAGTAAGACCCTCCAAATTAAATTACCACATACTTTAATACTTGCCAGCTTCCGAAAGAAAATAAAAATTAAAAAACCAACCAAACCTGGCAGCTTTAATGCAAAGGTGGCATAGTGGAAGTTGGCAAAAAAAAAAATGTTGGAAAACATGGCTCAGGAGTAAGAAATAAAAGAGGCAAAAGATATGTAGACATTATAGAAGCTTCATGCTAATTTATTATGAATACTTTCTTCAAGAAGAGAACTAAGCAGTGTTAGACATGGCAAGTACCACATAAAATAAAATTAATTCTATTTTAATGAACAGGAAATAACTGGTTAATATCATGGAGTCACTTTTGCTTTAGCTCTCAGCTATATCTGTATCATCAAGACCACCATCTTGTTAGAGCCAAGGTGAAAATAAATACCAAGGTAGAAGAAAGAAGAGAAATGAAAAGACATAGTATACAATTGAGGCAACACTAACCAAAAAGATAAAAGAGTGTATGTCAGCACAGCCTGTTACTGTCTCCTAAGGAAGTACAACTGGCATGCATAAAAGACCACAATGAGGAGAAAAAAGCCCAGGCTATTCTTCATCTCCTTGATCTTGATCAAACTTTTAAATCTCCTTGCTGAGAGATATGGCAGCAAAGAGCACCATCCATTTTTACCAAGAGTTCTGAACCTTTTTTTTTAAATTATGGACAACTTTGGCCATCTGGTGAGGCCTGTTGACCCCTTTTCAGAATAATGTTTTCAAATGCATGAAATAAAATATATAGGGCTACAAAGGAAACCAATTTTACTGAAATACATTTGTCAAAATATTTTTTAACAAACAAGTCTATGAACCACAGGTTAAGAACCTCTGAATTAGACCATAAATTCATACATAAATCTTAGAATGGTAGAAGAGAATGAGCAGTAGCAACACACACACACACACACACACACACACACACACACAAGTACAAAACAATAGTAGACAAAACAAGTTTACATAAAGTATGTTTAGAGACCCAATTAAACCAGTTTATCCCAATATGACTTACGGATGAAATTACCAAATGCTGAAAAATGGAAGAGATCTATAAAGATTTCTCTAATAAGCCATTTTATCCATCAATGACAGGGGAACTAACACATTTGGATTGTCATTAATATTTCTCATTTTCTCATGCATGATATGTGTACGTAGAATTGCTCTAGCACCAATATAATTTTGAGGGCATTGAGGGGTTGATTCTAAAGACATTTGAAACAGGGGAGAATATCAAACACTTGGAAAAGATCACAAAATTTATTATCACCAAAAAAAAAAAGTTAACCAAGAATATATCAACAACTGTGATTCATATATAGCTTTCTCTCTTCTCTAAGATCTTTAAGAAATTAATTTGCACATACATCAAAAGCATCCTTAATAATGACAGAAGAATGGAATGGGCAGGCTCTTGCAAAAGATGTTCTGTAGCAGATCACATCTGACAGTCACAGAATTGACCGAAAGGAATAGAAAATACAAACTCAATTGTGTGTATTGTTTGTGACTATTAAAAAGCATTTGATTCAGCAGAAGAAATGTAGTGTCTTAAAGCTTTTCCTATAATGATGTCTCCCATGCTCATATCCAAATCATATAAAATCCTTTGGAAAGTGTGGTTGCTCTGATAATAATAATCAATAATAAGCATTTATATAGCATTTAGTATGTGTTTGGCATTGTGTTAAGCACTTTACAATTATTTTCTTTGTTGATGTTCACAATAACCCTGGAAGGTAGGTGCCACTATTATCCCAGTTTTACAGATGAGGAAACTGAGGCAAACAGGACTTAAGTGACTTGTCCAGAGTCAGGATTTTGAACTCAGATCTTCCCGATTCCTGACCTGGCACTCTGCCCCCTATAGATAAGTCTCATAAAGATTTTATGTGTGTGTGTTTGTGTGTGTATACAAAATCAAATGCTTATATATACGTATGTATGTATATATATATATGTATATATATATATACACACATATCAAATACAGAAAAAGAGAGAGAGAGGAGTGTAGTCACATAGGTTCTTTGTTACTTTTTTGGAATCAATAAAGTCTGAGATTTTTTCCCATGTCTTTGGTATATCCTCCTTCTTTAGATACCTTGTAAATATATCCCTCAAGTTTGGTTCTCCTTTCTCCGTCCTTCTGTCTTTGTCTCTGTCTTGGTCTCAACATAGAAATATGTGTATGCACACACATATATCTGTATGTATATACACACACACACATATCTGTTTGTATACACACACACACACACATTTTCTTACCTTTGTTCTTCTTAGTGACGTTTCTGTGTTCTCTGCTAGCTCCTCAAAAACTGTGATATTAGGACCCAAGTATGGTGATCCCACTGTTCTTGATGGAGAAGACAATGATTTTTACAAACCTTTTCCATTTTTCTTCCATTTGTGGCCCTCTTTCTGTTTCATCCTAGAATGCCCTTGGCTGATTTTGCTTAATCATATATTGCCAGGTTGTTTTTTTTAACTGATTCTGCCCTCCACTACTCATCTCTGCTTTTTGAGAAGGTTCTGCTCAAAATCATCCATTATCCTTCTTCATAAGATTTTATAAATGAGTTTATATTCCTGCTTCTTTTTGCCTTTGGCAGCCATCTTTCTCTGGCAAGTGAGTCGAATGTTTGCTGACTAAGGTGATTTCTGGGCTTTTTTGGTCTCCTTGTTGTAGCAATTAATTTACATTAGTTTAACTTCTGGATGAAATTAAAGCAGTGTTGAAGTCATTCCTTTGTTCATTTCCCATTTTCTATTTTGTGTAAAGATTGTGTAAATCTTCTTAATTATATACCATTTCTTTTTCTCATTACTATTCTTGATAATAAATTTTTATCTTGCACATAATAGGTGCTTAAAAAGTGCTTCTTGGAATTTGCTATTGAACTGCTAAAGGATATGTGTTGTCCTATGTTATTCAGTTAATGGACAGTTATTGTCCTGTGTTATTTAATTAATGATGCAACTGGTCCTTCATTATGTATATTTTGGACACACTGAGGGTAGAAAGGAATCTAGATTAAAACTTAACAGGCTAAGGCTATCAAACTGGTTTGCCTTTGGGAAATTATATATTCCTTTTAATGATCTCAAGCTTTTCATTGAAACAAAATTCCTTCTACTTGAAAATTAGTATTTTTTTTCTAGTGATGATATTTAGTTGCAAGTCATGCAATACCACAATCTCTGAAGAATTAGAGTTCCAGATCACCCAAAGGACAATGAGAGGGACACTGTGGATATGAGCAAGTTACAACACAGTACCAATGAAAAATTAATTGTACAAGAAAGATAAATGATTGGAGGAAAAAAAGTGGGACAGTCAAATAACAAGAGGGAGAGATAATTGATGAATAGCCTGTGCCCCTTTGGTATTCACACAATGTGAAGAAGTCAAGAGAAAGACCCAACGGGGGATGGATGGATTCCCAGTAGGAGAATTACTAGAAGACATGGACAAGAGTCACCTTGGATCGGAAGTCTTGAATGGTTTGTGAATTGTATTATTGGAGGAAAAACCCTATTGATGAGATCACAGGTCATAGATCCATCTAAATATCATTTTAAGTAGAGCATAGAGATTCAAGGAGCAGAAGAAAGAAAAAATTTTCAAATCGGAAGTAAGTAGACCTGGATTCCAGCCCCAGCTCTGATGCTGTGTGCTCTTGGGCAAATCAATTAAATTTTTGGATCCTCAGTTTCCTTATCTGAAAAATGGGAGTAATCATCCCTATCCTGCCTGCCTCACAGAGTAGTCTTGAAGATCAAATAAGATAATGGATATGAAAGTACTATATCTATATAGGTGAAATTGTTGTTGCCATTGTCATTGTCATTCTGATAATGGGCACTGGGAAGAGGTAACACATCACCCCAGTGTTATATCAACTGTATGAATTAATCAGATCAGCAGAAAAGGGAAGAGAATCCTGAGGGGCTAGTGACTTTTAAGGAGATGGAAAGGGAAAGTCTGGATTGAGTTGCTACATCTCTTTTTCTTTTTTTTAAGCTTTTATTTAGTATTTTATTTTTCTCCAGTTACATGTAAAAACTACATCTTAGGGACCCTGAGCAAACTCTGTGTGAGGGCACAGTGTGAGGACTGTGAATATGTACAGGGAAATCACAAAAGAAGCAGAGGGTGCCAAGGATAAACCTGGTCTGCTTCACAGTTTCGTCTTGGATGGGCCTTGTCAGATTCTCAAGAGAAATTCCAGGATCCTGGCTCTGAGAAAGCCTGGTCTGGTCTGAAGATATTCATTTTCAATGGATATGATTTCCATTCATCGGTAACATCCTTACAGGAAGACGAAATCTAACACGACTACTATGTGAAAAGCCATTGGTTGGTATTGAACCTACTGAGAAGCGTAAATTTTTTTTTAAACTGTGTTATAGGGTGCTGTACTTAAACATCAAGGTGCCAGATTTTTACTGCAGTTAAATACACAAGCAGAGATCCTTTGCCAAATATAGACAAACTGAAAATAGAAATCTGGAGACATAAGGCCTGTTGGCAATCTAAATAGGAAAATAGAATGAAGAAAAAATGGTAACAGGAGGAAAATTCTTGCTTCACTGCACCAGACAGAAATAGTGCAAAGTTTTCTAAAGTCAAATTATTCCTCTAGGTCTAATAGCATTTGCTCAGTAGGTCTTTATTTACAACCCATGGTTCTTGTAGCAGAGGTTATGATGTCAAAGTAAAATGTACGTGTGCATGTGTGTGTGTGTTGAGGGGGCAGAGTTTATAATATCTTTACATTATAGAGCTTCCTTTCTATATAGACAGATATTAAGATATAAAGATATACACATATGGATGCATTTATATGTATTATGTATATAGATACATTATATATCAACCTACATATATTTTCACACACATCTATCCCTCTCTCTCTCTCTCTCTATCTGTCTATCTCCCTATTTATCTATCTAAATGACCCTGTCCTCAAGACTATTTCTAACCCCCAAATCCCTTTGTAATGTGCTAAGGACCTTGTTCCTGTGTCTTAACCCAGATACCATTTTCTTTTGTGGGCCACAGAATCACAGAACCACAGAGATAGAAGGACTTCAAAGGCTATCTTCCAGCTTTATGATCCCATAAACTAGTTGAGTGGTTCTCAAACTTTTTGGTCTCAAGACCCCTTTACATTCTTGAAAATTGTTGAGGACCCTCCAAAGAGTTTTTGTTTCTATGGGGTTACATCCATCATGATTTTCTGTATTAGCAATGAGAATATCTTCCTTATTGTGAAAATAGTTTTGACTTTGTGAACGCCCAAATAGGTCTCAAGGACCCCTATAGGTTCCTGGGCCATACTTTGAGAATTACTGATCTTGTTTAAATACTCTAGCCTAGTCTTCTCAGAATGTTCTGTGCCCCTTTTCCCCTAAGATTACATTGGTGCAGTCATACCTGTTAGATTACCAAGAAGGTGTGTTGATAACTGAGTTGTATCCTTCTGTACTTCAGAGCTCATGATTTTACCTCATGAGTACTCTTTACCTCATGAGAGTACTCTTTGACTTAATAGACAATTGTGGTGAGTTGCTGCGGCCAAAAATTTCACATCCAGCATCCAACCTTCCAATGCCAAACTTCTCTGAAATTAAGTAGATTGACTTTCAGACAATAAGTAGGGGACATCGCCCCCCTGGGAGGCTCTGGAACAGTGGGGGTGGGGTGGTAGTACCCTCAGGTGCAATTGTTCACTTAATCTGAGACTTCTTTCCTAGTTTGTAAGATTTCCAGAGGGGTGCTGAGTAATTTTTTTTTTAAAAGGGGTCAGTAAACCAAGTAAGTTTGGGAATCTCTTCAATAGACCCACATTCAGTAACCAGCCCCATGATTGAAGCTTTTTTTGGTTGGTAGGACCTACAAGAATTTATTGTTCTTTTGCCTACTAAGGGAAAGAGGAAAGGGAATAAGCATTTTCATAGCACCTATGTGCCAGGCACTGTGCTTAAGTGTTTTACAAATCTTATGTCATTTGATCCTCATGACAACCTGTGAGATATGTGCAATTATTATCCACTTTTTTAAGTTGAGGAACCTGAGGTATACAGAGATTAAGTGACTTGTGCAGAATCATACAACTAGTGAGTTTCTGAGGTCAAATCTGAACTTAGATCTATCTGACTCCAAGCCTATAGCTCTCTGTCCACTGTTCTACCCAACTGCCATGATAAACCTAAGATTAACTTCATGATACATTAAAGCATCATAGTAGGACTTAAGTGAAATATTCTATTTCCTTAATATAGGGGAGGGGAAATGATATAAGCATCCTGGACAACAACTGACTCAGCCAAGAAGTAATTAGACTGCATTATATTTGATGTTAAATTTTAGATCATAGAATCTCAGAGTTGCAACAGCAGTCAGAACTCTACTAATCCAACCTGCATCTGATTAAAAAAAAGAAAAAAACAAAAAAAACCTCTTCTGTAACATGGCCAACCAAGTGACCATCCAGTCTCTTTTGAAGATCTGGACGGAGTAGGAGCCTGCTTTCTACCGCAGCAGCCCATTTCACTTTGGCACAGCAAGGAGAGATACTTTTGAGGAAATTGTGCTTCAGTCTTCATCTCGACAACTTGCACCCTTTGCTTCTAATACTTCCCTTTAAGGCCCAGAGAGGCAGATCTCATCCTTCTTTTACATAATAGCCTTTGGAATACTTTAAAACAATTACATTCTCCCCTAAATCTTCTTTGCTCCAGGTTAAACATCCCTAGTTTCTTCAAGCAGTTATTACAAAGCATGATTTTGAGGCCTTTTGCCATCTTGGACAACCATCTCTGGATTCTTTTGTTTATCTATTGTCCTTCAAAAAAAAGTCCATCCATTCCAGCACAAAATAGTGGAAAGAGTGTCAGATTGGAATGAGAAGATCTGGATTCAAATCCCAGTTTTGCTATTGACTTACCTGGATGACCTTGGGTTTTTCTCTCTCTGTGCGTCCCTTTCCTTTTTCTCTTTTCTGTAAAATAAGGGGATCTTCCTAGAGGGTCTCCAAGATCCCTTCCTGCTCTTAATCTAAATGATCCTAATGGAATGAGATCCTCAAATGCCTTATTCCAAAGCAGATTAAAATATATGGCCCTGGCTATGGCTCATTTTCTTTTTTAATCTCCTATTTTTTTTTCCTTTTGCTCAGTTGGTCGCTCAAGCATTGTGATAACGAATAGTTCACATTTGCATAGTGATTTAAGTTTTACAGAATGCTCATTAAGACAGGCAGATATCCTAGTTATCACAGAGATCACTGACAGATAAAACAAATCTAAACTCCTTCCAGAAAAGATTTCCATCTGTTAATGTGCTGTAACTGAATAAACACATTAGTGCCTAGGAGCAAACCAGGCATGTATAGTTATGTCTCATGGAATTAATTAATGACTTAAAGTGAATTAATTAATTTCTTTTTAATACCTTTGAAGATGAAAGAAGATGGAATAAAACACTAAGTATCATTATTACCCTGGAAGCTTATCACAACATTTTGAAGACTGGTAGCATAAACAAAGCAGACTAGACAGGATCTTTTGGAGATCAGTAAGGAATACAATTCTCCTTAGCCACAGGCATAGCCATTGTATACAATTGTACATATCCAGTGAGTTCTTAAAGTTAGGGACACTTGGGTTTGAATCCCTTCCTCTACAATTTACTAGTTGTGTGACCCTGGGACAAGTCACTTCACCTCTGGGACCCTCAGTTTCCTTACTTGTAAAATGAGGATAATAATAGCCATAGTTGTTGTGTAGTTGTGTCCAACTTTTTGTGACCTCATTTGGGATTTTCTTGGCAAATATACTGGAATGGTTTGCTATTTCCTTTTCCAGCTCATTTTACAGATGAGGCAAACAGGGTTAAGTGACTTGCCCAGGGTCACACAGCTAGTAAGCGTCTGAGGCCAGATTTGAACTCAGGAAGATGAGTCTTTCTGACTTCAGACCTGACACCAGCTGCCCAATATCCATAGTACCTACCTCATAGGGTTGTGTGGCTCAAATGAGATAATGTAAGGTACTTTGCAAACTTTATATCACTATATGTGTCAGTTATTATTATTATTATTATTATTATTATTATTATTACCAACAAACTTGTCATGAATTTGAGTTTTTCCCAGAACCCTCACTAGAATTAAATAGATGTAGATATCAGTGTATTGGTTGGTATCCACTAACCTCCTCAACACTGTTGATCCTATCAAACAAACATGGGGAGGAATTCTTGATAATGGTGAGATTCTGTGGTTTTCTCTATCCTTAAAAATGTTTGTATGTATCTCTTTGCAGATTTCGAGGGAAATCCATAGATGGGAGATATTGTTCAAGTGATGGTAAGAAGAAACTTTGATTAAAAGAAGCTTCTGTTGAACTTGGAATGATAGTAAATATTGTATCAGCAACCCCTGCTCAGAGAAAAGGGGAAAAAAATGATTCAACAGCTCATACTTTCTTACCTCTCTAGCTTTGAAAAACCTTCCTCTGGGCGATATCCCAAGGGGTAGTTTGACATGGTAGAGTACTTTCTGAGGTAACCAAAGCTAATAGGAATTATGAAACCTACCTTGATTAGATTTAGGTTCTCAATAATGTGCCTATTCTTGAGACACTAGATACATTATGTGAAGGCGTCCTATGGTATAGTGAAAAACACACTGGCCCTGGAATTAGAGGATTTGGGTTCAAATCCTACCTCTGATGCTTACTACTCATGTGACACTCAGCAAGTCAATAAGCTCCCTGGACCTCAGTTTCCTCATTTGTAAGATGAGGGAGCTGGACCAAATGACCTCTCAGGTCCTTTCCTGTTCTAGATCTCTGAACTGTGAACTAACCATGAATTTTGATTATAAATGTGACATATTTAGAAGAAACCAGAGGAATCATGAGTGACCAGAGATCATACCATTGCCAGAGCAGAATGTACTGTACTTGCCCTTAGCAAGAGCCACGTTCAATGGCCAGTGTACAGTTATACAGAGCTCAGTCTGGGCAAATCCAGTTTAATTCTACCTTGCCATTTTCTTGAACTAAAAATAATAAATGCAAACTAAACATTATCTAACGGATTTGACACAGACCAAGAGCACTGTCCTAGAAAACAACACTAATACTGATTAAACAGTACACAGAACACAAAGGTGATCAAAATAAACAACTAGAGAAAATATAACCTATTTCCTACCCCTTGAATTTGACAAGTAAGGGTAGAGTGGTCTTACTTGGGTCTTTTGGGGGAACATAAAACTTTTGAAGTCTAAACTTATTCCTCCAAACTGCTGATCTAGGAATCGGCATCAAAGACAGGTAGGTGGTAGCCACAGGGCCGTTCTTTGGACACCATCAGTGATTTCTTCTGCTTACTCCCCCTAGAATTTTGCCTCCTCATTTTTCATGTGTTTTATTGATTTTTGATGATACTGATTCCTTTATCTCACTGGTTCTTCCCTCAGCTTCAGATCCTTCTCCCTTTACAGAGTGTTTTGTATCCTTTAGAATGTAAGCTCCTTGAGGGCAGAGAAATTATATAGAGAGCCTGGTATTCACTAAGTAGTGTTGTTCAGTTTCGGGTTTTTTTTTAAGTCAACACAAGTCATATTTAAGCTGATAGAGGAAATTTATTTTATTTGTCAAATATGTTTTAAATGAAAATCAGTAAAATATTGCTTGGTAGGATTTTGAGTGTGGCTAGATCTTAATACATTTAGGAACAAGAGTCAAAAGTGGATTCTTCTTCAGTGGAGACTGGATAACCATGGTGATGTTATAAAAGGTATTCCCATTCAGTTATGTTTTACCTATAGATCCCTTCTTGCCCTGAGATTCTCTTCCTTAGTATCTAATGTGAAAAGTAATTCTCTTTCCCTCCTCTTCTACCCCTACTATACATCATCAAAGAAAAGTTTGGAAAGTTGGTGGAGCTGGTTCACTTAAGCGTAATCATTCATAGAATTTTGGGCCTGTTACTCATTCTGCTCTGCACATTAACTGAGTGGTAGACATATCCTTCCTAAAAAGGAAGTGGACTTAAAAAAGGAGTAAAGTCTTTGCAATAGAAAGAGGCAAAGAATCTGGTTTTTGGCCATTAGAAGTTAGTGCAATGCAGGCAGGCTCCAAGAAAAAGCAATTTACTCCCAGCCCCCACGTCCCATTAAGCCACGTGGCCACTGACGAGACTAGGCTGAAATATTATCTTAGAGTAATAATCAAAGCTCTCCTTTGTCAAAGTATAGCAAATATAATTTAGTTAAACTGAACTGAGAAAATGAATTATGGGGCAAGGGTAATACTTCCAGATCCCAGAGAAAGCTTTAGGAAAGGAAAGAAGGAAATGTCTGTAAGATAGCCTGATCTTGGAATAAAATTTGGTGTTGGGGGGTAAGGAGGTATGGTGGTGTTAAGGACAAGGGTAGGACCTCACAATTCAAGTAGGTCTACATCAGGAATGCATGCAACTTGAGGCTGGCAGCTATGTGACGCAATGGATAGAACACCAGACCTAGAGTCAGGAAGACCTGAGTTCAAATTTAGCCTCAGACGCTTACTAGCTGTGTGATCCTGGGCAAGTCACCTAACCCTACTTGTGTTTCCACATCTGTAAAATGAGCTGGAGAAGGAAATGACAAACCACTCCAGTATCTCTGCCAAGAAAACCCCAAATGGGGTCACAAAGAGTTAGACAGCACTGAAAAAATGACTGAACAACAACACCTGAGACTAACAAGATAAACTTGGGGTCTAGACCATAGATGGGAAAAAATTTAAGAAGCTGGTTCAGGGAGGGACCTAAAAATCCTGTAATACTTGGCCAGAATTTCAAATGAAATTAATCTAAATCTGATCAGAGGGGATTCTTTTTCAAATTGAAGTCCAACTATATGACCTCTGAGTAACCTAGTCCACCTTCTACCATCTCACTCCAGAGAGGAATAAGAAAGAAAAGAAATGGGGACTGTGTGTGCTCTAACCTACGACATTCAAACAAACCAGCAGTGGCTAAACTTACTGAGTTATGATAAGCAGCCTGTATTCTGTAAGGTCATTTGTTTCTGTGTTTTTTCTGTTTTCTTCCTCCCACCCCACTCCCGCTCTTAATTACTTAATAAGATTTAAAAACCCCAACCCACTTGACTGATTTAAGTAAAAAATGTATTTTCTCACACCTCAGTTGGGTTACATAGAGGGCTCAATACGCCCCTAGAAAGGAGGTAATGGGTAGCACTGAGAGCTCAAAGGAGGCAGAGAACCCAGGATTGATAGAAATGGTGAAAGACTTTCTTTCCTACCTCTGTTAACTTCTCATGAATTCCTATCTTTGATCAAAGCGCCGTCTATGGCACAGCTTGTTTTAGACAGATGTCCCTTGTGATGAGACTAAAACCATTGCCATAACATTGGCTCAGGGCAGCAGTTCCCTGTTTGGTCCTTTGGAGCCTATTGTACTATTCTTACTTGTCTTGGGTATTTTTTTTCCTTCTGGACTCATCTTTACTACAACAAGATGATTTCACTTGTAAGATGACCAAGGGCTCTAAGAAAAATTGACAGGGTGTCAGAATGACATTTGTGATGCACAAGTTTGTTTTTGAAGATAACACTTGTTACCTTAAATTTTTCTGCAGTCCAGGGACAGCCTGAGTCCCATGTGTCTTAATGAATGAATGAATGAACGAATGAATGAATAAATGAGTGAAGCATTTATTACATATTTACTATGTGCAAAGCACTTTACTAAGCGCTAGAGATTCAAATAGAAAATTAATATGGTCCCTGATCTAAAGAAAAGATGGTGGAGAAGAAACACTGAAAGAAAAGGGGGCTTAGAAGCACTTACTCTCAGTTACATCCATGATAATGTAAGGCATTATGTCATTATTTTCAAATATTCCGATGGATCTGTGGCCTTTCATCAGGTGGATATTTCCTCCAATAATGCAGATTGCAGCCCACCCATACCTCCCCATTCTGGATGACTCTTGTCCAAATCCTGCCATTAGTGTGCTTGGGCCTTCCTTACTCTCTCTTGAATCACAAGGAAGCCAGGAGAGCACAAAGCTATCTATCACTTAGCCCTTGCTTTCACCAAGGGACCAGCTCATTTTTTCACTTACATATTTCTTCGTATGAGGATCCTTTATCCCATTTCTCCCTCATAATCCCACAATTGTGACATCACAGTGAGAATGTGCTCACTCTGTACCTCTTCATTGCCCTTTGTGTAGTCCTTAATTTCAGTTCTTTAGAAACATTAGTGTTCCCTGACTTATTGTCATTCAACAACCATGGAACAAAGAGATTATTAAATCTTATTCAATATTTCCTGCTTCCACGTGCCAGCCTCCCACCCTCCTGGAGAGGGTCAGTCTTCTAGAGAACTTAGAAGAAGCACATGCTTCACTTCATTGCCAAATGGAAGGCTCTTTGGCATTCTGTCTCTGTGCTCATGATCTTGGAAACACAGACTTTCCCCCACTGATCCCTACTTCCCAGAGTCTTCATCACAACAGATACATAAAAGAGAAGTTCATCAGAGTAGGGGGAAATTTCAGGGTACTAAGTTCAGTGCCCAGTCCTTAGCACAATGCTTAGCACATAGTAGGCACTTAATAAATGTGTGTTGATTTGACTTACAAATGACTTGTGGACAGGTAAATTACAGGTATGTACTATGTTATTCAATTCAGCTTAACGGGACTTAACACAATAACTAGATTTTTATAGCTACCACCAATTTCACTTACTGTTTCTCCTTCCTGATTCCACCTCTAATGTAGATAGAGCTTTCACTTTCTGTTAGGTTTGTTGATAACTGAAACTGCCTCATTTCTGGCTGGTAGGGTTGGAAGAGACCTCAGTGGACATTCCTAGTAACAATTATCTCCTGGTTTCCAAAGCACTGATAAATCTCCCTGAAATTGTTTCTCTTTTTTCCTGGATTTTTTTTGTGAAAAGGAGTTTTATAAAATAAGGTTGGAAAGGTAGGTTAAGAGCCAGATTCTGGAAGCCCTGAAATGCCGGGCTAAGAAGCATTTATTTTAAGAGCAATGGGGAGCCATTGGAGATTTTTAAGTTAAGAAAGTGATAACATGGGATTAGGGATCCAGGTGGTGCTCATCTACTAATAACAGGACTATGAAAATACCAGTTTATTTGAATCACTACTCTCTAGTTGGACATATGGGGATGGGGGTGGAGTTAGGGTGGGTGGCTGTTTTATCTTGAAACACCAGGGAGCTGTAATGGGATGGGGGCGGGGTTGGGAAGGTGAGTGTATCAGGGAGCTCAAATAAGAGGTTTGGCCAATAAAATTCTGGAGAACTAGTCCCCAAGAAGAAGGCTGAACTCACACTGAGTGTCTGTTATATAGCTTCAGTCCCAGATAATATACCCAGAATATACTTCATATGTGGAACATACATGGCTTTATCTCAGATCTGGTTTCTGCAGACCTGAGCTAGGCTTTCAGTGTGAAGCCTATGGTGTCAGATCCAGACACAGGCAATTAAAACTAAAGAAGAGGACTAGGAAGGAAAATTGTTACCTCCCTTTTGATTTGACTGGAAGAGGGCAATTAGGGTTCTCCCAAAGACAGAAGAAAACATGAAGGCTAGCAAACTGGCAGTTAAGTGACAAGTTACTGAAATAATAATTAATAATAAGAACTAACACTTGTATTGCACTTACTACGTGCCAGGCACTGTGCTAAGCATTTTACAGTTATCATCTTTTCATTCAGTCCTCACAACAACCCTGGGAGGTAGATGCTATTATGATTCTCATTTTACTGATGAGGAAACTGAGGCAAACAGAGAGTAAATGACTTGCTCAGAGTCACACAGCCAGGGGGCAGTTTGAACTCAGGTTTTCCTGACTCCAAGCCCAGTGTTTTATCCACTCTGCTACCAAACTGCCCAGAAAACATTATGGGACAAAGTTAAAATTAAGAGCAAGTTTTAAAGATTATTTTACTAATCAAGGTTTTTGTACAAGATTATGGTTAGAATTAGCTATTAGAGAAGGAATGAAAAATTAGTGCAGAGATATATGCATTCATACATACACACACACACACACACACACACGGCATATTAGAGTTTATTCCTTTTTTAAAAAAAGAATTGCCCCCAAAGCACAAGCTATTTTTGTTATTTCATGAATGTTTGGCTAACTTTAGTTATTTTAATAGAGGAATTTATTTTTATAGGAACAAAATTGTGCAACACATAGGTAGGACTGAGTTAGAATCAGCATCACAGGTCCCAGTTGGCAAATTCATGCCCCCTAGTGGCAATATACTGAAATTCTGGTGCAGTTTTTTGGATGCAAACTCCAAGGTTGAGGCTGTAAAATTAAACCTTAATATGACAGCTTCCTAATATCAACTTTGCCTTTCATTTAATTTGTGCATTCATGCTTTTCATGGAGCTATTTGGATTTAGCTTTATTCCAGTCAAAAGGACAGAGCATTAGCATTCTAAAAATTGCTTTTATACATATTTGATATTTCACATGCAGAGCTAGAAGCAACTGTTTAGGTTGCTTCCTCATTGTACAGGTATAGAAACTGAGGTTCAGAGACTTGTTCAAAGACACGTTGGGAATAAATAGAAGAGATATAATTCTAACCTAGGTCAGTCTTCTGACTCCAAATCCAATGTTCTTGCTTTTACACCAAGGGAGGAATTTCAGTCCAGTCCACAAGATGATTTGAGGGGTCAGAGCTTATGGCATGCCTCTCATTCAGAATCACAAAATCTCAGAGTTGGAAAGGACCTCAAAGGCCATCTGTTACTGTGGTTCAGTTGTGTCCAATTCTTTGTGACCCCATTTGGGGTTTTCTTGGCAATACTGGAGTGGTTCGCCATTTCCTTTTCTGGCTTATTTTACAAATGAGGAAACTGAGGCAAACAAGGTTAAGTGACTTGCTCGGGGTCACATAGCTAGTAAGTGTTTGAGGCTAGATTTGAACTCAGGTCCTCTTGACTCCAGGCCACTCTGCCACTGAGCCACCTGCCCTAGAGGGCATCTAGCCAACCCATATTTGAATAAGAATTCTCCTTTACAAACTAAATCTTTTTGGGGGTCCCAAGTCCTCTAAAGAGGAGAAATGACTACTGACTGGGGCAACCTATTTCACTTTTTTTTATTATAGCCTCAACATTTTCATTGGTTTTATTATGAAAACAAAATAAAACTGGCTAATTGGCCCTTTCTCTTCTTGTCTCCTCCCAGTACAAAATGCTTACATCTCCTAATGGCCAGCATCCTCTTAGACCTGCAATTGGACTCAGCACATTCTTCTTGGTGACCTTGGTCTTTATTTGGCATGTTGGCTTTGTTTGATCACCAGCTTGATTCCTGCTTCTGGGTATAGGGACTTTCCCCTAACCACATAGGCAGTGTTTACCCATCTCATATTAAGTCAGTCTGTGAGGCTGCTGCTTGGCATGCCTTTTTTTTTTTTGGTTAGGTAATCAGGGTTAAGTGACTTGCCTGGGGTCGTACAGCTGATACATGTCTGAAGCTGGATTTGAACTCAGGTCCTCCTGACTATCCCCTGCACCACTTAGCTGCCCCACTTGCCACACTTCTTGAAGTACATTTTGTGGGGTTTAGGGACCACCATGTCAGTAACAGCATTGTCAGCACAAAGAGAACCTTTCAATGCTAATAATTAAGATCTGCCTTCACTTCAAGATGAAATCTACTTACAGGCAGCTCCACCTTTAAACTCCCTATTCGAAAGCTCCTGTATGTTTCCTCTAGAGCAAGATCAATTCCTCTTCCACAAACAGCTTTTCAATACGTGAAGACAGTGATCATATTCCCTTTGTCTTGTCTTTTTCAAGCTAAACACTCCCAGTTTGTTCAACCTCTCCTCTCTGTGACATGGCTGAGGACTTTCACCATCCTGGTTGCTCTTCAACTTATCAATGTCACTAGTAAAATGTTATACCCAGAACAGAGCAAATATTCCAGATATATTCCAAGCACATTAAAAATGCTTGTTAAGGGATAGCTAGGTGGCACAGTAGACAGAGCATTGGTCCTGGAGTCAGGAGGACCTGAGTTCAAATTTGGCCTCAGATACTTGACACTTACTAGCTAAGTGACCCTGGGCAAGTCACTTAACCCCACTGCCTATCCAACAAATAAAAATAAAAATGCTTGTTGATTTGAACAGGACAGAGTATAGAAGACTGTCACTTCTCTAGCAGACACCATGCTTCTCTTAATGAAGCCTGAGACTGAATTACCTTTTGTTGGCTGCCATGTTACACTGTCGATTGATACTGAGTTTGTAGTCTACCAAAAATACCAGATCTTCTTCAGACTAATTACTATACAGCCAAGCTTTCCTTCCCTATTTTGGACTTGTGAGGTTGATTTCATGTCTCTTCAGTAGAGAGAGAAAAAAATAGTAAAATTTAAGGCCTGTTCACTTCATAAATCATCTGGATCCAATCACAGTGCCTCAGCCCTATCTGAGGACTTTGTGCTTGGTAAATGTTCGTTGAATTTGAAAAAACCCCCTGTGTTCCAGAGCAAAGATAAAATCACCCATTGGTCTCCATCTCCCTGGGCTCTGAAATACAGAAATGGGTGAACACTGAGCAGGAAGAATTTAGGCTAGTGCCAAGGAAGACCATTGCTAACTTAGAAGGACTATACAACATATAAGGAAACTGACTGTACAGCTTCACTGACCAAGGTGAAGTCTCATCTGTCTAAAGTGATTTAGTTGTAAGCTTTTCTGCAGGAGGATGAAGTAGATGGCCTCTGGAGGCCCTTCTCGAGTTGTTTCCTCTAACAGCTGTCAGCCACCAAATAGAGGTGCAATACTTTTGGTTACTAATCAGTCATGATGAATCATACAATGTCAGAAATGAAAGGGGCCTTAGAGATGATCTAGTCCAAGCCCCTATTTTACATTTGGACAAACTGAGGATCAGAACATACCCGGGTCTTCCTAAAAGAATAGTTGTCCCACATGAGCCCATATAGTGTAAAATATAACCACATCAACCCATTCCAAGGGATGTGCTTCTGGAGCCAAACTTGCCTTTGGAGACACCATAACACATTTGCCAGCTATTTGCTGGCTGGTGTTCACCTCAAATATGTCTCTGCTGAATTTATAGACTCCCATGGAAACATAAAAAGAAGACTAATTTAGCTTGCCACTGTCTTTTCAGCTTTATTCTTTTGGGCTACTTGCCAACTTCCCAACTCTTTTTCCCAGTTCACTGTTTAAGTTAGCAATCAGTGAGTTATGAACCAGCCTGAGAAGCTTTACTAGTTTTTCTGGTTAATGTAAAACTAAACAAAAAAATAGCTTCCCACAACCTGGAAGAAATGGTTTGGCAGAGAGAAAGAGAGAGAGAGAGAGAGAGAGAGAGAGAGAGAGAGAGAGAGAGGGAAAACAATGTTCCAAATGAATTTCTAATTGGCATACCCTTTCCTAGCTGAAGCATTTCAACTAAACATGGATTAATGATTCAATTTTATTGCCAATTAATTCCAAAAAAAAGTTTCCCAGATACTTGGACTATAATAGTTGCCAAGGTTACAAGGTGAAATCCTCCTTTCCTGGTCCAACTAATGCTTTCTTTCCTCCTTAGTTTGGTTCCACAAGACTTAATGGTTCTACCATTAGTGCCAGTAGATATCTATCTACAGGTTCTATCATGATGGAAAGGCTTTAAGTATGGCCCCAATGATAGCCTAAATCTGCTTTCTAAAGTCTAGCCTACCTAAAATTGGAGGAACTCATTACTGATGGGTTGGTCACCAACTTGACAAGCCATAGCACAAAGAGAACCACAAAATGATCCTTATTTCTGTGAGTCCCCCTTGTTTCTGCAGATACTTTGCTGGAGTGTTGGCAAAGAGGCAGAAGATACTAAGAGCCAGAGTTTTTAAATTTAAATTCTCTGTAGATACTAACTTAACTGTTGGCACCTCAAATGTGAGATCCTTCTACAATGATCAACAAGTGAGAATTCTATTGGAGGACCTGAATCACACAAATATTGATGTTCTTGCTGTGAATGAAGCCTAAAGACATAAAGCAGTGATATGAAAGTGGAAGAAGGCTTACAGTTCTCCTTGGAGAAGCAAATAAAAGAGTTGGCAGATTTGGTTTTTGCTTGCCTCCAAAGACAACAAGAAATATCATTTCATGGGTACTTGATCACCTTATAACTGCGGTGCTTATACTAAGCATTTGTAAAAAGACTAACCTGCAGGATACTGCAGCATATGTACAAACATTTGTTACAGGAAATGAGGGAGAGAACATGTACAACTAAAACCTGCTAACAAATCAACAAATACATTCATTCTGAACAACTTCCATGGAAATATGGGCATAGGGAACAAATATTTGTTAGAAAGTATGACTCAAAGATTAAGAAAGAAAAAAAAACTTAAAACTTGCAGACTACACAAAAGCACCATAGACATTGGAGGTGCTGAACATGACTAGCACCAAATAACATTACAAAACATGAAACTAACTAAATCCTAATAGAAAAATATTGGCTAGTGATATGGGTGTCCCTCCTTAATCAGCTAATCTGACTATAATCAGACCATTGGTTTATTGGGGAAAAAAATCAAAACCAATACCAAATCAGAAGAATGAATGAGGAGGGATAGAACCACATTTATCCAGACCTTAGTATTTGCCAAGAACTGTGCTAAACACTAGGAATTTAAATAGAAAATCAAGACAGTTCATATTCTTAGAATTAGAACTCACACTATATTTGGGGGAGCCAATGTGTATAGTGGGGTTCAGTTTCAGGGCAGATGATAAGGCCTGGTGGTCATCCCTCTTAGTGGAAGGATTGTAGTTGGTGACTGCCAGCTCATACAAGTGGTATAGTTTCCCCACAACATCTCTGTCTACTTCACTCTACTAATCTTTATTCTAGTTTAAGACTTTACCATCTCTTGCCTTAATAGCATCCAAATTGGGCTTCCTGCTTTTATTTTCTTCTACCTCTAATCCATTCTCCATACATGCATTTTCCATCTCCATCCATCTTTTATGCAGCTGCCAAATAAATAGTTCTCATCAATCAGTAAGCATTTATTAAGTGGCTATTGTGAGTAAAGCACTGTGCTAGGTGCTAGGGATAAAAAACCAAGGTGAAACAATACCTTTACTCAAGGAACTTACAATTAATCTGGAGAGGAAAAAGTATATGTATATAATATATATATACATATGTTTATACATACACATATATATATATATGGAGAGAGAGAGAGAGGAAGAAAGAATATGCAAAATAGGTACAAAATAATTTTGAGGGAAAAGCAGTAGCAGCTAAGGGGATCTGGAAAGGCTTCATGTAGAAGGTGGCACTTGAACTAAGCCTTAAACAAAACTAGAGATTTTTATGAGGAGAAAATGAGGAGAGAGTATATTCCAAGCATGGGAGTCAGCCAGTGCAAAAGACCGGAGAGAGAAGATGGAGTGTCATGTGTAAAAAAATAGTAGGAAAACCAATTTGACTGTATTGCAGTACACATTAAAGGGAATAATGTGTAATAAGTCTGGAGAGGTAAGCTGGAACCAGGTTTTGAAGAACTTTAATTTTTTTACTTAAAATTTTAATGATATGTTTCCTTTTGAATCGCCTTTATTTTTAAAAATCAAATACAGATTTACAAAAATCTCTCCTCTCTCTGTGACTTCTACCCTCCCCATTGGGGGGGGAATAAAAACAAACCCCTTATAACATACATGCATTATCAAGCAAAACAATTTCCGACATTGCCTACATCCAAAAAATATCTTATTCTACACTGAATGCATCACCTCCCTGTCAGGATGCTCTACCTCATCAGTCCTTTGGAATTGTGGCTGGTTATTACATTGATCAGAGTTTCCAAGTCTTTCAAAGCTATTTTTGTTCACAAAATCAGTATATAAATTGTTTTCCTGGTTTTGCTCACTTCATTCTGCATCATTTCATAGAATTCTTCCTAGGCTTCTCTGATGAAACCCACCCCTTTTCATCATTTCCATAATACGATACTATTCTAGTCCATTTGTATGCCATAATTTGTTTAACCATTCCCCAGTTGATGGGTACTCCTCTCAGTTTCCAGTTCTTTGACACTACAAAAAAAAATACTACATGTTGAGGTTGGGGTTTTTTTTGTTACATATGAGTCATTTCTCCTTTCTTTTATCTCTTTGGGCAATATGTCTGATATAGTGGTATTACTAGGTCAAAGGATATTCATAGTTGAGTAACTTTGAAGCATAGTTCCAAATTTCTTTCCAGAATGATTGGACCAATTCATAGCTTCACCAACAGTTCATTGATGTATTTGTTTTCCCATAGCACCTTTGACATTTGTCATTTTCCATTTTTGCCAACTTTGCCAATTTGATGACTGCAAGTTACTTTAATTTGCATTTCTCTAATTATTAGTGATTTAAAAGTATTTTTCATATAGCTCTTGATAGCTTGGATTTCTTTCATAGAAAAAAAAATGCCCTTGATCATTTATCAATTGGTCAATGGCTCTTTATTATAAATACTGATTAGTTCCATATGTGTATATATGTGTATATATATACATATATGTATGTGTGTATATATATATACATATATGATGAATGAGAAAAAGAGCCTGAACTGTCAGAGTGTGAAGTATGTCTGCTCTGTGAATAGGAAGAAAAGGACAGATGCAATGGGTGTTGTAGAAGTAGAAACAGCAAGATTTGGCATTTGATTGAATATGTGAAATGAGTAAAATTGAGGTATTGAAGATAAGGCCAAGATTATGAACTTGGGTGGCCAGAAAAATCACAAAAATAGGAAAGTTTGGAAGAAAAGTTCTGTTTTGGACATGTTGAATTTAAGATGTCCATGCTGTCCAAGATGCAATTGATAAAGTGGTACTGGAGCTTAGGAAAGAGGCTAAGACTGCATATATTAATCTGGCAGTTATCAGCGTAGAGATAATTACATCCATGTGATCTGGTGGTGAGGAGACAGAAAGAGAGAAAGAATAGAAGAAAGCCTAGGAAAGACACTGACATCCATATCACTACTCTTCCAAAACTCCTATTGTTTTCTGAATAAAATACAAAACCCTCAGTCTGGCATCTGAAGCTCTCCACAATCTGGTTCCCACCTACCTTTCCAGACTTTATTCATATTGCTAGTCTTTGTGTACTCTCCATTAGCTTCCCCCAAACACAACATCCTGCATCTCATTATCATGCCTTCACATAAGGTGTCCCCCAATCCTGGGGGCACTCCTCTTTTACCCTCCTTGCTTAGAATCTACAGCTTCCTTCAAGGCTCAGTTCAGATGCCATCTCCTATATGAAGACTTTCCTGTACACCCATTCCCCAGCTGTTACTTTTCTCATCTTCCTCAAATTACCTGTATTTACTTATTTGCGTATATGTTATATGCCTCTTTCCCCACCTCTCTCCCCAGAAGAATGTAAGCTTCTTCAGGTCAGGGATTTTTGTGTTTGTCTTTGTATACCCAGCACCTGGCCCAGTGCATAGCTGAGTTTGAGAGGTCTATGGGAAATGAAGGAGATTTATAGCAAGCATTGTGGAATCAGAGCTAGATGTATAGATTTGAGAGTCATCTGCACAGAGATGCTTTTTGAACTCATAGGACCAGATGAGATCAACAAAGAAGAGTGGATATAAAGAGAAGAAAAGTATCATGTCATTGCCTGGGTTGGGGTATGGGGAGACAGCCACACTAAGGAGACTGAAAAGAAGTGTTCAGCCAGAGAATGATCAGATGAGATCAGCCATAGAAATCAAGGGAGAAGGGTATGTGGTCACACATATCAAAAACTACAGATAAGTCAAGGGGGTTAAGGACTGAGAAAAGACCACTGGATTTGGTATCAAAGGAATCCTTTGCAACCTTGGAGAGAGCAGGCTCAGTTAAGAGGGTTATCTGAAGCTATATTACAAAAGGTTGAGAAATGAGTGGATGGGGAGGAAGTAAACGTAAGGAATTGCTCACGTCCACTCGGTCTGATCTAGCTGCTCTTTCCATCTTCATCTTCTTTAGTGACATTGCTTCTTTATATAGTCCACATTAGAGGTTGACATGTTAAAATATTTTCACTGTGTTTTCATTGATGAAAGTAGTTTTTATATAAATACATGCTGATGTATCTGTTCTACTTTTTCGTGTTTGTTGTTCTTTTTTTTATTTGTAAATGCTTTAGGGATAATCTGACTTAGTTATATCTTACAATGTAATTTCTATAGACTTATTTTTCCCTTTATTGTTCTTTGCTGTTTTGTGAGGTAATATGACTTTCCCCAGTTATGTTTTGCAAGTGAATTTATGTTCTAAAGCAGTATTGCCTTTGGCTACTGTGTTCTCTGGTTGGCAAGGAATAACTAAGTAACCTCTGAAATGTTTTCTGGAGACTTTAAGTACATAGTGAAACTAAGCTTGCCAAAAACTTTATTTATTTTCTCCAGAGACAGCCTATGAACCATCCTTTAACTTAGCTGAAAATTTTCTAATGTCTTATGGTTTCACTTATAGTGAGAATGCTTAGATTGATATGGTTTAGGGCCTCTAATCAAATGGCCATTTGTTGGTTTTGGATGGGGTCTTACACTTCAGAGTATCAACAGTCAAATTAATTTTAACAGCCTAAAAACTATACAATTCTAAGCACTCTCAGCTGCCTTTTCTACAATTCAGTGGCCAATGAGAACTATACAGGAGTGAGGGCCATTTTGCATTTTTTTGTTTCATGGGTTGCCATGATCAAAGAATTCATTGCCTAGGGGTCAACCTACTAATAATGAATGTCTCTTTAGTGAGGATACTTAATGAAATAACTTAATGGGTTGCTCCTCAAACTGTAGACATAGAATTATAGGCTCCATAGAACCTCTCAGAATTTTTGCTCCACTGGCCTATCTCTGGAGAACCCAAGATCAACTCCATGCTCTTTGAAGAGGCCTTTATTGAATGGAATTAGTTGATTTACTTGTAATTAAGAGCCTTTAGCTTCAATTGACAGAGCAACTTTTAAGTGGAATAATTGTAGGAGAGTGGAGATAGAATTTCCTTTTTAGGAAGTTGCCACTCCTAAATATTGAGCAACCAAATTCTAAACTTATGGAATGACTAGCAAACCAAGTGACCTAAACTAGCTATAGAACTTAAGTTTCCATAGAAACTGAATAACACTATATTTCAACTTTTCTGTCCAAAATTTGAGAATATTATTGAATTGAATTCAGTATTGAAAATATTGAAAAAAGCATTCTTTTGACAAGCCTCATTTTGTTTGCCATAAAATTTGTAGAAGAATTTGTACCATCTAGTAAAATCATATAAATCATATATAATGATCCTTTAATTACTGAATCCTCTGAAAGTTTCTTTCAAATGAAGTTTTCAGAGCTGAAGAAATTCATAAATCCTGCAAAGTAATGTTGGCACAGGGTCATATAACTCAATAAAAAATATGATTGCTCTTTGCTACTTTCTTTTAAGAAATCTGTGGGAATCCACTAGAATAGTTATAGAGGCTCTCAAGCAATTCAGTGCAAACTAGGTTGTGTTTTTTTGGGGGGGAGGCAGTGTTGATGCCGTTATTATTAACAATGATGCACTTCAAAGACCAGAGTGTTGAGATGAAAAATAGGTAAAAGGGAACTGTTATTTGTTGCTTCTTTACTCTTCCCTCCTCCTCCGCCATCCATATAGTCTTTGAGAATAAGTCTTGTCATTCTTTGATCCCCAACAGTGCCTAGTAAAGTGTCTTCCACTTAGTAATCATTCAATAAATATTTGTTGAATGAATGAAGTCATTTGGCTGTTACAGACTTCTGTAAAGTGAGAGGACTGGATTAAATTACCTGCCAGCTCTAATATTCTATGATTCTACAATTATACAGAAACTCAGGTAACCGGTACCAATGGGCAGAATTTATAAGGATTCTTATTTTGTTGCAATAAAAGAAAAAATTCTAATAATTAGAGATGATCAAAGTAGAATGACTGCTTCACAAAGTTCACACAGTAGTGAGCTCCCCATCACTAGAGGTGTTCGAGAAGTTGGATAACCATCTTTCAGAGATTTTCTAGAAGAGACTTCCATATTGGTAGGGAGATTGTACTAAATAACTTTTAAAGTCTCTTCCAAATCTGAGATTCTATTAGCATGATCACACTACTACCTCCCATTTTGAACAAGACTGCAGCAGGAGACTGTGGGGACTCCATCAACACCTTCTTCTTTTGAGATGCACCTGACATAAGCCGCCTCTCTCGTCCTTTTAAAGGTACTGACCATGGAAGTCGCTTAACCTGTCTCAGCCTGTTTCCTCAATGTACATGTAAATGCTTATTCTTTCCCTTCAGAGATCATAAAAGGTCATCAGAGCATTCATTTGATGTTGTTTTTCTGATGCAGTTATACACATCACATCATCTTGCTCAGTCTGCCTTCTGACCACGAATATGCATTTATGCTGGGGCATTTAGCTGACTGGGGATAGGGGCTCAGAACATGGTTCTGAAGGGGGACGAGTCTACGTGGATCACACAGGAATTTAAGTCTTGATGAACATGGCCTCTTGATCCTTGTGCCCTAGCCAATTAAGTTAATCAGTCATAGAAAAAAATACTTAATTCCCTCAAGCCCTAGTGTCTTTTTGAGTCAACCTAGTATAGCAGAAAGGCTGGTAGACTTGGAACCACAAGACTAGATAGAAAAATGACAGCACTTCCACTTAGTGCTTGTGTTCCCTTAGGCGGCTAGGTGCCACAGCGGATAGAGCGTTGGACTCAGAATTAGGAAGTTTTGAACTGTTGAATGTCATAGTCAATGTCCCTTTGAGTACCAGGTAAGGGTAATACAATCAAGCCAGCTGGGTAGAATGTAGAGAAACAAATGGCTCTGCTATGAAAAGTGTCTGGGATGCTAGACAACCCTGGATAAATTCCAAAAGAGATCACTGCAAGCAAGCATTTCTTTGCTCTTCAGGTCAGGCCAGCTCAATCTTGTCCACCATTCAAACAAACAAAAGAAGACCATCAGAAAATGGACAGCAACATAAAGGATTGAGACTCAAAGGAAGCAGCACTGAGTATTTAAAAGAACTTTAGATCTGGAGTCAAAAGGCTTTGGTTCAAATCTTAGTGTTGATGCTTACTCCCGAAAAGACCTTTGGGAAAGACATTTAATACATGCTGGCCTCAGTTTCTTCAGCTATGAAATGAGAGTCAGATTAGATGGCGCCGAATCCTATGATTTCACTTAGATAGGGGTGAACCTGCTAAAGAACTTTTCTAGTGCACATGCCTAAGGATAGTTGGGCCATAATCCTGAAAAAGATAGAAACTTTGATATCCAAAGTCAAGTGAGGAAACAGATCTGCGCTGAGCTCAGTCCCATCCTGAGATGCAGTAAGAAAGTTTTGTTAGCAGTTTAAAGCAGGACCAGGTCCTTGAACTATCTCCAACAAGCTATCATGCTTCATATTTTAAAGATTCATGGTTTCATCAATGTGGCTATTCTTTCCATTGATTTAAGTCTCATCCCCTCTATCATTTAGCGGATGGCGTATGTTAGTCTTTGTGGCAGAAAAATTCATCACCTCCATGGCTAACTTTCTAGTGATGAACTTCTTGGAGTTTAAACAGGCTGTCCTTGGATGATAGAAATACAGTCATCACTGGGCCTATACCCAAAGTCTTGCAGCTTAGTGGAACCTGCTTGCAATCTATGCATAACCTTGGAGAAACCAGGGTCACTTCTGCGCCATGATGATGCATTAGAGGAGGGCTTTGGTGAAGTCTAAAAACTATTAATGGCTTTCATGCATCAACTCATAGAAATCTTAGAGGTGGAAAGGACTTAGAGGCATCTAGGTGGCCCAGTAGATAGAAGAGTATTAGACCTGGAGTCAAGAAGACCTCAGTTCAAACCTAGCCTCGGGCACTTATTAGCTGTTTGACTCTGGAAGTCTCTTAACCTCTCTCAGCCTCAGTTTCCTCAATTTATATATAAATGCTTATTCTTTTCCCTTCAGAGATTATTTAGCCCAACACCCTTACTTTACAAATGAAGCTGAAGCCCAGAGAGAAGTTCAAGGAATTTCTCTGAGATTTGTATGAGTCCTCCTGGATTTTATACGGCAACTGATTTGAAAGTTGTAAGTGTAGATCATACGGTAATGAAAATTGTGGGCACAAATATTAATTACAAGAAAATTTAAGAAGTTGTGATATACCTTTAAATTCACCTAGATACATGCCATCCCTAGCGCAGTCTAATACATCATTGTTTTGTCCTTGGGCTAAGACATATACAGATGGAGTTTAAGAGTTTAAGAGCTACTATATTTTAAATTCCTTGGTTAGAACTAAAGGTAATTTCTGTGAGTTCAAGGAAACCGAGAAATAGTAAATGGAGTAAAAGTGAAGAAGTTGGAAATCATAAAGAGAATGACAACTGGAAATGCAAGAGGTGCAAGTTTGAAAATTGAAAGATAAAAATGATATAACAAGAGAAACTAACAAGGCTAATCATTTGTAAAAATAATAATAATAATCTCATCATAAACGTATTTCAAACATGCAATAAATACATTTTGTGTGTGACATTTGTGTAGGGATCACACTAAATTGAGAGTTGTCATCATTTTGGGTTAATGTGGTCATTTTAGTGTTTTGTATATTATATTCTCTTCTTATTTTTTGAAACATGGCAAGCTATATATGATATATGGGATACCCTGAATATTAGCCACAATGTTTGATTGTTCTATAGACAGATGCCAAACAGAATTCAAAGCATAGGTTGCAAACTTCAACAAGAGATGAAGTACCAGGAATGTTGAAATCTACTTAAGTTACATTGAAGAACTGATATAGATAGATAGATAGAGGTTCATATGTACATGTGTATATGTATACATACATTCAATAACTGATATATCTATAAACATATATACAGACACATCAGTTCTTCAGTGTGACTTAGACTGTAATATATATGTGTATCTATTTAGATTTAGTTTTCCTGAATTCAGTCTTCTACAAGAAAATCTGTCACTCTATTTGCCTCAGTCTCTCAAAGCTTTTGAAAATAAGCAGGGTGAACAAATGGATCATTAGAATCACTCTTGAAATGAATTGCCCATGGCCCGGTCTCATTGTAGAATAAGGTTTTTGGAGCAATGTCCTTCATCCCAAAGGAGTATCATGTTGTGGAGGGGGCAGTGTCTCTACCTCTCACTAGTGTGACCTTGGGCAAATTATTTAATTGTTTAAAGTCTTAATTTTCTCCTCTATAAAGCAAGGATAATTATACTTGCACTACCTCTTTGTAAGATTGTTGGGAAGACAGCATCATGTAAATAAGGGCTCTTCTTATCTGAAAGTCCTTTGCTTAGACTATGACTCGACCCTTTCGTTGGCTTCTAGAGGTTTGACACAGAATATAGAAAAGAGGGAGGAGAGAAATAGGTGAGTTATGAGTATAACAAAAAAAACTATATTAAAAAGCTTCTGGTTTGATAAGCTGAGCTTTTTGATATGCTTTTTAGCCAACCAGAAGTAAACTTTTTGCGTCTTTGCTTCCTTTACAGGATCTAGGAATGTAACTGATTCCCACCCCATTGCCACCAGTACACCTGAAGGGAGCAGCTATGGGGCAATAGGTATATCATACTGAGTCCTTTGTTGGAAGTGTTTCCTGGGGCCCCGTGGGATGAAGAGGCACTTTCTACCATTGACTAACTGTGTGACCTTGGATTATTGGACAAGTGACTTATCCAGTCTAGGATTCAGTTTCCTCATCTGTTAAACAAATGGTTGGACTAGACAATCTTTTTGATCCCTTACAGTTCTAATACTTTATAATTCTACTTCTTGATGTTGTATGTGCTATGTTAGTAGGATTTCCTACATTGCTTTGTCTTCTACCCTAGTATCCATTGGGAGCTTTTCCTAATTCAGCCTGAGAGCTTAGGTAATACATGTCTGGTGCTGGGTTGCTGATGGACAAATTTGCTTACTCTCACACTTCAGAAGAATAAAGACATATTAGAAGAGTAGGCTATATATATATATATATATATATATACTATAGGCACTCTGGGCTGTGGCCAGAATCAGTCCATTCTTTTTGATTATCTTTGTGATTGATCCAATCACTGTGTCCAATTCAATAATGTGATAATCCATGTAACTCATTAATATGGCTGCTGCAGTAATTGCTTCATAGGTACTAACACAGCTTTGGGCAGGTAGGTGGCACAGTGCATAGGGTGCCCGGCCTGGGATCAGGAAGACCTGAGTTCAAATCTGGACTCAGTCACTTACTAGCTATATGATCCCGGGCAAGTCACTTAACCTCTGTTTGCCTTAATCCACTGGAAAAGGAAATGGCAAACCACTTCAGTATCCTTGCCAAGAAAACCTCAAGGACAGTATGGTCTATGGGATCATGAAAATTCAGGCACAAGTGAATAACAACAAACAATACAACTTCTATGAATACTTCTCTTGTTGGAATTTGGAGAAATATGGTTTTTTTTTTGGTACAAATTAAACTACCCCCTAAGGATACCTCTATGCATATGGGAAATGTTCCTTAAAATGTCCATATAGTAAGAGATGAAGTCCCATGATAGAGTTATATTTCCCTGCAACAATTAGAAGCATGTGAGCTCAACACCAGACCGCTGATTTTTGATGCTGCAGAAACAGTATTTTAAAAAACCAGCTGAACAGAAGAGGTAGCCAAACCTCAACAAGCTAAACAAATTCCCATCTGCTACAGGACACGTTAATGGGGACAAGAGGCATCTTCTTCCTGAGAATGTTTTTATTATATAAATGTAGGTATGGTATGTGTGGCTTTCACTGTGTACAAATACTCTGTACCGAAGATTTGTGTATTCTTGCACACATACATGGTAGAATCACAACTATGTGCATAAAAACTTTACACTATTTGTGTGAAATGTTTACTAGAAAACATGAAATATATAGTATGAGCATGATTTATTTTTTCTACCCCAAAAGAGTATCTGTTGTTTTAAAAGAATTAATGTTATAGCTATTTACATTCAGCTCTGGGCCTAGATCATTAAAATGCCTATTAAAATAGGCAAAAGGAAAAAATAATAAGCAACAGTCCAGTGAGAAGGAATTTGGAGAAGAGAATGTGTCGAGTATAAATAATCAGCTTATAAGCTGTACAACATTTATAGGAAGTCAAGTTTGGACATTTTGAAAGGAGTTAGTTCTGTGATCATGTAATCTGCTTAGTTTGGGGACTTCTGTGAGTTTCCTCATTTTCTTTGCTTCCAGATGAATCAGTCTCCAGTGGTGGCAGGCAGATGTCTTCCTCAGATGGTGGGGCCCGATACCAATCAGACACAGATAGCTCAGTAGAAGAGGAGAGTGATTTTGACACTATGCCAGATATTGAAAGTGACAAAAATGTCATCCGCACCAAGGTATGTCTGCCTGGCTTTGTTCACTTGAAATGAACTTAGAACTTCAGAGATAACTCATTTTTTCTCCATGAAAAGAAGGCAAATGTCTCCTACAGTTTCCAAGATTGCTTAGAGAAAAAAGAACTATGGACTTAAGTAAATCTACCTGTTAATGAGCACTTCTTTCTATAAGTTAGAAAAAATGACAATAAGAGATTTAAGGAAAGAGAATAAAGATAGAGGACCACAATCAGTATCCTAAAAGAAAGTATTTATGCCAGTGAAGGTAGAAGGGGTCTGTAACAATAGAAGGATTACATGACCAAAGAGTACAGACAACCAGATTATCTAGTACTATAAGGAAAATGTATTTCTGAGGGAAAAATCTCTTTTTTTCATTCATTCCTTCATTCATTCATTCATTTAGTATACATTTATTTAGCACCTACTGTGTCAATGAACAAGACATGGCTTTTGCCCTATTGTGATTCTCAAAAAGTTGAAAAGTTAATTCTAATGATTTTCAAAATTCATTTTTATTTTTGTTCCTTTTTTAGTCTAATGGTTTAATAAAACATCCCAAACACTTTAATAGATATTTCACCTCAATCTATCCCCAAAAGCCAGAGAAAATCCTGGTTTGTTTGGTTTGTTTGTTGTTGTTGTTGTTGTTTTTTCATTAAGAAAGTGTTCTTAAAAACATGAGAAACAGAATGAAAGGGAAAGCTATTATCAAAACCTTTAGCCCCTACAGTAAAATCGCACTGAAATACATACAATTCCCCTTTCTCCCCTTTAAAGTAGTGATTAAGGGCAGTTACACATTTCCTCCCTATTTGAAGAAAAACAACGATCATCTCATGAGAAATCCAGATTGTTGTATATGTGAAGTATATGTTGTATATGTGAAGTTTTTCAGTTAATGGTAAGCTGGGAACCTCAGTATCAGTAACTTTGTTCTCATTCAGCTTGTCTACAGACCTAACCCTGATTAACATACAAAAACTTCCTTTGTGATGACATATTCCCTCTCCACCCAGATGTTCCTCTACCTGTCAGACCTGTCTAGGAAGGACCGAAGAATTGTCAGCAAAAAATATAAGATTTATTTTTGGTAAGTGAAGGGCGGGTAAAGCCATAGGCAATACAAATTCACAGCTAGAAAAGTCACCGTAATTGTCTAAATTGGAGTTGGAGGAAGAGCTTATTGGCTTTTCTTTGAAACAGCCACTTTAGTGTAACAGAGGGGTCAGTCTTTATGAGACGGTTGTAGTGTATTTTCAGAAGGTGCTTTCCTGGGAAAAAATATCTACAGAAATGCAAAGTAAGAATAACAGTGATAGTAATACCCCATCAGTCAAGTTGGTGCACAAACGCCTTCTAGAGCACAGTATACAGCGACAATTATATCTTGATGAAATAATTTATAGTCAACACCATCCCAGTAGAGTACTGGAAAAAGTATGAACTTTCCCTCTGAAACTGGAATCGGGGAATCTGAATTCAAATCCTAGCTCAGCAAATTTGCTCCCTGGGAAAGTAATTTTATTTCTGAGCCTCAGTTTTCATATCTGTAAAATGTGGGGGTAGATGATCTCTGAGGCTTGTCTCGCTCTAGCTTTATAATCCAGTGACCCTTCAGTACGACACGTTGGAGACCATAAGGCTTAACTTTCTGCTTTGGGGGGGGGGGGGGGGGTTCCCTAATTGGGAGACAAGGCAGCTGGAGCTACACAAGATTGAAGAGAAGGAGTGGCGTCACTATTTGGGGTAAAGGAGACCTGCATGGAGGTGGAGAGAATGGAGGCTACGCATAGAGTTCTTTTCCCTCAAAATGAGAAAAAGAACAGAAGGAAGGCTGGAAGGAATCATGGACAGGCGGGACAGTTTTGAAAGTTACATGTATAATTTATTATACACTTAAAAGAAAAGTAAACTGTACATAATAGAGATTCTCAGTTTCATGTAAAATCAACCCCTGTTGCATAATATATAAGAAAACGTTAGTTTCATTTGCTGCTTGTTAAGTTCAGAATAAAAAAAAAATAAATGGGAAAAATTTTAAATAGAAAATAAAAGCCCTGAGATGTTCAGCTGTCAGTCACTGTATTTCCAAGGCACTGAGACCCACTGCCCTGTAACTGTGCTTTTTACTCTTTCACGCATATAATGCCCCTCGTCTGGTCCCCACTGTGACCCCCAACCTCAACTGGGAACATTTCTCTTCAAGGATGCCCTTAATGTTCATTTTAACCATATTGCCCTCGAACAAAAATGTTAAACAAGGGGCCATAAGCCCCATACGGTGCAATTTGCCCCAGTTTCACATACCCTAAAAATGTCCCTGTAATTAGTTCATAACTTCCAAAGAACTCAAAAAATTTCTAACATTATTTTCCCAAAACAAGAATGAAATAGGGAAAAGTCAGTGCTGTTAGCCCCATTTTTTTTGTTTGTTTTTGGCAAGGCAATTGAGATTAAGTGACTTGCCCGGGTCACACAGCTAGTAAGTGTCAACTCTGAGACTAGATTTGAACTCAGGTCCTCCTGACTCCAAGGCCAGTGCTCTATCCACTGCACCACCTACCTGCCCCGTTGCTAACCTCATTTTACAACTATGAGAACATAAGTAGGAGATATTTAAGCTTTCCCCAACGTCACAAAGGGAGGTATGAGCAAAGATAAGATTCAGCCCAAGTATTCTGTTTTCCAGATTATTTTCCAGATTTCATCATGGAGTTAGTTTAAGTTGGTCTTACACCTGGCATCACTTCTATGCAATAGGAAGCAATCCCAGGAAATTGCACATTTAAAAAAAATTTGGAAAACTTTGATAATGAGGGCTGGAACTAGAATGAATAAATGAAGTTCCTGGGTAACCCAAAAATCTCTTTTTAGCTCATAGTTTAATCACTTTCTTCCTTATGAAAGTGTTTTGTCAGGGCTGCCAATAAGGGCCAATTTGAATTTCTTCTGTACTTTTCCAACTCCTCTTTCAGAGAAAGTGTTAATGAATAAAACATTCCAGAAGTGACCAAGATGAGGGAGGAAGGAGGCCAGGTAAACCAGAGGCTAAAACACTTGTGAGATTTGGTGGTCAGGGTAGGGTAGCTAATGATGACTGAACATCTCAGGACTCTTTTATTTCTTAATTTGAAATTTTTCCCATTTTATTTTCTTTTTATTCTAAACTTAACAAGGAGCAGATGGAATGAGCATTACCTTATATTACGGTACAAAAGGAGTAGATCTTAAATGAAATTGTGAATCTCTATTATGTAAAAATGTTGCATAGTTCTGATAATTGCTCTTTTGTCATTATGGAGTTAGTTTCCTATTTCTTCTCTTTTCACAGGAACATCACTACTATTGCTGTGTTTTATGCCCTTCCTGTGATCCAATTGGTTATCACCTACCAGACTGTAAGTTGGTCCCCTGGTGAGCGGAGACTATTCTGACTCTCATTTCGCCATTACATGTAGAGATGGACATGTGGACCTGTGAACTTACCGATGAGGGTGTTTTCTCCATCAGTACAGATCATACAACCTACCAGTGCTCACTCATCTTGTGCGACTGTGATCCAGGGCCCCCCAAAGTTGGATACAAATGGTCCAGTTCGATGATAGTAGGGCTAACATGACAAATTCAAGATATGAGCCCCCCGAACACTCTAGTTAGCTTATTTATTTATCTATTTATTTTGCTAGAAAAGACTTCAGCAATCTTCCCTGGAATTTAAATTACCATATAAGAGACCATTCTTCACTGACTCAATGCAGAATAGAAAATGGAAAGGCCACCGTCTGGTGATGAGAATTAGCAATAAGTAGGTTTGTTAGGAGCTTGGAAGATACACCATTTCCCTGTGTGCTCATCAGAAGTGCAATACTTATTTTCTCATTAGGTAGTACAGTAGATAAAGCACTAGGCCTGGAGTCAGGAAGACTTGAGTTGAAGTCTAGCCTCAGACACATATTAGCTGTGGGACCCTGGACAAATCATTTAACCTCTGTCCACTTCAGTTTCTTCAACTATAAAATGGAGATAATAATAGCACCCACCCCATAGGATTATTGTGAAGATCAAATGAGATAGTATTTGTAAAGTGCTCAACACAGTGCCTGACACATAGTAGGTACTTAATAAATTCTTATTTCTTTCCCTCCCTTTGCCCCTCCTTCCTTCCTTCCTTTCTCCCTCCTTTCCTCCCTTCCTTTTCCCCTTTCCTTCCTTCCTCCTTTCCTTCTTTCCCTTCCTTCCTTTTCTCCCTCTCTCTTTCCCTTCTTTCCTTTCTTCCCTCCCCACCCCCTTCCTTCCTTCCCCATTGATTGGTTACCTCTCAAAACAATGTAAACTCCTAGATAACGTCAGGGCCTATTTCACATGTACTGCAGAAGGGGGGATTAGCCAAATGCTTTGTACAAGTGGGTGGCTGCTCACAGAGATGATCATGAACTGGGACAGGTTATCGAATATATGCAGAGTACAGTGGAAAGAGCATTGGATTTGGAGGCAGGAGACCTGAGTTTGAATCCTGGCTCTTCCCCTTCCTACTTGTATATCTTTGGGAAAGTCACAAACTCTGTCAACCTCAGCAGACTCATTCTGTAAATGACAATGTTGGACTAGATGAACTTTGAGGGCCATTCCAGATCTAAATCTGGTGATATTGCATTTACTGACCTAGTGGTTTTTATTTCAGCTCAGAAGATAAAGACCACTCTTTCTTCCAGAACAGAAGAGAAAAGCAGGACATCACATATTAGCCCTAAAAGCCGTTTGCCAATCTCAATTTTTATTGGCTATTTATATTATGAAATAATGACAATGATGGTATATTATAGTGGAGGGAAAACTGCTGCTAGTCATGAATTCCATTTTAAGAAGTGGGGTAAGAGTGAGAACATATAAATAATATTTCCCTTCGATGCGAGACTGTGAAGTATAATGAGAAATTTGCCTCTGCCCTATGAAACTGTACAGTATAATGATGTGTCCCCTGTTGCTCCTGGGAGCTGGTACGACTGTAAATCATTCAACTTCCATCTTTGTAAGCTATACTAGCTCTGCATGGTGCTGGGCTTGACTTGAGGGACTGAGCAAAATTGAATTTCATTTTCTGTTTCTTTACCTTCTAGGTTGTGAATGTGACTGGCAATCAGGACATCTGCTACTACAACTTCCTCTGTGCCCATCCCTTGGGGGTCCTTAGGTAAACATGGTTTCCTCTGGGTTACCAGTGGCATTTTAGGACATCCCTCTATTTAATTTCAGTGACATGTTTTTCTTAATAGCCAGAACAGTTGTGGAAAACTGTGGAAATAAGGCAGCGGTGGATGATGGAGAGGGGCTGAAATAATTGAATCTAGGAGATAGAATCAGAAAGTTCCGTTCATCTCTAAACATTTTTGAAATGCTGTTGGCCTAGGAAATGATAATAACCTGAGAATAATGTAATGTTTTAAAAACATGAGATAAATATGGTACAGTGGAAAGAAAGATCATTGGTTCTGGCATCAGAGGACCTGGGTTCTGTTAGAATTAGCTGTGTGATTTTGGGCAAGTCATTTAACTTCCCTGGGCCTCAGTTTCCTCACCTGTAAAATGAGGGGGCTGGTCTAGATGTCCTTTTCAGGTCCAGATCTATGATCCTGTTTAGCTATTAAATGACATTCAGACTTCATTGCCTGGCCTGCAAGGCCTTCCAAAATCTGTCCCCAAACCATCTTCCTGCCTTTGGGGAATAACAATGATGTTGGTTGCTGTGGAGAAGTAGGACAAAAGCTTCATGTTCGATCTCTATTCCACCAAAATCTCCACCCAGCTTCTTCAACCCTGGTACCTCCAGGTTCTGCATTTTCAGGGAATATGTGAGATCAAAAGCAGAACCCCTAAGGCTTTCTATCAGCTGTCCTGTGCCACTTGTGTATTATTTTAGTGGCATATTCCAGCTGGGATTCAAAGCATTCCTTGTGTGGTGAGCAAGGAATCGTCCCTGAGAAGGCTTCTCAAAGTGAGTCTCTTCTATTTGCAATACTATCTGTTCTCCATCCACCTAGTACAGCTATTTTCTTCCTTTCTAGCAGGTACTTAATTTTTTTTCCAGTCTGACTTTTTCTTTCCAGGACTGTTTTAGGTCTTCTCACCATCCACTCTTCTGCAGTGCCTGTGTGTTGGGGGTGCAGGGAGGTGACTAGTAACTGGCTTCTAGAAATCCCCCTCAACCTTTATCTCTTTAAGGATGCTGGAATGTCACATTGTTTCAGACAGTTTAACACATAATACAGAAAATGATTTTGCTTCCTCCCCACACATCTCAGTACATGTCAAATTAGCCACAGCATATAATAAAGGTATTTTTCATATCATTCTCACAATAGTCAGTATTGGGTAGTGGATAGAGTGCTAGTCTTGCAGTCAAGGAGCCCTTGATAGAAATCTCAGTTCTAACAATTACTAGCTGTGTAACAGCACAGCAGATAGAACACTGGTCCTGGAATCTGGAAGACTCATCTTCATAAGTTCAAATGTAGCATCAGACACTTACTAGCTGTGTGATCCTGTACAAGTCATTTAACCCTGTTTGTCTCAGTTTCCTCATCTGTAAAATGATCTGGAGAAGGAAATGGCAAACCATTCCAGAATCTTTGCCAAGAAAACCCCAAATGGGGTCACAAAGAGTCTGACATGACTGAAACACAAAAACCATAAGTGAGTCATAAACCCTCTGAGCCTTAGTTTCTTTTATCCATAAAATGGGAGTAGTATCTATAGCACCTGCCCCACAGAGAAGCAGCTCCTTAAGAGTAAGTTGCAGAGAAGGTGGTCACCTTTACTAGTAGAGGGAATTTCCTCATCTGAGAGTGCCTCATATTAATGAAATTCACAGATCCAGTCCTTATCCCTACCTCCCTCCTAGGGTTAGTGTGAGGGACATATCAGGTAATTTTGCAAAATGGTTTGCAAGTCAATAAAAGTGCTAAATAGTTTTATAATAACTATAATAATAGATAATGATAATTACTACTGGTCAACAAGAACTCCCCCCAGAAAAATATAGTACCCAGAGCTCCTTAACAAATGTATCCCCCATCATTCTATAAAGTACTCTATGAGTCAGCATCCACTCACAACCACAGATCACAAGCCCCACCCTTCTGTTTCTTCTTCTCATCTTTCACCATGCTTTTGGTTGCCATGTTAATCAACAAAGAAGCAAGACTGAAAAACATGGAGACAATGAAACTGGAAATTTTTCCTTTACCTAGCAAAATTTCTATCCTCTGTACACAACTTTAGCTCCTCTCTAGCCAAATTGGTCTAATCTTTGTCCTCCTGAACCTATACTATGCTTTGTCCTCCTGAACCTACACTATGCTTGCTCACATGCATGTGTTTGTGCATAATGTTCCCTTTGCTCAGAATATCATCCCTTCCTTTTGTCATCTGCTGACTTCCTACCTGTACTTTAAAGCCCAACTCCATGCCACCTCCACCATGAAGTCTTCCATTATCTGCCCAGTGGTAATAAATTTCATCCTCCAACTTCAGAAAGCATGTTGTTTTGAACCTATCCAATGCACTTTTATGTAATAATTGCTGTTATAGTTTTCTGAGTTTGGGTTTTATCCCCCACCAAACTATAAGCTCTATGAAAGCAAGGGACTATGTCTTATTTAAACTTTGCATCTTCCCCAACACTTAGTATACCACCATAGGTTAGTAAAAGTGTTTTCTGAATAACTGAATGAATAAATATTGTTGTGATATCCATACAATGTGATGACCTGGGAACCATGATTCTCCATGTCAGCAGTGGTTGACTAAATCCTTATGACTTCTATAGGTAAAATGGAGACCATTTTAAGATAGTAGAAGCAGTACTAGATTGGGAGTCAAAAGATCTGGGTTCCAGTTTTGGTTTGTGCTGAAAATAGTAACTTGGATAAGTTACTTCATCTTTCTGGTCTTCAGTTTCCCTGTCTGTAAAATGAGGGGTTTGTACTTGGTGATTTCTTAAGCTCCCATGAAGCTCTCAAATTCTAGTAAAAGGCTGCAGTAGAAAGGGCTAGAATCAGTCATTCATTCATTCATTCATTGAATTTCTTGCATTTGTATTAACACTTCCTCTTCCCCATAGTGCCTTCAACAACATCCTCAGTAACCTTGGTCATGTACTTCTGGGCTTCCTCTTCCTCCTGATAGTCTTACGTAAGGACATCCTCCACCGAAGATCATTGGAAGCTAAAGACATCTTTGCAATGGTAAAGGGACAATGCCGGAATTGGAGTTGGGCTGGTTGGGAGGATCAAAGGATCAAATATAGGAAATGGCTAAAGAAAGAGCATCATGTTTTATGGACTCATTACAGTGTGGAGTAATGGGCTCCATGATACCATGAATATAGGGGTATAATATTCTAAAGACATATCAGTGATTATGAGTATTTTTCTATTTACCACATTTTCTCTTCTTTTAGGAATATGGGATTCCCAAACACTTTGGTCTTTTCTATGCTATGGGCATTGCTCTGATGATGGAAGGAGTACTCAGTGCTTGCTACCATGTCTGCCCTAATTACTCCAACTTCCAATTTGGTAATCAGAATTTGTAACAGCTACATAATTGTAGGAATTATAGGAAAGCTAGCCTAGGACAATGAAAAAGAGCATTAGAGTCACTTTTTCAAAAATTAATGTCTTTTTATGGGTTACCAGTTGCTGGAATTATGAAATGATACATTTAGTCCACCAGTGCATGTGCATACATGTATATTTAGATATGTGTACATGTTCATATGTGCATGTGTGTTTATATGTGTATGTGTACTACATTCTAAATGTGTGTGCATGTTCATGTATGCATGTGTTTGTATGTACATGTACATTCATATCTATGTATTTATACATATGTACTGGTGGAGTAAATGGATTAACTTCATTCGAAATTCCAGCAATAGGTGACCCATAAAAGGACACATGCACTCACACACAGGTAACCCATAAAAGAACACATACACTCACACACAAGAACACATATACATGTGGATGTACATATACACATAGATATATAAATCTCACCCAGCCTGAAATTAAAGTAGAGATTGCACTGGCTCACATTTGGGAACTTATTTCTTTGGATGACTGATCCCCAAACTGCATCTTCTTACCAACACTATTTTCCCAGTAATGCTATATGACTGCACATCCTGGAATAGCTTGATCTTAGAAGAATGAAAATTGTAGGTGGACCAAAGGGGGATCAAAAGATGCATAGTGGATATAAGCAGAATATTACTTGTGAAGACTTATGAGTGAGAAGTGGCATAAAAAATATCACCAAAGGCAATTATGACCTGGAAATGAAGTAGACTGTTCTGTGAGAATAGCAGATAGGCAGCCTGAGTGCCATACTGGTCAGTGTATGAAACATTAAAAGAGCCACAGAAAGAACTCTAGCACATCGCAGTGCCTAGCACAGAGTAGCTGCTTAATAAATATTTATTGATTAATTGACATTGAGAATATCTTCTATGAAAAGTCACAAACAAGAATCACATGGTATGAATAGCTCTGGGGGGACTGTAGTCTACATCTGTGGAGGCCATATCCACAAATAATCATGGATCTGCCAAAGGATTTAATGCCATCTTTTCAATGATGAACCTAAGAGCACATAGTAAAGGGGTATCCTTCTCCTATGTAGCTGCTTTTCCTAGTCTCTACGAGCATCCTCTGAGATAATACTAAACAAACATTAATGGTTCTGCTAATTGACTGTTCTGGTTGATTAGCATGAATTAAGTGCTAGGACAGAAGCCAGGGTATGAAACAGGAAGTGCCTTGAAAGAGTTATTTCAGTGACTCTAAACTTTGAAGGACTGCATGGTGGAAGTAGGATTAACAATCTGGTCCTGTGGCCATGCTCTGGATGTTATGTGGGTAATAATTTCTTGATGGGATTTAAATAAATGCCAGGAAGACTCTTAAACCCGAAAAATATCTCCCTCACACTACCTGAAATTCATTTCACTTTCATATACTGCCTGAAGTTTAATTACTAGAGATTTATTCTTTTAGATTAATAAAACCCATTTTAAGTGTAAATAGGACCCCAAGCTCAAATAGCCATACAAAAAAATGCTCTAAATCACTAATAATTAAAGAAATGAAAATTAAAATAACTTCAAGTTTCCACCACACATCCATAAAATTGATAAAAGTTGACAAAAAAGACATATGGCAAATGCTGTTGGAAAATAGGTACATTAATACATTATTGGTAGAGCTATAAATTTGTGTAGCCATTCTGGAAAGCAATTTGAAATGATGCTCCAGAAGTTATTAATCTGTACATACCATTTGATGTGAAACCACTACTAGGTTTATATCCAAGAAATAAAAAAGAGGAAAAGGACCTATATATACAAAAATATTTGTAATGGCTCTTTTTGAGGTAGCAAGAGTTGGAAACCTAGAGGGCGTTCATCAGTTGGGGAATGGCTGAGCAAGTTATGGAATATGAATGTGATGCAATACTATTGTGTTGTAAGAAATGATGAAAGGTATAGTTTCAAAGAAACCTGGGAAGATTTGTATGAATTGATATAGAGTGAAGTAAGCAGAAGCAGGATTACCAATAACAATAATATTGTAAAGACAAAAATTTTTGAAAGACTTAAGAACTCTGATCAACATAATGACCGATCATGATTCCAGAGAACTCACAATGAAACTTGTTGCCCACATCTGGACAGAAAGATGATGGACTCAGAGTGCAGATTGAAATTCATATATATATATATTGAACATGGCTAATACAGGAATTTGTTTTTAATGGGGTTTAATAGGGTTTAATAGGGTTTTTTTCTTTCTTTCTCAATGGTGGGGGTGGGGGGAAGGGGATAAATTTTTGTTGATTGAAAAAAAATAAATTTTAACTAAAAACAAATGAAAACGTACCCAGAAAGAGATGGCATTGAGGATGACTAATTATTCATATTTTGTTATGAATTAATTTAACTGAGATGTGCCCCTACGGGAATTGGGAAGTTTTTTGTTGGACCAGAGAAAAGAGTGAGTTATGGTAGAGAAGGAAGTATAATTTGAAATATAAGAGTCTGTCAGGAGAACAGAAGTGGGGATGGGGGAGAAGGAATATCTGATTAGTCAAATCATAGCATGAAGATACCAGGTGGTACTCATGGGGATGTAAGTGAGGGACAACCCAGAGGTAGGAGTGTAATGATAAAATAAGTCAGAAGATAAGTCTCTATATGAATGAATACTGTCTGCCTCACCTTGTTTCCCCAGACACCTCCTTCATGTACATGATTGCAGGACTCTGCATGCTAAAGCTCTACCAGACCCGCCACCCTGACATCAATGCCAGTGCCTATTCTGCCTATGCATCTTTCGCTGTGGTCATCTGTCTGACTGTCCTTGGAGTGGTAGGTCTGTCTTAATCTCATTTTTGGAAAAGGGTGCTCATGACATTAGGACAAGAGTGAAATGGTGATCTACACACAGATTGGAGGAACTGGACCAGGATTCTAATTCCAACTCCAATCAGAAGATGTATTACTTTAGTCAAATAATTTATCATTCTGGACTTCAGTTTCCTCATCTGTAATAAGAGAGTTGTACCAGACAGAACACAGATTTAGGGTTGAAAAAGACCTTTGAGATCATCTTGCCCAACTCCCCATTTTTATAGATGAAGAAATTTGGGCCTAAAGGAGTTAAATGATTTGACCAAGGTCACTCCTGCAGGAGGGTTGTGTTTTTAAGCCTAAATCTAGTATTATTTCTATTGCTCTAACTGCCTTCTTGCCATTCAATGATCCTAAATTACCCCAAGAGTCACCATCAACCTACTTTTAAACTCTGTACAAATCTCCTAGGTTCAATTATGTCTGCTCTTCATGACCTTGTTTTGGGATTTCTTGACAAAGATACTGGAGTGGTTTGCCGCTTCCTTTTCTAGCTCATTTTACAGATGAGGAAACCAAGGCAAACAAGGTTAAGTGACTTTATCATATTAGAGTTCTAATCTTGTTTTTAACATATTCTTTTCAAGTGAGAAGAACAGAATTATTATATCTATTTTACAGATCAAAAGGAAAAGCCGAGTAGTTAAGAGAATTTCCTCAAGGCCACTCAGACAGTCAGTGTTGTGGCCTGTATCTCGATGCTCAGGTTTCCTTTAGGTTCCATCCAACTCTGCATCTATAAGATCCTGATTCTGTGGTTACTGGATGAGATCCTCTGTTCCATGACTATGGCTTCTTCCAAACTTTTATTGATGCCTTTTGTTTTTTACACCAGTCATTTGTTTCCCAATATACAGAGCCCAACCCTTGTTAAAAAAAAAAGGAAAGAAAGAATCAGTTGTCTTTGTACAGCCAAACCACCATCTTGTTAAAGAAAATATCAGAATTAGTATAAAGCTAGAAGAAATAATAATAATGAGAATATATTACATGCAATTGAAACAACTCCAACCTGACCTATTTAAACAAGTAATTGATACCAGAAATGGATAATGGACAGTATAAAGGATATTGATGTCAATTAAAATGGTTTTATACAGAAGTTTAACTAATATAAATCAACCGTCATAACAAAGAAAATCAAAACAGCTTGAAAATCAGCTTAGTCTGCAAAGATTTTATTTATTTGCCAAGAAGAGATAGATGGTGGCCAAAAGCAACACTGGTTTAGAATATACATTTGTTTGCAAATCTTATAAAGAAAAATGATGGAAGTTCATAAGTAGTATTGCCTGAAAGAGCAAGAAAAGTAGTGGAGAGTAAAATCAATTAAAAGAAAGCTTGGCAAGAGACCCAACTAAGCAACATCATCTTAAGGGCATTTAAGGATGAAAAGGGAAGACAACAACAACTAAAAAAGAAATGGAAAAAGATATAAAGGTTTCATAATAAACTGTTTTCACTATCAAGTACATTAACTGCAGTTGGATCTTAACATCATATTATAAGTGAAGTGGAAATGGCACTAAAGATAACAAGATGGGAAAAGAAGCCAAATAAGACCACATATAAATAGAGGAAACCTATGCTGGAGGTGACACAATTTTAAGGTCATTAAGGGAATGATTCACAAAATAGATGAAAGTTGTTGTTGTCAACAACACTATGAAAGTGGAAATGATATCAAAGGTGTGGGAAATTTTTCACATTAATAATACCCCCCCAAAAAAAGATAACCAAAGAACATCAACAACTATTGATCTCTGTGCCCACTTTCCTATCTGAGATTTATCTCCATTCCACATCAAGAACATCCTTGATGAGAGTATTGGTAGGGAACAAGCAGATTTTTGCAAGTGAACCACATTTTTTACCAGCACACAGCTGACTAAAAGATGTACTGTACTTATTTTTGGTTTATGATTTTATTTTTAAAAGCTTTGATTTAGAACAATATAAAAAATATATCATTAGAGAGTTCTGTGATAGAAAAAGAATATGGTTTGGTCATATGGTGATGGCAAGATATGACAGGTAAACAACTTGAGACATACACTATTATCTTCATGATGTTGGGAGAAAGCCTTTAGTATTGGATGAACCCCAGGTGGCAAACTTATGGGAACACGTGTACAAGCGTACCACAGGATGGGCAGGTTGGATGGGTTTTAATCTGCATCATTGTAGGGCATGTCGAAATTGATGAGATCACAGATCCCTTGAATATTGGAGCCATTGTATAGCAAGCCCTGGTTGTACTAACTTGTTTCAGCTTATTCAAACAGCAGCCCAAGTGTTTCTGAATTCCTCATGTTTGTGGTTTCTTATTGTACCATAGCAGGGCAGCTGGGCAACTTGTCTTCATGAGTTCAAATCAGATCTCAGACACTTACAAGTTGTGTGACCCTAGGCAAGTCACTAACTCTTTTTGCCTCAGTTCTTCATCTGCAAAATGAGCTTGAGAAGGAAATGGCAAACCTCTCCAGTATCTTTGCCAAGAAAATTCCAAAATGGGGTCATAAAGAGTTGGACATGACGGAAATGACTCAACAAGAACATGGTACCATTGCATTCAAATATCATACTTTATTTACATTGATTGGATTGATGGGAACCTACATTGATTTCAGTTGTTTACTATCACAAAAAGTGCCACTATAAATATTTTACTATATATGAGACTTTTTTTTCTTGTCTGACCTCTTTGTTGTCCAATAGTGGGACATCTCACTGAGTCAGAGTTTTTAATTGGCTTCTTAAGGAAAAACCTAAAACTCAGATAGAGGTGACTTTCCTTTTCATTTACAGTTGTTTGGAAAAAATGATGTATGGTTCTGGGTTATCTTCTCTGCGATCCACATTCTGGCATCCCTTGCACTCAGCACACAGATCTACTATATGGGCCGCTTCAAAATAGGTAGGTCACTTCTCTTTTTCCTAAAGAAATTAATGTTTCCCTTTCTCTGACACCTCACTCATCTATACCAAGTGAAAGCAAAATTGGAACTAATTAATAGGTTCAATAAACTAGATTTGTGTTGTAATATGATAGCTTATATTCTCTTCAGGACTCTGGGCCTTTTGTCACACATGGACATTTGTTTATATTTCACAAATGTATTTGAATTTTATCAGTTCTTCTTTAAATCAGTGATCTCCCAATCTTTTTGATGGTGTTTCCTTTTTAGAAAAAATTTTTGCATTTCCTCTCAATGTGTATATATAGATATATATGCATATATATCTATATATACACACATATACATAAATCTACATGTATATATGTACCTATTTTCCTATATGTGTATATGTTTACTTATTCATACTCTACGTACATCATATACATTTACTACTTTGCTAGTAATTATGTACATTTGAAGGTCTGATTCTAAGTTCAGTTTATTTTTATATTTGATTTTAATGGTTGTCATAGTTTAAAAAGGGACCTCACACCCTACTCTGGTAAGTTATGCCTTGGAGTCAAGCCGTTACCCACTTTGGTTTCACAGCTTTCTCTTTGCAGACCACTGCTTTAGGAAACGGCTTTTATGTCAGTGGGGTCTGATCCAGATAGAAACCCCTATTCAGCCAAAAAAAATCAATTTATAAACTAGGTAATTTTGTCCTCAGCCAGCACATAGCCTTTAATTTTAATATCTGTTGTACCTACAAAGCTGCCCCTTGGAGGCTGGTGCTGTCATTGGAGGTACTTGGTACATAGTCAACCTGTTTGCTGGGATAGATCCAGGCCATTTATGCAGGGAGATGATCTGTTTCCCAATTCTTACCTCCAAGACATTTTGTTATGTGGCAGGCACCATTGTCTCATGTGCATGCCTGTAGAAATGAATTCCCCTACCCTTTAAAATAGGGTGGAATTGAGCTATTTGTATCAGGATCACACTCTATTAGGCCAAATATTACTCATTTTTACTATCATGGGGTTTTTCCAGATGGATAAAGATATGGAAAAGTGAAAAAAGGAAATTCTGAGTGTTGTGCAGCACAGCATTGACTTCATCTGAATTCATTCCAAGGCCAAGAAGATATTGATTGGGTCATAGATGCTCAGGCAAATCTAGCCTTATTTTGTGACTAATTTAGCTTTGCTTTCTGTCCAAATGCTCCTTCCCTTGAAAAATCTATGGATAGGTACTCAAAATGTGAACCAGTAGAGCATAAGAACACAGAAAACAATAGGTTGGAAGTTTTTTAAATGGGCGTGAAGATGTGTGGAAGATGCCTTCCACGGACAGCACTACTTGGGTTCTTCATTCTCTCCCAATGCACTGCATTAACAATAGACTGCCAGAACCACTCGTGAGAACGGTGTATTGTATTGTATCATTTGAGTCTATGGAAGTGGGAGAACAGAGAGACCAATCTTTATTCACTCCAAGGGAATAATCAACTTTGCGCGTTTTATGTAGTCAAATGTGTCATCCTGAACACACTCTTACAAACCATTTTTTTCTTCCCTCCACTGCTTCCCCTGGTTCAGATGTGTCTGACACAGGTAATGATAAGCTGTTCTCTCTTCTTGGGGTTCTTAGAAAATATTTGTAATAAAAGTACCCCTGCTTTTGCCATTAGCAATGTTTTTGGATGCACTTTGGGGTGGGTTTGGTGGGGATGAATATCTGCCTGGGACACTTGAGACAGACGGACAGAGATGAGAGAGAGACAGAGAGACAGAGAGACAGAGAGAGAGAGTACAGAGAGACAGACAGGCAGACTACAACTTCTGTTGCTGAAAGGACAGTAAGGAGCCTGAGGTCTCGTGTATATCACTTCTGTGTTTGTTTCGCTATTTGTTTTCATTCCAAAGGCCACTTTTACAGGATCATAGTTTTAGAGGTGGAAGAAACTTTGCAAGTCAAGATAGCCCAACCTTATCATTTTACAGATATGGAAACTGAGACCTAGAGGGGAAATATTACTTATCCAAGGTTATTCAGGTTACTCTGCCTCCAAATCCAGTGTTCTTTCCATCACACCATGCTGCTTTTCATCAGCGCTAATAATATAACTGGGATTTGACCCAAATATGACACATTTGGCATGTTACTACTTAAATGCAGCTCTGAATCAGTGTTAAATGCTGAGGCTAGGCTGCAGATCTGCATGAGGGGCAGATTTGGGGCAAGAGCTTTAGAGAGGCATTGAATAGGTAGATGAGGAATATTGCCCACTCCTTTCCAAAAGAAACTGTGATTCCTATCTTGAGTAAGGCCTGAAAACAGACATGAGGCTGATGGTTCTTTCCTCCAATCTCTGAAAAGGTTACTGGACAAGAATGAGATCTATTTGTCTCCTAAATATTGCTGGTCTAGGGATATGATTTTCGTTTAAAACAAAAAGCAGCTAACCTGGACATTCTTAAGGAGTGAGGAATGCCTCAGAATTACACCCACCAGCTTGGCTCCTTTCCTCCGCCAAATTCAGACTACACAAAAGACCATCAGAACTATCTTATAGAAAAGTGAAGTCATATCCATGCAGATAGCAAACAAACAAAAAAAAAAGGTGGAAAAGTCCTACAGATTAGAAGACACCAGAAAGAAAGAAAGAAAGAAAGGAAAGAAAGAAAGAAAGAAAGAAAGAAAGAAAGAAAGAAAGAAAGAAAGTGAATAAACGCTTTGCCGAGAGCAAGATGAGCCCAAACCAGCAGATAGGCCCCAATCTTACCCAAGGAAAAATTCTCCGAAGTCTCTAGAGAAGCAAGCTAGAAAGCAGGGACTCAAGGAGATCCTGGCTTCCCCTGTTGATGACAGCTCCCAAAGCCTTTGTCGCTCTCTCCACATACCTGAGGTCAGTCCCAAAGAGAATCTGTTACTACAAACGTTCTCTCAAAGAAAGAACGTCTCTCTTCTGTAAAGCTCTCACACCAGCTCGCCCCTCACACAGGCAGGCAGACCAGAACCAGCCTCCTCTCCACCAACCCCGTCACACCAAAGCTGCAGCATGAACAGCACACCAGGCTTGGGTGAAGACCTAGTTACTCTAAAGTTCGACATTACACTCAGCCAGATGTTGGCAGTGTCTACACCAAGGCCGTTCCAGAGTTACGGTGTTTTGTTTTGTTTTTTAACCCTTCTTGGCAAGCTCTGCTTCCCACCCCCTTCTGATCTGAGTCTCCTGGCTGCTTCAGCTATTCGACCCCCGGAGCAGCACAGGTCTCAGCACGATGGCCCTGAATTGCCACCCTCAAGAGCTGGCCCTCGTCCACAGAATGCCAATAAAATGACTGGAAATGGGGAACTACACCAAGGAACCAAACTTAGCATTTTAATTCAATCTCTGGCTGAAATGGTCCAGTCCACTAATTGACTAACTTTCTAGCAGAACAGAGTTTTTCTGGACAAAAACTACTTGATTGTCTGTCAGTGGTTCTATTCCCACCGTACCTTGTATTTAATACTTTCTCTAGCTCAGTAAGGGCAGGTAGGTGGCACAGTGGAGATAGCAGTGGACCTGGACTCAGGAAGATTCATCTTCCTGAGTTCAAATCTGGCCTCAGACTAGCTGAGTGACCCTGGGCAAGTCACTTAACCCTGTTTGCCTCAATCTCCTTGTCTGTAAAATGAGCTAGAGAAGGAAATGGCAAACCACTACAGGATCTTTGCCAAGAAAACCCCAAATGGGGTCACAAAGAGCCTGACATGACTGAACAACAACAAAAATTAGCTCAGTAAAGACAGACAACACAGAAGGTAAAAAGTTGTGCCTTGTGAGCTAAAGCTGTTAAAATGCTTGTCATCTAGACCCAACCTTCTTGGTCTTGATTTTTAAAAAATTTTTTAAATGGTGATAAACTATAGGAAGCCATCCAGGCTTCTGTGCATCACTTTACTTACATGCCCCCTTGTTTCTACATTTACTTAAATTCTCTCTGCCTTGTGAGAGTTTTTGGGTGTTCTCACTATTAAGACTAATGATAGTGAAAATCCTAATAACTGACACTCATATGGCACTTTAAGGTTACAAAGGCATGCTTTTCATCCTCAGTATATCCTGGGATAGATAGTACAATAAAGAGTGATTATCTACACTTTGTAGATGAGGCAACTTCTAATTCAGTTCAATAAACACTTATTAAACACTGGGGATTGCTAGATACTGGAGATACAAAGACAGAAATAAAATATTCACCCTCCCTTAAAGAGCTTACATTTGACTGGAAGAAAACAACATGTACTCAGATAATCAAATGCAAAATGTAGCCCGTGGTCCAGAGTTCACTTTTGCGGACTATACCAAAGGGTCATGTCTTTCTTTGATTCATTTCTCCCACTTGGAGTTACTCCAGAACAATCTCTCCTATACAGCTTACTTTTTTTTTTTTTTTTTTGGAGGCAGTCAGGGTTAAGTGCCTTGCCCAGGATCACACAGCTAGTAAGTATCTGAGGCCAGATTTAAACCCATGTCCTCCTGACTCCAGGGCTGGTGCTCTATCCACTATGCCACCTAGCTGCCCCATATAGCTTACATTTGGCCTGTGTCTTGGCTTTCCCAAATGTAAATAACAGAACCAGGTGGCCCATACAGGCGCTCAAGGCATCTTTATTTCACCCTACAGAAAATTCAGGAAATAAAAAAGAAAGAAAGGAAAAAAGGAAGAACTCACAGAGCCCATAATGGATGCTGAAAGCACATAAGGCACTGACCACATCAGCACCCCAGGAGGTCACCAATAATCACATTGCTCTAATTGCTCCCAAAGTTCTATCTCTGACTTGCTATCCCCTGAATGCTACCAGGACAACCCTCTGATATTCCAGTGAATCCTCTTTCCCCATAGAGTCCTACACAGTCCTCCCCCCACCCCATGGGCTACACAGCTCATGGAAGACAGACACTGGGTATGGGGTGCACAAGCAATCCCCTTCTCATTGAACCTGCAGTTTCTGAGTAACACACAGTAATGGAGGTTGGTAGTGAGGTCCAGATCCCCTGTTATCCACTGCCTCATAATTTTAGTCTTCAGTTGCAAAGATCACTTAGTGATCTCCTTCCTCCTTTAAGAAGCATGCTGCTATGAAGGTTTTCCTCCAGAAGCCTTGTGCCCAAGCTCTCAAATACCCAGGAGGTACCCCAAAAGACTGTGACCCCCTATCAGACATAACAAGTTACTATGTCTTTCATTGCAAGTTTTTCCACCTCTTTTTTATCTTTTCCTTCCACATCTGACTTGATCTTTATTTGCCTATAATCCCTCTTTCTTTTAACCTCAAGCATGAGGCACAAGGAAAAAAGCACTAGAATTGGAGTCAGAGGAGCTGGGTTCAAATCCTGGCCTCTTTTATTTTCCTGTGTGTGCTCTCTGGGTCTCAGTTTCTTCTTCTCTTCCTGAGATTAGACAAAATAACCTTGTAGGTCCCATCAAGCTCTGTCTATTGTTATTCAGTCATTTCAACATTTAGGGTTTTCTTGGCAAAGATACTGGAGAGGTTTGCTCTTTCCTTCTCCAGCTTCTTCTACAGATGAGGAAACCAAAGCAAACAAGGTTAAGTGACTTGCCCAGGGTCACACAACTAGTAAATTTCTGAGGCCAGATTTGAACTCAGGAAGATGAGTCTTCCTAACTCCAGACCCAGTACTCTATCTGCTGCACCACCTAACTGACCATCTTAAGTCTATGATCCTATAAAATTTCTGTTTCAAACCAAAACCAGTTGACTGGCAAGTTTAGGCTTTTTCTACATGATCTGTAGAGTTTTCTACACTTATGTGAGTAAACTCTTACCAAGAATAATGACCACTATAAGAAAGACAGGTTAAAATATCTCCTACCCCAACTAGGGGGAAAATAAGACTTGAAAAAAAATCAGATTGGCATGAGGACAAGGTCAGATTTATGGATTAAGGAAGAAGGTGCCCCATTCCCTTCCTGCAAGTAAAAAACTACCAGTCAAACTAAAAATTATGTAGAGTCAGCATAAAGGAAACAGCTGGACAAGGCCATCTTGTGCCTTGGCTACCTCCTGTTTGTAAATGTTATTTGATAAAGTAAGTTCCCCTTTCTTCTGTTTGGTCTTTTGTACTGCACAACATGAGATGCCCTGATTTGTCTTGCCCCAGGGGTGGCCTTGGTCTATGCCACACCAGCCCAATGACTAGGTAGTTTATTTTAACCAACCTCTTGTTAAATCCCTACTGTGGGCATGGTGCTTGTCCAAATAGCGTATAAGAAAGATGCCATCTTTTCCTCACAAAAATTAACATAATCTAAAAAACCCCTCAAGCCTATGCCTTGTAGCAAGGTTCCCCACCATCAGCTTTGCCCTTGGAGGTCATAATTCATTGCCAGAGTGAGTGCTACTTTTGGATGGTGACTCTTTGCATGTCCTCTTGTCGTCAGCAGATTTGGGAATTTTCCGCCGGATTGCCATGGTATTCTATACTGACTGTTTCCACCAGTGTAGCCGACCGCTGTACATGGTAGGTGAAGTCTTCATGTCCCCTGGACTTATGCCATCAAGTACAGCATCAGCCACCTGGAGGGGAGGGAGGAGAGAAGGTTGGTGCAGTCATGAAAGGTTTCTGCTGTTATACAGCTATAGAGGACCCAGGGCAGCTGAGGGCCTATCATCTGGGTAACTGAGCAAGAGTCACTGCTCATTCCCTATAACTTTTCTCTCATTCTTTTTTTTAAGCCTATCAAATCAGGACTTGACAAGTCAAGCCTAGGCAGCAAGCATTTATTAAGTTCCTCCTATGTGCCAGGGATTGTGCTAAGTGTTAGGATACAAAGAAAGGCCACAAGAGCCCCCGCCCTCAAGGAGCTCACAATCTAATAATGACAGTTCAGGGTCTGAAATTCTGATGGATCTCACAGGACTCGTGCACAAGGTTTTGGGACCGAAAAGAAAGCACAAGCAGAGGGAAATGAGGCTGGTGTTTGCTTTTTAGGGGAAGAATAAGGAAAAAAGCACTAAAAAGAGTCGTCAACATTTTGAGATTTGGTTCATTTATGATTTATATTCTGCCTGCTTCCAAAAAGAATCTGAGGTGGCCCACAAAGTTCACAAACCTTCATATTTTGGGGTAAAGGAAAGCCCTGGCTATAGAGCACAAGAGGGAAAAACTCAGGAAAAAATGAAAAGCATTTCCTTTAGATGAAAACAGGTCCCCCCTGTGGGGCATGGGGAGGGGTCTTGCTGGAAAAGAAGAATCCCTTCTCTAAGTCATAAATGAGTGATCATGAAGATCATCATCTCTTGTATCTATATCATGCTTGACAGCTTATAAAAGCACTTGGGTCCGAGATAACCTGGTGACGTGTCAAAGTTTCAAGAAATGATCTTTGGTAGAGAGATGAGGAATTGCAAATGCTGAATGTTGTATACACTGTCAGCCACTATATCCATTGGGTTTGCTCAACTATTTGTCTATCTTTAGGGAGGGCTCATTTGGCAGGAGTTGGGGACAGGGATATTTAGAAAGAACTGTGTTGTAAAAACAAGAAGTATCAATAAAACTTATATTTTAGTAAATATCCAAAGGGTTTTGAGACTTCTCACTCACCCTCCCTTCCCCCACACTCAATAAGCTAAACTAGAAGAAGGAAAAATGTCCAAGCAAATTAGCTCTGACCACAAGATGCTGCCAAGGCCTGGAGCCAACGTCCAAAATACAAGAAACTGAAAGGGCCACCATGAAATTAGAATACAACTGAGTGTGCTCTGGACGACGTGGAGCTCTCTAGAGAAGCAGCGTGCAATAGTGGATAGAGAGCTGGGCTGGGTTTGAGTCCTTTCTTTAACATACATTGACTGGGTGATGATCAGTAAGCCAACTAACCTCTCAGAGTCTCAGACACCTTTTTGATACTCTATTTGTAAAGCACTTACAATGCATGGCACATGGTAGGGGCTATATGAAGGCTTACTCCCTTCTCCTTCCCTTCCCCAATTTTCACTGGTAGATGATCCCTTCTCCAGGAGTTCCTCATGCCAATGAAATCACAGGTCCAGACCAAAGAAAAATTATTTAAGTACTTCAGATGTGTTCTGAGGGCCATTTAATAAGGTCTCGGAGAAGTCTTCATTCTGTACACTATGCTGTTACATAATAGTGATGGCAGCTTCAGAATTTCATACTATTTTGGATACTTGTCACCAATCACACAATACCAAGGAAGCTGAAGAGGGCCAGCCCATCCACCTCCCTGCTCACTGCTTGAGTTTTGTTTCTTGACCTCACGTTCATCTTCAGTGATGCAAATTATCACTGTTTGGTCTGATAGAGGCTTTCAAATGAAATCTTCACCAATGTTAGGGATGTCACCTTGAGAATCTTGGGAAGAATTTGCTTGCTTGTTTAATGCATGTACCCCAGAAATACTTTTCTTACAGCTTTGCCTTCCTTATAGTAGGGCAGAAAACAGAATGACAATGAACTGATATGATGTCTTTTTCCATCCCCCCAGGACAGAATGGTGCTGCTTATTGTTGGGAATCTTGTTAACTGGTCCTTGTAAGTAGTTTGAGAGCGCTGTGGTTTTCTTATCACTGATTGTTGTGACATTAAGGTTTATGGACAGAACTGTCTGAACTCTGACTCTATTAAGGAAACTGAAATTAAGCAGGAAAGGACAGGTCTTTGCTGGCTTGATAGAGGATGGACTGAGTATGCTGGCATACCCAGCCTATGCTCTCATCAATGCCTATGTTTTAGAGATATAGGGAAAATACTTCAAAGAGCCATGATTTTGTTGGTGTAGGTATTTCTTCCACCGCTGTAGGTCTAAACATTCTATGTTATCATGAATTGCTGTGGCCAAAGAATATATTACCTAATGGTCAAGTCTTTGGTGATAAATCTTTGACCTTAGTAAGGCTGAGTAACTGAACTAATACTGAAAGTCTTTCCAACTTGGTAGACTATGTCAGAGCTTGCTAATGAAGTAACTTTCATTATACACAGCCACCTCTGTGCCTCATCAAAGCATTACAATAGGACTTTAGTGGACTTTCCTCTAAGTCAGTACCTGTTATGTAGCAACAATGGTCTCCTTTGCTTAATTCTCAACATGTCATCTGATCTCTATGGCTAGTCCCAATAGGTGATAGCCCTGTTTGTACCTATAGTTGCAGAAATTCAATGTGGCTTTAAAAATCTTTAGCAGCCATATTCTAAAAGGCCATATGATATGCATATTATTCCATGAATTCTGTTTCTCTCTTTCTGTACCTTTGTCTCTTTCTGCATTTGTGTATATATTTCTCTATATGTTTATGTATCTCATTTTCTACATTTGAAAGGCCCATCTCTGTTTTCCCTTCTTTTCCTGTCTTTCCCATTCCATCTATAGTTATCTACAATCTTTCTCTGTCTCTTCTTCCTCCACTCCTTTCTCTCCTCCTCACTCTGTCTATTCCTTTAATTGACAATAATAGAACTGTAGAATTAATGTATTTTTCTTAGTTGTGTTAATTTGGTTGAGTTCTATGTTCCTTGTTCTTAATTTAAAATCAAATGAGTAGAAAGGGTTTTTTTTAATTCTTCCTGAAAAGAAAAGGAACAAAGAAAAGTCTTAAATTAACTTGATGTTTGTGTTATGAACCTAATTGGATTTATTCCCTATGAAGTAGAAGCAATATGGTGTTGTGGATAGACAGCTAGTCTTGGAACCAGGAACTGAGTTTAAGTCCTTCACATACTCTGAGACCCTGAACAATCCACTTAGCTTCTTAGCAGTCTAGGCAACTTTCCAAGACTATATGTCATAGAGAAGGTGTTGACCTGCATTGATAGAGGGAGTTCCCCCACCTGGGGAATTCCCTTTATCAATAAAAGCACAGATCTAGTCCCTATCCCTATTCCTAAATTCCCCATTCCTGGTCTACAGTGATCCATGCAAGGGCATGGGAAAGCCATAATCCAGTCATTGAGAGTTTCTCTGGCAACTTGAAAGGGATCTTGGAGTCAGAGGACCTGGGTTCAAATTGTACGCTTAATACCTGTGCAACCTTAAGCAACTGCTTGAGCCTTAGTGATCTCAGCTATAAAATGAGGGGGTTGGATTAAAAGATACTCTAACACATCTTCTGACTCTGGATCTATGAAGCAAAGGGCCTATAAACTGGATTCCTACTTGAGAGGCCATAACCCTATAGTCTCTTGCTCCTTCCCCTCTTTCCTACTACTAATACAAGTATATCAGAGTTGTGGGTGGGTTGAGGCATGGTGAAACCATAGTTTTGTTCTGACTAGACAAACCAGTTGGTTCTTCTAATTGAATCAAAGAGGATGATGATGGTTAGAGACAGAGACCTGTGAAATACTGTGGTAATTGCCTACTAAATGCATCTTCAGGGTAGGTACTTCTCCCTGCAGAGATAATCTTCCCTTGAAAATAATATTGGGGGGCAACTAGGTGGTGCAGTGGATAGAGCACTGGCCCTGAAGTCAGGAAGACCTGAGTTCAAATCTGTCCTCAGACCAAATACTTGACACTTACTAGCTGTGTGACCCTGGGCAAGTCACTTAACCCCAATTGCCTTTAAAAAAGAAAAAAAGAAAAAGAAAGAGAGAGAAAGAAAGAAAGAGAAAAAGAAAGAAAGAAAGAAAGAAAGAAAGAAAGAAAGAAAGAAAGAAAGAAAGAAAGGAAGGAAGGAAGGAAGGAAGAAAGAAAGAAAGAAAGAAAAAATCATATTGGACGAAATTGTCATGAACCTTGAAATTATGCTATCATAAATCTACTTTCCCAGGTCTAAAAAATTTAAGCCAACCTTGTCTTCTCCCCCTTGCACCCTTTAGTGCCCTCTTTGGACTGGTGTATCGACCCAGGGACTTTGCTTCCTACATGTTGGGGATTTTTATCTGTAACCTGCTGCTGTACCTGGCCTTTTATATCATCATGAAGGTAAGGGTTTGCATGGGGGCAGGGCTGATTTCTTAGGCACTCAGCCTAGGCTTTGCCGTAAGCCCTAACCCTTTCTCACACTTGTCTCGTCATAGCTCCGCAGCTCTGAGAAGGTCCTCCCCATTCCACTGTTCTGCATTGTTGCCACGGCTGTGGTGTGGGCGGCAGCCCTTTACTTTTTCTTCCAGAATCTTAGCAGCTGGGAGGTAAGAGAACATCTTCTAACTTTACAAGGAGTCATTCTCTCTCCATCTTTGCAATTAGTTCTGTTTGCTTCTGGTTTCTGCACTTTGTGTGTAAGTTGCAAAGGGGAAAATTTAGGCTTAATCTTAGGGAAAACTTCCTAACAATTCGAGCTGTCCATAAGCTGAATGGGCTACCTCAGCACATAATGAGGTTCCCCTCAATAGAAGCCCTTAAGCAGAGGCAGATGACCACTTGTCAGATTATTGCAATGCCTATTCCTTTTTAGATATGCATTGGAAGAGATGGTCAGTGGGCTCCCTTCCATCTCCAAAGGTCTGTGATTCAGGGATCTTGCCTTTTTGCTCTTTTCTTTGATAATCCCCTATTTTGCTTTATGTGTTTCTTACTATATACATTTGTCTGAAATTTTCAGGGAGAGTGTTTCTTTTGAAGCAGAGCTATTTCATTCATATAATAATATCTTGCTGCACAGAGTGCTTCACGTGAATCATCTCATTTGCTCCTCACAACCTTCATTCAAAAGTTATGCAATGCCTACTTTGTGTAATACACTGTTTACAGAGATCCTACCTTACAGTATGTGCGTGGGCTGGGGGAGAAAGAGGATAAGAATGCCACACAAATGACTACAACCCCAAAATAGACTGTGATAACTACGTAATAAATACTATGAGTCCAGACAAGGGAGAATTACTGTGGGTTGAAAGCCTTTTCAAGAAGGGATGGTTGTTGTGCTGGGCTTTGAAGGATGGGTAAAATTTCAACAAATGGGGATGGGAGGAAGTACATTCCAGACACAGAGAACAGCATGAGCAAAGAAAGCCCGCAGCATGTTTGAGGAAAGGAAAGCAGTCCGAAACCTAAAGTTTGTGAGAAGGAATGATGGAAAATAAGCCTAGAAAGTTATCTCAAGCCAGACTGTGGCAAAATAAGGACTTCAGCCTGTATTGTCAGAGTATAGGGAGCTACTTAAATATTTTGAGAGTGACATGAGATGGTTTGGAAGAAAGAGAGACTAAAGACAAGGAGACCATATTAAACCAATTGAGAGGTAGCAAGTGTGGAAGTGGGAATGGTAAAGCCGTGATGGATATGAGAAAGATTATAGAAGTAGAAAAATAACAATAATTATGGCTAACATGCATAGACCACTTTAAGGTTTACAAAGCTCTCTACATAGCTACAGATATAGATATCACCTCATTTGATCCTCACAACAACCTGTTATTATCTCCATTTTATAGATGAAGAAGTTAAGGATGAAAGAAGTTATGTGACTTGCCCAAGGTCACATAGCTAGTCATTGTATGAGGCAGATTTGAACTCTACTCTTCACATTCTAAGCCCAGCACTTCATCTAATATACCAGAGGTGTCAAACATGCTGCCCATGTGACCCATGATACTTCTAAACCCAATTAAACCTAATTAAAACATAATTGGGATAACCCAACCTCAGAAAAGGAAATAGATCTAACTGTAAAGGAACTACCAAAGGTGGGGGGAAGTATCCTGGTCTTCATGGAGTCTCCTGATGGAGAATTCTATCAAAGTTTTAGAAAACAGTATCATATTTCAAAATTATTCTCCAAAATTGAGAAAGAAAGCACCCAACCACAATCCATTTATTAGATAAATTTAGTCCTAATAACTAAACCAGGGAATGATAAAACACAGAAAGATAACTACAGGTCAATACCATTAATGAACATGGACTCAAAAATTTTAAACAAAGTCCTGTCAAATGGACCACTTAAGAAATCATTCATTACAGCGAAGTGGAATATATACCAGAGATGCAAAGATGGCTCAACATGGAAAAAATCATTATAATTAACCATATTAAAAACCAAAACTTCCCAAACCACGTGATCATCTCAAAAGACGCAGGAAAAAAGCCTTTAACAAAGTACAACACCATCTTATGCTAAAAACCCTACAAAATAGAGGTATAGAGGGATCTTTTTTAATGTCTTAAAAAGCATCTAACTAAAACTAAAAGCAACCATAATTTGCAATGGGGAGAGACTAGAAACTTTTCCAATAGATAAAAGTGTGAATCAAGGATGCCCACTCTCCCCACTATTATTCGATATATTTCTGGAAATTCTAACAACAGCAATAAGACAAGAGAAAGAAATTAAAGGAATAAAGAGAGGTAAAGAGGAGATAAAAATATTCCTGTTTGCTCATGATATGATGGCTTATTTGGAAAATCCAAGGGAATCAGCAAAAATACTGAGACAATTGCTTCAGCAAAGTTGCAGACTACAAAATAAAGCCTCAAAAACCAACAACATTTCTACATAATAATAACAAAACACAAGAACCAGTAATGGAAAGGGAAATCCCATCCCAAATAACTATAAGATATATAAAATATCTGGGGATCATCCTATCAAAACACATGGAAGATTTGTATAGATTAAATTACAAAGTATTCCTTAAAGAAATGGAGAACAACTTAAATAGCTGGAGGACGGTACCGGGGTTGGGAGGCTGTGGCGGTGGCAGTTACCATGGCACTGCACTAAGTGTGTCCCTGTGTTCGGGAAAGCAGAGGCTGGAGGAGACTGAGCTGGCTGATACTGGCAGCCCAGGGCCCGAGGCTTTTTCCACACCCCCATAATGACCTGAACTGTGACAGACCATTGGGATTATGTGAAGACTTTGGCACAGGAGCCATCTCCTCAGCTTTTCTTTCAAAAGTATACATTTCATCCAAGGCCTGAAAAGTCAGAAGCCCAGGATTGGGCTCCAGCCAATAAAATGCTATAAACAGGGAAAGTTACTCACCCAGGCCCTGTACATTAAAAACAATGTGTTCAATGACCTCAGCAACTTCACCCAAACCATATCGCAGCTGTTGGAGCATCCCCAGAACCTGGCTTGGATTGACTTGTCCTTCAATGACCTCCCCAATATGGACCATGTGCTGACCATGTGGTCTTCAACCTTAATATCCTTTATTTCAAATGCAACTGTGTCCAGCACCTGATGGAAGTAGATAAACTGTCAAAACTTTCCAAGCTTTGGCACTTGATCCTCCATGGGTACCCTATAGAGGAAGAAGAGGTATACAATGCTATCCACTACATCCTGAATCACCACCTTTGACTTCAGTGGCATCACCAAGCAGGATAGGGTCATGGCCACTGTTTGGAAAAGAATGCTTGTCAAGCCTAAAAAGGCCCAAATCAAACTGGATAGTTTCTGATTCATTCCTGTCCATGCCAGAGCCCAAAAGCCCCCAGGACTCTATGGGAGCCTATCTTCCAACCCTTATTGCTTAGTTTAGCTTAAATCCCTCCACTTCAAAGTCTGGGTAGAATAGACACCAACGAGGCTAGCATGACATTAACTAGCCCCAAGCATGCTCAAGTAGGAAAAACCTGGGCTATACCCTACCCTGCAATCCTGAGGCCTGAATTTTGCCTGACAGACCCCTAGAAACTTCTCAGAGGGTCTCATCTGGTCCTATGCCCACTCCTCCTCATACTTTATATGCGAAGAAGGAATATCAAGACCTCAGCTGGAGCTCATTTTGCCTGATTGAGTCCTGTTGTTGTCCCAGGAGAGGTATCTAGTTGATTTTCCAAGCCTTAAGAGAAGTGGGAGGTTGATAGGGTAAGAATAAGGACAGAACAGCTGGAGCCAGGATGGATAGATGTCATTTATGGAGGGTGTCAAACCAAAACAAATAAAATTACAGGGTCAAACATGTAAAAAATATCTAGAAGAATATTCATTGCTCATGGCTAGGCCATGCCAATATAATAAAAATGACAATACTACCAAAATCTATACTTTTAATGCTATATCAATCAAAACCTTCTCAGCACCTGCTTCTAGGTGCTTTATCAAGGTCCCCTGGCACTATTTTTGCCACTTCCACACATGTCACCTATCACTTAGACTCATTATAACTGTAGAAACTGTGTGTAGCAGTTAGTTTGTACTTATTTTAATAGGATTTAAATCCTATTTTGTCTCAAAGTTATTTGTGCATGTGTTGCATCTCCAACCCATTACTAGATAGGATGGCCATAAGTGCCATCTTCTGTACTCTTCCCTGTGCCTGGGAAATCATCTCCCTTATCAGTAGGCATTTAATAAGGAACCAGGTAAATTTACTGGGATGTTGCCCTGGCTTATCTCCCCCCAGGAAACCCCAGCAGAATCCCGAGAGAAGAATCGTGATTGTATCCTGCTGGATTTCTTTGATGACCACGATGTCTGGCACTTCCTTTCTGCTACTGCCTTGTTTTTCTCATTCTTGGTGAGTTTTGCAGCTTTTCCATTTTACTATCCTATTCTCTTTCTCTAGCCCACCCTATCAACACTTTCTGTATCTTTTTTTCTTTTGCCTCTTCCCTTTTTCCCTTTCCTTGGGCTTTATCCCTCTTCTCTTTTGGTTTCCCAGCAGCAGTGTCACGAGATCCTGCTAAGGATCTACACACACACACACACACACACACACACACACACACTCCAAATGAACTGAGGCATCAGTTTATACAATTTGTCCGGAGCACAAAAATTGCTGGTTATGTCTCTTTGGTGTTGCATTTACATTTCCCTTTTCCCCCACTGGACCCTCAAGCATAGAAAGGCTAAATGATTGACTAAGCACATGTGAACAAAAGTCAAACTAGGCCTTACAACTACAAGAGTCATGTTGTTTTCCAAACTGGATTTTTTTTCTTTTACTAAGTAGCATTAGGCTATCATTCCAGATGATGCCCCAATCCTCTCTTAGGCTCACAGAATTTAGAATAGAAAAGGGACCTCAGAGGTTATTTCTCCCAACCATTTTATATTTCCACTGCTTTGTTTTATTAACCAATTGGTAGACTCAATATCGCAGATAGGTCCTTTTATTTCCCCATGCCTCTATACAGAATCTTTTTCTTCTGGGATCTTCCTAAGTTAGCTTCATCTTTTACCTAAACTTCCCTGACCTTCTTGGCAGTGATATTGATTGCTCACATATGTATTTGCAACAGTCGCCTATTATAAGCAGACAGCATCACCACCTTTCCAATGGTATCTTAGATTATCTGCCCTGAATGGTGGTATAATGACTCAAGTGACAACAGTTCTCCATCAAACTTTTACCAATCATAGACACATTATATGGTTATGTAAACAGAGCCCTAGAGTCTAATTTGGGAAGTTTAAGCAATACCAATTCCTACAGAAAATGTAAACTCAAATGGCTATCCCACTTTCTCTTTGGGTGTTTTGTTCATATAAATTGGCAACTTTCAGTCAGATCACCAAAATAGAAGCAAGGATTGTGAGGAGGGGACACTGAAAGAAATAAAGATGGAAAACCATATCTCTTACATAACAGGATCTGCCATATTTTGTTCAGTGTCACATTGTTTTCAGTCCTTCGGATTGTAAGATGGAAAATAGGTACCAAATGTGGCTCCCTGTTCTTTCCCTATTTCTCTCTCTCCCTCTCTCTCATTTTAGGTATTACTAACTCTAGATGATGACCTGGATGTTGTCCGGAGAGATCAGATCCCTGTCTTCTGAGTGAGGGTTGTACCTGATGTAAGAGGAAGTGGTCACTCTTGGTGCTGCCTCATAGATCATACAATGACTGCATCAGAGCAGCCATTGCCAGAGATTCCTTGGTCATCTGCCAAGAGGACAGACCTGTCCACATCCAAATAGTGAGCATGATAAGAGGAGGAGGGACTGGAAAGACTCCGGTCCCATGAAAAGGGACACAGTGAATCATGGCCAACTCCAAAGGCCAATGCCACACTTTGAGTTCCTCTTCTGTTTGCCACTCTGCAAGTGAGATGTGAACAAGAAGTATAGATATCATTTACATGGAATTGTCTTGCAAACCCCCCTTCCAGAATTGCTTGGTAGTGGCAAACTGATGGTGCCCACTTTTCCTTAATCTCAGTGCCCAGTAAGAGTAAAAACTGACTTCACGTGAGAGATTTTGGCTTCAGTCACTTGTTTCTGTAAGCTCTTCTGCTCCGGGATAAGCCAAAGCTTCAGTTTGCATCTTCTGGGCCCTGGTAGTGACGGTCACCCCTTCCGTGTGTGGTGTATAAACTAGGTGGCAAGTGTCAAAGTCTCCCTTCAGCCAGGGGTGGCATCATGAGATCCAGCATGGCCCACTCTTTGGAAGGAAAACTGTATATTTGTGTATAGGCTCCTGAGTCCATTAAGAGGACTCAGAATAGGACTTATGCTGGATGTTCCTTATGATAGAGCCCTTGTTCCATGATGGTCAACTGGTTCAGAATACTCGTGTTCTTAACTATCCTTCTGCCTATCAAGCACGCGCGTCTGCATCTCACTGATCTTCTGTTGACTCCATACTTCAGTTTAACCTTCCTGGGAAGGCTCTGCTCCTTAATCCTCCTGCCAGCTCTTGGTGTGACAGACACCCTCTCAAAGCATGTGTCGGGGTGGGAAAACCCCAACTACCAGCACAATAATATCCAGCAAGTGAAGTCAACCCAACATTCCAGTTGGCAAGATCATCAGCAACTTCAAGATTAAACATAATCTGCCTCACCCCAAGGGGCCCAATCTTAAAAGATTCTAGACTTTGGTGCAAATGCACCATAGTAAAAGTGTTGTTCTTCTACCCAAATAACTAAATGGTATACCTAAAACATCAATGGGAGGGAAGCAGGCAAACAACCTAGAGCCAGGAGACTTGGCAATGCACTCAGATGAGCTCTGACCCTGACAGGAGGCCTGTCCCTCTTCTTCAATAGGCTCAGACCCTCCTGCCTTGAGCTGTTTTTAAACACCCTTTCCTAGCTGCAGAGAGCTCTATGGATTTTAATGATCTCTTTTGGTAATAACCGATAGTCTTTTTCTTCTCCAAAAAAGGTGTGGAAAAGCTTGGAATCTTAGGTCCACTATCTCATTGTGTGGCAGGCCTGCCTCTGTGAGGCTGGGATCCTCCATTTTTACCTTATTCCCTTCTTAGATGGAATTTGATGTGAGAAGAAAACAGAATTTTGGATGAAATTTAAGTTGCCTATACTTTTTTTGACCAAGCCCCTCAAAGAGATGAATTTTACATTTTTTAAAGTGCTTTTTAGCATTATCCTTACCCTAAAATATTTGCATAGCATTTAAAAAAATACATTTTGGGAGTTTTACTTGGCAAGCCTTTTCTTGCTTTCCAAACATGTGCACATGCACAAAGATGCTTGCAGTGAAATATTTTGTGAAAAATTTCTGAACAGCCAAAATGGATTTAATAGCATTCTGTTTTTCTTCATTCTTAAAAAGACTCATTTTTATAGTTACAGCCACATGGAAGCTATTAATTACATACTCATCTTAAACCATAAAACCAAGTCCAAAGTCTATTTAACTGCACCTGGTCTTCTTTAGACTGTAATCCATGAATTCATTTATTTATAATTTTTTTTGTTATATGCCCTACTCAAGAAAAATAAGACCAAAAAAATCCATCCAACCAGCACTATGGCCTAATCTGAACAAGCTGTAAGGTCCATTTCCAATTCTGCATCTTCCTTGGAAAATAAGTCAGCAAAACCAGAGGACGGGAGGTGGCCAGGAGAAATCAGGATGGTTATTATAACACTGTATTGTTTATCATTACTCTGATGTCTGCTTTGTGCTGTAAAGTCTCTGATTGTTGTGGATTTTGTTTTGTGCAGCAGGATTGGAAGCCCAGATCAACGCTGCCGTGATAAAAAATCAATACTGAGACCCAAGTGATTATTGCTCAAGTTTTATTCGATTGTATCTAGAAAGATGCCAAAGTGTAAGCTTCTTAGGAGCACCCCAAGGGTAAGGGGTAGGAACCAGTTAACTTAGAGGAGTCCTTGGTCTGCAGTGACTAAATTTAAAATTATGTGCTTGTGGCTGGGAAGCTGAGGTCTAAGATAATCCCTGGCCTATTCCTTTAAAGGAGGAGGGAAGGGTAAGGCCAACAATGATGAATTCAGGAGATGGGAAAGCCAAAGGAAATTCAGATCCCTGTGAGGAGCTGTCAGCAGGACAAATATAAGTAACAGGAGCAGTTAAGCTGGGAAGGGTATTAACCTCCAAAAGGGGCAAAATTGCATCTGCACATCAAAATGGCCTACTTAGACCCTTGACAAATTGCTGCAAATGGGGATCCCACCTGTTTGCTGGGGATTGCTAAGAGATTAGCTCCAGTTTTATTTTAGCCATGAGAGACTCAGAGAAAAAGCTTTGCTCATTTGGGGAAGGGACTTTCCAAGGTTCATGGAAATAAACAGAGAGGTCATTCAGGGCAAGGACTATTCTTTCTTCTATAACACTACAACACATACTGCTGTAACACCTATATCATAGTCACAGAAAGACATGGGCTGTCTAGAAAGGATATGCGTTAGTTAGGCACTTAGTATTCAAACATCTGTAGATAGGGAACTGGTATTATTCTCTTCAGGGAGAGAGATTGAATCTTAGAGTGGTAACATTTCTTCACATAAGATCCACAGGAAGTGGCAGAGGTTTCATAAGCTAGGTCTCCTGACCCTCACTCAAATGTCATGTTTGTCATCAAGGAAAGTTATGCCTGGCAGCTGGAATAGCTGTCCCCTGGGGGGCAGCCCATGAATTCCAGCTGCTCTGTACCTTGGACAGGGCCTGCCTGATCCCTAGCAACTAGGCCGCTATTAGCCCACTGTAAAGGCCTGACCCTGGCCTTCCCAATCCCAGCCAGAACTCAGAGAATTACAACTTTGGAAGTCAGAGTTGTCTAAGCAGAAAAACTGCCTGGGGAGTATCACACCTTATTATCCCTTTCTCCTTGGATGTCTCAAGAGGAAAGCCTGACCCAAGCAGCTCTTCCAACTGTACCATAAGGAATGCTTTTTTGAGTGGTAACAGCGTGGAATCTTCAGAGGAAGGCCCTCGGTGATGAGATCTTAGATTTAGAACTGGAGGGGACAAGAAAGGCCAGCTAGCCCAACCTCTCCCTTCTCTCATTTTACAGGAATGAGGAAACTGAGGTCAGCAGAGGTTAAGTGATTTGCCCAAGATCATATAGAGTAAGTGGCAGAATTAAGATTGAAACCCAAGTCCACTGTCTACCAAGCCAGCACATATTGCCCCTTGCTTCCTTTGGAATTCCTGGATGTTCAGGCTGTGTGAGGATAGGGAGAAAGCCCTCAGGTAAATGGTGATGAAACAGGCTGCAGCCAAAGGAGGCATAACATTTGGCCCTGGCCCTAATGCCCCTGGTAAAACAGGCTACAAAAAGGTGCTAAGAAAAATGGCTATTCCCCTCTGTCTAGAGCAACTTATAAACGTGTTGTTGCAGAATGAATCTCCATCATGATATGGCCTGGGATATGGTTTGTTGGTTTAATCCCATTTAGGGACTAATTTGCTTGCAGCTCAACTATGGTCCCACCAGAGTAAAGGGTAAGTGCTTGGAAAACTTCAAGATTTAGTGCGTAAGTTGGGGAAGGGTCACAGTTCCAATGCATTGTTCTCCATTGACCATATTGTCCCTATACCATGACCACTGAGTAAAGACAGAACTTTTTGAAGTTAAGTATTTTAAAAAGTGTGACTTTATTAAATTATATAATGCCTCTCTTGCCCTCCCTGCTGGAGTGAGGCATTGCTGTTCTCATTTTGATGTAAAGAAATTGGGACTTAATCACTTTTACCACTAGCAAATCTTGATTTCGGTGTTCCAGTTCCTTAAAAAAAAAAAAAAAAACACCTCCCTGATTTCATGCATGTGGCTATTCTCTTCACTAAGAGTTCAGACACTTTCATGGCTTAATAGAAGGCTTAAATGAGTTGCTCTAACAAAAATAACCCCACCTCCCCCCACCAAAAAAAAATAAAATTGCATGATGGCTAACCTTCAGGCAATGAGCTTCTCTAAATTTAGTTAAGCCAATCCTCACACAATGTTATCAGGCCATACTGAAAGTTCCATAGGATCAACAAGGAGCTTCTGCTCCCTGCCCCAACCTTCAAAAACCCAGGGTCATCCCCACACCATGATAAGGCATTAGAATGGGACTGAGGGCTCATATAGCTCCATCATCATTATCACTATCATCACCATCATCATCATCATCACCATCATCATCATCATTACCCTCATCATCATCATTATCACTATCATCACCATCATCATCACCATCATCATCATCACCATCACCATCATTATCACTATTATCATCTTCATCGTCGTCATTGCTAGAATTTGCACAGCACTTTAAGGTTTGTGAAGCACTTTATATATGTTATTTAATTGTTCCTCACAACAACCCTGTGAAATAGGTGTAGTTATTAATCCCATTGAAGAGATGAGAAAACTGAGGCTGAGTGACTTGCCTAGCTAGGAAGCATCTAAGACAGGATTTGAACTCAAGTCTATCCTGACTCCAAATCTAGCACTCCATGCCACACAACTGCCACATTATTCCAGAGAGGTGGAAATCTGCTCTCTTCTTAAAGATATCTTAGATGAAGAATCTTGAACTTTCTCTGAAAGTTTGTTGTTTGATAAGCTTTTGGCAGAACATTAGTTCTTCTTGTAGAATTTACCCTTGCTTCCTCTCTTCTTGCCTTCATTAAAGATGGACAAGAGCGAATTGCTATCTTTAAATATTAAATTAAATAATCATATTAATAATTATAATTATATTATCATATATATGATAATATAATACATAGTAATTATAACTAATAAATAACTAATTAAATATCCTTAAATATTAAATTAAAAGGCACAAAAGCCTTTTAAAATTTTCAGCCTTTACAAATGAACACCAAAATTCTAATAACAACAAGTTGATACTCCAGTGCAGCACGCTCCATTCTAACACCAGCTTGATTGCTAACCTATACATCTCTGACTACTTAATAGCGGTAGGCAGGAAATTTATTTCACTTTGAGTAGAGTTTCTGCTTATAGTGGTTTCATAAGAAGCCACAGCCTCTGTGTAACCCCAGACAAATTATTTCATTTTTCTAGGCCTCCATTTCCTTATCTGTAAAGGAAAGGAGTTAGATTAAAGCCTAAGATCCTTTCCAGCTTTGTAATTCAGAGAAAGGACAGGTATGATTTCATGGCCCAATATTCTATAGGGGAAGTCAGGAACAATGAGGAGCTCTTAGAAATGAAATTCGGAAGAAACAAAAAGAAACCATTCTTATGAGAAAGAGAAAAAAGGGAATTGCCCAGAGCAGTGGCTTCCAAAGTAGAGTAATGGCCTGACCTCAAAAGATAACATGATCAACCAATGGGAGGAGGGAAAGACAGGTAGCATCCTGCTCTAGCCATCATTGCAATAGCATTGCCATGGGGACCTGTTACCAATACAACATAATCCATCTATTATCATACTCCAACATTCCTTCAATTGCCCATGTCCTCTCTGTGCTGAGCAAGCTCCCTTCTAAGCTCGGGATTAACCTCTCAGGGCAGCTACAGCAGCTGAGCAGATGCCAATGAGAAAATTCTGCCCCTAAATCATCTCATTACTGCAGCAGACATGCAACACCTCTCAAAAGAGTGGGTCTGCACTTGGGGGCAATGATCAGTAGGATAAGGTCCCATATTCTGTCTTCATTTTGGGTGGAACAGAAATCACAAGATGAACAGATGTGGATGAATTGTGATTTGGGGCACAGATATCATTCCCCCCCCAAAATCCACCCACCTTCCAAACTTCCCTGTTACTGACTAGTACCTATTCACAACTTCAGCATCATTTTCTGCTTCTCACTTTCTGTCCCCCTGCACATCCATTCAGCTGCCAAATCTTGTCAGCTCTACCCCCACATTGGATCGGAGATCACAGAATTATACATCTCACATCTGTATGCTTCCCTCTACTCACATGGTAATGACTCCAGTTCAGGTCCACATCAACTCTTGCCTGAACCATTGTGGTACCTCCTAACTGGCCACTTTGCCTCAAATCTCTTCCCTACTCCAATCCATATTCACATAGCTATTAAAGTAATTTTCCTAAAGTGCAGGACTGACCAAGTCAATCCCCTATTCAATAAATCCCACTGTGCCCCTAGTGACTCTAGGATCAAATATTATTTAATCTTTATCTTGTCCTTTCAAAATTTCTATTTTTGTGCAAGTTTTTACAATTGTATATAATATATAATTATATATTATATAATATAGGATTATATAATATAACATTTATAATTATTAGTACAGTTATACATGTATGTAATCTATAAATAAGTAGATACATATTGGGGGACATGTACTCAAAATTTCTTTACTGTTAGGGGCATGTGACCAAAAAAGTTTGGAGACCAACCATTGGTCTAGAGATAACAATAGGGACAAAATAGGGAATTTATCAAACAATATGGACTTCTTTTTTTTAATTCCTAAAATAGCATTTTATCTTTTCCAATTACTCATAAAGACAATTTTTAACATTCATTTTTAAAAATTTTTGAGCTCCAAATTTTTCTCCCTTCCTCCCTTCTCTTCCCCCTCCCAAAAATGGCAAACAATTTGATATAGGTATATATGTACAATCATGGAAAACATATTTCCATATTAGTCATAGTTGTGGAAAAAAATGAAACAGACCAAAAGGAAAAACAAAACCAAAAAAATGAAAATAATATGCTTTGATCTGCATTCAGAGTCCATCAGTTCTTTCTCTAGATGTGGATAGCATTTTCTATCATAAGTCCTTTGTAATTGTCTTGGATCATTTCATTGCTGAGAAGAACTAAGTCATTCATATTTGATCATTGCATAATGTTGCTGTTATTGGGTACAATGTTCTCCTCGTTCTGCTTATTTCACTTTGCATCAGTTCATGTAAGTCTTTCCAGGTTTTCCTGAAATCGCCTGCTCATCATTTCTCAGAGCACAATAGTATTCCATTACATTCATGTACCACAACTTACAACTTGGACTTCTAAAAACTGGGCAGAAAATTAAAGCAAGGGCAAGTGATGGAATAAATACAAAAGTACGGCACAATCCTGTAACAATAGGCCAAGACTGACAAAGCTCAGAAGGAGCCAAAGCTGATGAGCAATGCTGAGTGACCAACCACTTGTCAGGCATCTTGGAAAAATGATTCCTTTTTGGGCAGGGACTAGATGGCTATGATTCTGTGAATAAATACACAGTGGGGTCAGCCAGGGGAGGGAAGGTGGAGTTATGGTGCTTACAAGCAGGAGGGCAGAAATGTGCCCAGCAGGGACAGGTTGTTTTAATTACCTTCCAACTCTAAACCCTATGATCCTAATTCCCAAAGGGTTAGAAATTGCTGGCCTGCTGATATACTGCCTTCATGTTTCATCAGAGAGGTTAAAATTAACCTTTCATCTCCTCCACTATGAAAATTCTAATAATAGCAGCTATATTTCCACAATACTTTGCACATATCATCTCATTTGATTCTCACAACAACTCTGTGAGATGGTGAAACATTATTCTCCCTATCTGATAGGAGAAACTAAGGCTTAGGTAGGTTAAGGTCACACAGCTAGTAATTGGCCAAGTGGAGCCTAGAAGCCAGATCCTATCACACTAAGTCCAGTGCTGCCTTCCCGATGATTGGCACATCACATTTCAGCCTGGAGAAGGATAAATTTTGGGTTCCCCAACTCCTGCTCCATTCTTATAATCATGATTGAGAAGATAACTTGGGCTTAAATAGTGGAGGTATGAGTCATCAAAGTAACACTTTTTTTTTCCCCTCTGTCAGGTTTTGTTTTGGGGTTTTTTTTTTTTAAGATTTTGCTTTAATCCAGGGTATCTTTGAGTGGCAGCATGAATAGAGAGCAGCATTCAGTTACTGCCTCTAATCCATACAGGTCATGGGACTCTGAGCAAGTCACTTAATTCCTCAGTGCCACAGGCAAATCTCTAAAACCACAGGCTCAATAAATTGCAAAAGAGTTGCTTCTCAACATTGGCAGGAGGAGTTTCATTACCTGGTGTGCCCAGCACTAATGAAATAACAGGTACACACACACACACACACACACACACACACACACACACACACACATCCTTGATGACATGGAAAAAGGCAGTCTCTCATAGACAGGCTTCTACAGCAGCCAATGTCTTTATGGTCATAGAACTGACAAAAGTACTGAGAATATAAAATCTTATCTTTTTGATTGTTTTAAAGTATCTGTCTTTGTAGAACAAAACACAATCTCAATAGCCCACCTCAACAAGTGTCCCAAGTGTTAAAATTATACAAACCTCGATAATGGATTGGATTATGGACACAACTTTGTTCAACAGAGTACTTGTATTCAAATTCAAATTGAACATACATGCTCACCTAAGGTGTTAGCCCATATGATGGAAGATGTCCTACACCCATGCAAAATCCAAATAAAAGAATTAGATTCCCTATTGATGGAGAAGTTTTCCAAACACTCCTATTTGTAGATGATACCATGTTTAATTGTAACTCTCAGCTGTCTGAAGGTAAGATTGCTACAGGCTTGACCTGATCAAAGAGAGGCATACTATCCCTTCAATCTAAACAATAAGAGTAAGCCGTTCCAAGCCACCATCCCCAGTTCCACTGAGTCAGGGAAACAAAATTGATAGTGAAAAGGTGAAAGGAACTTGTGCTGTCAAAGTTACATATTTGAGGAGTAACAATTTTGGACCAGGTTTCTTCTTGTTATTAAGTTGAGTCTGACTCCATGTGACCCCTGGGACATTGTCCATGAGGTTTTCTTGGCTAAGATGCTGGAGTGGTTTGCCATTTCCTTCTCCACTGTGACCCCATTTTACAGATGAGGAACTGAGGCAAATAGGGGTTAAGTGACTTGCTCAGGGTCACCCAGTAAGTGTCTGAGCTCAAATCTGAACTCAGATCTTCCTGACTCCAGGCCCAGTACTCCATCCACTGCACCATCTAGCTGTTTGGGCCTGGCTCAACTCAAACCAGTTCTGTGATTGAGGGTCAGGGTTAGAATGCAGTGAGGCACATAGGAACCATAAAATGCAAAATAAGAAAAATGACAAAAACCCCTCTTCTGGTGACAAAGGATACAATTCTTTGGGTTAAAAAGATACAAATTAAGGTAGTTACCCCAACCCCATCCTTACCATTCACCACAGCAATAGGTACAGTAATCAAGAAGGCAGTTGCCAGCCCCACACCATTTTGCCATAGGTCTTTCGTGCCTCAGAAAACAAGGAAATCAAACTCATGTTAATCTCAAGAATGGCTTCTCCATTCCCTTGGAAACCAGCCCAGGCCACACAAAAGTACTCCTTCTACTATAGCAAACTAGTGCTGAGTGTCTAAGATTTCTTTAAAGATGGATCGCAGTTATAGCTGGACTAGCTATTACAGAAATTCTGAGTGGTAATATTTTAGGAACGCATGGGGCAGAAGCAATTGACCACCTAGCTGCTGTGATTCCCTTTCCTCCAGTAGAGGAAACTATAACTTTATGTGGCAGAGGAAGTTGGGTGCACTTGGGTTTTTCTGAGGAGCGCCTTCAATAAATAATGAATTAAGCTAGGTGAAGAAGCAACAGTGGTCAGCCATGGGTGAAGAAAGCTATAAGAATAGGTAGAATCCATTGGATTCCATTTAGGGGGGGTGTCCTCTGTAAAGGGGGTAGCCTGGATTCAGAGCAGGGCCCTACAAAAGGGAAAGAAGGAAATGGAAGTCTGATGACTAGGCAATAGTAAGGGGGAAAAATTGAGAAGAGATAGAAACAAATATAACCCATCCTGTGAAGTAATGGAGAGATGTGAGCCAGAGGAGATAATGGAGCCAGGAATCTATTTGAGGTTTCTTTACGTGGATTTAAAGGTTCTGGTGGCTCTGGATGCCTGGAGAATGCCAACTCAACAAGGAACAGCTATGTTCTTTCCCAGGAAATGAAAGAAAACCAAGCAAGAGGCAGAAGAGACCTGAATTTCTCAGATCAAGAAAAGAAAGGGAAAGGTGGCCTGGATCTTGAATTAGGGGGTCCTCCCAGTGCTTAAGCAATGCTTGGAACTTAATGGAAGAGAGTTATTGTTCCATTTGGGTCCCAGCCAGCAGAGAAGAGAGCTTTTGCTGTTGGGAGGAAAAGAAGAGATGAGAATATAATTTTAACCCACCTTTGAAGAGATAGCCCCTTATCCCAGGGTAGTAATTGCTAACTTGTTTTTCCCCCGAGTCGCAACAACTTTTTATAAGGGAAACATTATTTGGAAAAAGAGGTGGGTCAATCAGGTCTAGTGAGGAATAAGGGTTGGAGGGCCTGAGTCCTGCACAGTGAACTATTAAAAGACTCACAGGAAGGATTCCATTGCACTGTGGTTCACCCCTCCTTATCATTCACCACAGCAATGGGTACTGTAAATTAAGAAGGGAGTTGCCAGCCCCACACCACCAATTTGCCATAGGTCTTTTATGCTTCAGGAAATTCTCTGTGGATCCTCTGTGTTGGATTTATGGGGAGACATGACCATCACTGCCCAGGATGACCAGGAATAGACGAGCTGTGCTCTGCAGTGGAGAGAGTACCCACAATGAGGTCTAGTGAAATATCAAACAAATAATCTGTCCTTGTTGGTCATACTACTGTCCCACTGCACCCACCTCCAATCTCCAGGACACTGATAATCATGATGCTAGAAAAGACCTCAGGGGTTTCTAGTCAAGCATTCTTTTTGGGATGAGGAAACTGAGCCCCAGTCACACAGTGGCTAAGGGGTCCCCTACCCCAGCTGGCAAACACATACTTCATTCAGAGAGTAAACTAAGCCTGTCTGGGGCCATTTGTCTATATGTAAAAAGCACAGCCTAGAATTATAAAAATTCCTTAAACATATGCATTCACAATTTTAAAGCCATGTAGTCAAAAACCTTTATTTTAGAGATGAGGAAACTAAAGTACATAGAGATGCAATGAGTTGCCAAGGTCACACAGCTTGTTCGTGCCAGTGTTGATGTCCATCCATTCCTGAATCTAGGCAACCCTTCCACTACTCTTCCCATAACATAAGGTTTCCTGCTCGCTGTTAGTGGAAAGAATGGAGCTTTCTAAAAATTAAGAAGAGGTGTGGCCGTTCTATCAATCCAGAGGAACAATGAAATTTACTGTGTTCGAGGGAAAGCCAACCAATAAGAAAGTAGCTATTGGAAGCTTTGGCCTCTAAGTGGGAACAGCTGGATTCCAACGAAAAACTGTTCCATCAGACTCAAAGCCTGTAAAATCAAAAGCCAAGGCCTTTTACACAGATTCAATTATTGCACTTGGCAGTGGCTAAGGACCCAGATTCATTTTTAAAATTAAAACATGCACAGCATAAGGTGTCAGGTTTCTGCTGCACGGAAAGCAAAGGAAATGGTAGAGGGAAGGCAGTGGGCCCTGGTATGTTTTCAGTCCCTAAAGAATATTTCCAGACTTGAGATACTGTCAGTAGTCAGAGACATTTAGTTTTCGGGTTTTCGGGGTTTTTGTTTTGGTTTTGGGTTTTTTTTCAGTTTTTACTCCTGGCCTCTTTCCAAGCTACCTTTGAGACTCTGGCTGTGCCAGCCAGATGAATAAAACAGGATCAACCACTCGAATTAGAGACAGAACAATCATTGCCCTTCCTCACTTATACCATAGTGCCCAACCCTTTCCAATGGGTAGTGATTTCAATCTCAGGCAAATTCAGACAGAACTTGCCTACACCAAAACATTAACTTGAATCCCTCATTTAGGGGGCACAGGGATAATGGTCACAAATGTTTGACAAAGTTTGCGTCTCTCTCTGGGAACAAGTTCTCAAGAGAAGCAAGCAAATCACAAGCAAAACAGCCCGTTTTTAAAAACTGACAGCCTTCTACATAACAGAGCTGTTCAAAGGGCTCTTTGGCTTAATACTTTAATTAATTAATTAATGCAACATTTGTAAAGTGCTCATACATTAAATGCATGACAACATTCACAAAATGGTATTTAGAGGCAGCTAGGTAGTTCAGTGGGTAAGAGTGCTGGACCTAGAATTAATAAGACCAAGTTCAAAGCGTCCTGCCTCAGACTGCTGTTTGTTGTTCTTCTTTGTCCTTTGTTCTCAAAGAGGACCAGTGACATCAGGAGGGTGATGTCCTGACTTGCAGGTGAATTGGATTTAAGTGAGGCAGAGCTATGCAAAGTCATCACACTCATTCTTTCCTCCAGAGCCATCTGGGTCCTTTGGCGAGACATAGATCAGGATGCCTGGCCACGGCCCCACATGCAGTCGGGGAGCCTTTTTAGCTAAAGCCTTTCCCAGGTCTCAGTTTGCCTGCCTCAGACACTTACTAGCTGTGTGACCCTGAGCAAGTCACTTGACCACTATAGACCACTATAGGCCTCCTCTGTAAATGGTGATAGTTACAGCACCTACTCCACAGGGCTGTTGTGGTAATCAAAGGAGATCATCCATGTATAGCACTTTGCAAATCCTAAATTGATATACACATGTTTTAACCATCGAAGTATCTGAATTTCTATTTGACCTTCATTCACTGAAGCAGGACATTCTTCACTACCACAAGCTGCCCGTTAGCAAGCTAATCAGAGCCAGCTTTTCTTCAGGTCTTTTCAAATTGCTGATCTGAATCAGATTAAGCAACTTAAGAAAGACACCCACAAACAAGCACATACAGCAGACTTGGTTAAAACCTGGGCTTATAAAATATCCTACCATAAATATCTGTAGCTTATTTTCTCTTGGTTTGCTTGACTCTAAATCACTTTGAAAGATGAAGTCTAGTAAAGTTAATACATTACCTAGTCAGCTAGACCAATGTTCTGTGGTTGCAAGTTTATATTTGCATGCAAAATATAGTGTTGGAATTTTTCAAAGCTCCTGGAAGCTAATGTTATCTTCGCTTTCTTTAAAAATATAAGGGTCTGGGGCAACTAGGTGGCACAGTGGATAGAGCACCGGCGTTGGAGTCAGAAGTACCTGAGTTCAAATCCGGCCTCAGACACTTGAAGCTAGTTGTGTGACCCTCAGCAAGTCACTTAACCTTGACTGCCTCACAAAAAAACCCAAAAAACAAAACCAAAAAAATACATAAAAGGGTTTACATGGGTCCAGAGACCCATGATGAAATATGCTAAACATCTCTGACAGGGTACTTGGGTGCTTGTACTCAGACCCCACTTCTAAGATCATATTTCTCCCTAACCTCAGAAACATTATCCCTGGCAGTTTCCTTACAGTGCAAAGACCCTATCTCTGGCAGTGACTCATGAGTGGGCCCAGTGAGACAAACTATCTCTCCTTGTTACAAGAACAAGCTGACCTATGTAGAATTTCCCTTGTACTATTTTGTAACAACAAAACTATCATATACTAATGCCCATAGTTATCATATATGATCCAGAGGTCAAGTTATAGACATTAACTCCTGAAGCTATGTTGTCACAGACATAACAGACCAAAAATACACCCCTTAGGAAACCCCCCTCCCCAGTTTCCAATAGTGAATGACGTAGTTGTACAGGGCCAGTGCTCTATCCACTGTGCCACCTAGTTGCCCCAGACCCTTATATTTTTAAAGAAAGCGAAGATAACATTAGCTTCCAGGAGCTTTGAAAAACTCCAACACTATATTCTGGATGCAAATATAAACTTGCCACCACAGAACATTGGTCTAGCTGACTAGGTAATGTTGTACGTTATCACCTAATTAGCATACTTGCCACATAATCCACTATTTTTCCTATATAAGCTTTAGCATCACTTCTGTTAGGTTGCAAGTTCCCTAAGGACCTCTGCCTGCTGTATAGCGTAACAATAAATCTTTGTCACCTTGACATAAAGAATGCTTGAGTTTGTGAATTCATTCCAGATGACCTTGTCCTATACTCTGGTCCTTGAGGGGTCTCAGCCTCTCAGACCACAACACCTCCTGACAGAAAGCTAATGTACTCAAGCTCCAGATTGAGTGAGATACATACTTCTCAGACATGACCAATGCAAGAATTTGTTTTTCTTTTCTATGCATATTTGTTAGAAAGTTCTTGCTTTTGTTTTTCAATGTGAGAAGGGGAGGAAATGGATTTTTCTCTTACTTAAAAAAATAAAATTAATTTTAAAATATACATATGTGTGTGTTTGGGGAGAGAAAAACAGCTGCTGGCCTTTAGTAACAGAGTATTCAAACACATACCACGTCATTTTGTTATTGTAACTTTCTTGGGGTGGGGGTGATAGAGGGTTGATGTACAAAGAGTTTGAAAGACCTAAATCAAGACACAATTCACTTGAAATCGTTTCAGCTAAAGTCCCAATCACAGAAGGGACCTTAGCAATCATTGTGTCCAAGGGCTTCATTTTACAAATGAGGAAAGTATTGCCCAGAAGTAACAGAACTTGGTCAAAGATACACTACTGAGGGGCAGTTAGGTGGTGCAGTGGATAGAGCACTGGCCCTGGATTCAGAAGGACCTGAGTTCAAATCTGACCCCAGAAACATAACACTTACTGTGTGACCCTGGGCAAATCACTTAACCCCATTGCCTACCCCCCCCAAAAAGGATACCCTACTGATCAGTACCAAATCTAGCTCTAGAACCCCAGTGTTCTGACTCTCAGGTTAAGTTCTCTCTCTACTACAAAGTGCTACAATGGCAATTCCTGAAAAAAAAATCAATGGCATGGTATTTTTGAATGCCTTTCTTTGCCAGTCAAGTGAACGAGCTTTAAATGTTTACTCTGTGCCTGGCACTATGTTAAATACTAGAGATAGAACGAAAGGTAAAAATAAAAGGAGCTCACACATGAATGGAGGAGACAAAGTGCAAACAACTATGTACAGACATGATGGGTAAGGGATAAACTGAAGATAATCTCAAAGGGAAAAAATACTGGCATTAAGAGAGACCTGGAAAGCCTTCTTCTGTTAGGGGGGATTTGAGCTGAGGATTGTCAGTAGGCAGAGGTGAGAAGGAACAGCACTCAGGGAAGTGAAAAAATGTAGTGTCTTGGGGGAGAAACAGAAAAGCGGCCAGTGTCACTAGATCAGAGTACATGGGAGTATGGCGTAAGAAGACCGGAAAGGTAGGAAAAGGTTGGCCAAACAGGATTTAATATTCACTCCTGGAGGTAAGAGGAAGCCATTGGAGTAGGGAAGGTACACAGTCAGACTTGAGCTTTAGGAAGATCACTTTGACAGCTGAGTGGGGGGGAGACAAAGCAGGGAGACCAACCAAAGGCTACTGCAATAGCCCTAGGCATACGGTGATGAGGGCCTGGATGGGGATAGTGACCGTATCAGCCGAGAGGAGAGAAATACGAGACGTTACAAAGGTAGAATCAATAGGACTTGGCAACTTAAGCGGACATGGAGGGGGAGTAAGTGAGGATCTGAGGATGACACTCAGGTTGTAAGCCTGGGAGGACTGTTGTTAAGATTGGGAGGACGGTGGTGCCTTCAGTAGCAATAGGGGAGTTTGGAAGAAGGGAGGGTTTTGAAGGAAAGATAATGAGCTCGGTTTAGGCAATATCGCTTTTGGACTTGTGACCAGCAAGGTACAGACTTGGACATTTCTCTGATCCCCTGACCTCACAAACCTCTCCAAAATAGAAATTATGTGCCAAAGATAATGCAACTTCAGCTGTCTCCATGATTGAGGACACCGAGAATCCAAAATGCTTTTTTAAAAACCAAACAAACCATGAACTGACTTCTACATTGAGCTCATTGAGTACCCCTCCCCAACATCCCACACAACGGGCATCAAGGCTACACTTAGCCTGTCCAAGGATCTGAACCAAGGATCCAACTGATGGGCTCTCAATAAAACCCAGACCCACACCCCAGTCTGCCTCCCCTCTCTCTAGTGTGGGGGAGATCTCAGCTCTGGGTTTTGGAAGTTTGCTTAGGCCTCAAAGGAGAGCCGCACTGCTACAGCTCCAGGGGCAGATGCTTGCTAAAGTGGGGGTGGGGGGGGATGAAAGTGGGGGTGGTTGGAGAGAGGTCTGTGTTGCAAAAGATCTCTGCAGGGGAGCCAGGAATAGAGGGCAAGGGGCAGGACTCCTGTGTGGCCTTGAAATAGAGTTCAACACCACCTCTCATCCCACCTTCCTCACAGAGCCCTGCTGACTCCAAACTACAGAAATCAACCCATTGCACCAACGTGGCAACTCTCTAGTCTGCTGGTACTAGGCCAGAAAATAGGAACAGAGGGAGCAGGTCAATATAGTACACCCCACTATGTGGGGTGGGGGAGGGGCAGCAAGGGAGGGTTGGGCAGCAAGGGAGGGTTGTGGCAGCACTCCATTATACCTGAGACAAAGAGCTTAGTTAGCATCTAGCTGAAGCCAGGCCAGTCTCCTGAAGGGGGACCATCAGAAGGGAGGGAATCAGACAGTGAACAATAGGGAAAAACAAGGCGAGGCCAGAAATCTGAAATTACCAAAGATCTCAGGAAGAAACAAACTCAAAGGACCTTGAACATAAGCAGATAAATCAATCAACAGGGAAAATATTAGCAGCAGAAAGAAATATGGCCTCCATATCTAGTAAACAAGTCAGTTTGGGAAATGTTGAGTTCAAGATGTACAAAAGACATTTGGAGATGCTAAACTAGAGGTCAGGAGAAAGGGCAGATCTCAGAATTATTCGCATATAATTGAATATATTGGAGCTGATCTCACCTTGATACTTGGGAAATCTAAAAGAAAGGTATCAGTTCAAATATCCCTATGTTTTTCAAGAAACATAGGCCATCTAAATAATCTACTTTGTTCCTCCAAATCTTAAGACAAGCAAAGATAATTAATATTATTTGTAGCTAGTGAAAATGTGAAATCCATGACACAGAATTACATTTTTTTTTGTTACACGCACATTTTGTAGTACTCTAGAGCCCCTTGCATACATAAAGAAAATATATATTAAACTGCCTATTGCTGTGCTGCAGAACACTTTGCTAGGTGTTGGGAGGGATAGAAAGTTTAGATAAATCATACACTCTACCTCAGAACTCAGAAGGCTAAGAAAACATAACTATAATAAAAAATATAAGTATGCAATAAACAGAATCATTTTTATAGGATTCTGACTGGAGGAGAAAGAACACTGGTCTCAGGGACTGGACCTAGGCCTCAGTCCCAGCTTTGCCTCCAACTAGTTGGTATGACTTTGGGCCAATACCTGCATCTTCCCAGGCCTCTGTTTATTTAAGAATAAAATGGGTAGACTAGATGGTCTCTAAGCTTTACAACCATAAAATTCCATGAACAGAATATAATGTTACTCTTAATTTATTATAGCATGTAGTTATTTTACCTTTGCTTTTATGACACATTGTTGGCCTTATCTATGATTTATTTGATGCCAGGCACACAACCACCAGTTATAACATGGTTTACAACATAGTTTCCAAGAACACAACGCGATAAAATGCAGAGCCTGCCCATAAGTAAACTTCAAGGGCAATTTCAGTTTGAGAGACACAACTAGGAATCAGAACCAGAGAGACTTTACAATGCAAAAATGCAATGTTTATTTTCTTAAATAAAATACTATATTCATATCTATACAAATAATTATTACAACCATTAAAGTGTTACATTTAACAATAAAAATTTCAAAACTTTAAACAAGAGCATGGTTTAGAATATTCACACCCTAATGCAATGTATCTATAAAAAGATGTCAAAATAAACAGGACAATCTTATTTACAACTGTATGACGTTCCTGATCATATGATACATTTCTGTTCTGAATTTCATTACAAAAAAGAAACTAGAATTTCCATTAGAATTATAAACCAGGTAATTTACAGTTATAGGACATGTTGCACAGCAGATCCTGCTGGCTTAGTATAGATACAAATAATTACACTATTGAAAGAAATGCATTTAATTTCTCTTGGTGACTGCCATGTATTAATCTTCTCAGGCAGTGTACGTAAAAATCTGTGAAGGTGATTGCTATTTCTACCTCACTGTCCTCCACCCTGTTACCAAAGTGAAACATCTTATGTGCGAAAAGTGGAAGCTAAGCCATTCTCCTTCACACTAAAACAGCAGCAGCATCTTAAACAACACTGTATGGTCCCATCCTACTTGGAAAAGAAGTAATTCAACTTCCCCTAAAGACAATTCACCATAGTACAGTCCAGCGCCTTAATGACCTCACATATAAAAAATGACTTTTAAGACTTGAGGAAACAATGGGATCTTCAAAAGCCAAATAGTGAAAACTTCAAGTTTCTAGGACACAGTCAAAAAGTGTCCAGTTGTACAGAACAAAAGGATCTACAAAATAAAGGCCACCTGTTTTGGAGTATGTGTGAAAACTGTAAATGGAGATACACCCTCCAAATTCTCCATTTGTAGGACCACATCATTTACATTACATGTTATGCAGTAATCCAAAAATGACATTTCCATATTATAAAATTCATTTAAAAAAAAGTGAGTCATTGGATAAGATGTATCTGATCACTCCCACCTTCTTTACACAGGGTCTATGGGCCACAGAAAGAGGAAGATCAATGTTGATGGGGTTCACTTGAACCTAGAGCCAATAATCTGAAATGCCATCACTAACAAGCTCTCAGTTTAAAGTTTTGCTACCAGTGACTGTTTCTGACAAGATCAGTATCAAAGATGGCTCAGTAAGATAAGGCAACAGTGAGAAACAAGAGCTGGACTTCTTTTGGTGGGGGAAAAGCATTCAATGATATGGTAGATATCACTCTGGCTGTTCCTTTGCTTTTTTTTTTTTTTTTTAAACGATTGGGTGGGTGATATGTTCCAACAGTAGGTCTAAGGACCAGAGGCACAGTTTCAGTTAAAGTGCAGTACTGTGGCAGGGGGAAGGGTGCAGAATTAGACATTGTATCCTTGGGAAGATCTTCACTTTCTATAAATTTAACTGGATTGCCTCAGGCTGATCTTGGAATCACCTGCAAATAAACTCCAGTATTCTTTCAGGGTCCACATAAGAAGTTTAGAAGACAGAAAGGAAGGTACCCAAAAAGGAAAGTGGTATTTTAATTTTGGAACAGGAAAGGGAAAGCAACATTCAGCAAAACAGACATCTTCAGGGGGGCTGTAACCTTTATTTCAGATGGATGTCATGAGATCCATCAGAGATATTAACTCCAGTAATCTCAACTGGCCATTGGATGTCACTGTTGCCCTCTGAAGGCTACAGAGCCCTAAGTGCATTTCAAATGGGGGCAAAGATGAGATGTACATGTGCTGTAAATCAATAAGCTGGAAAAGAGATTCCCAACCTTTTGGAGTTGGACTCAAAAGTTCGTTGAGTTTGTGGCCTCACTTCCCCACTTTTCTAACCCCTTCCTCTGCTTGCCCAATTCTACCACCTCTAAAACAAATCTAGTGCAAGATGACACTTTAAAAAAAATTAAAACAATTTTAATTTGGTTTTGAATATTCCTTGACAGCCCTTTGAAATAGCTGTAGACAAGCTGGGTCAAAAAAACCAGGGATTGGGGATCACTGATCTAGGAATATAACACACCACCTTCTATTCAAGCCAATGGTCTTTTCATGGCAAAGGAAATTTTCATTCTACTACAAGAATGCCTAGGCTGACTGACCGCCATCCACTTGACATGGAGTAACAGAAGAAAAAAAGAGTATGTGTACTCATATGTCAGGACAGAAAGGGTAAAGATGAGCAAAAACATTTTTAGAGTTTCTGTTTTCACCAATGTTTCAAACTGCACTCAAATTCCATTATATTATCACATTATTAAAGTTGGGTTCTAGTCTCACCCACTTTATAGAAACAGCTAAGAAGGCATAAGCAAGTAGTTAAAATATTGAAGACAAATAGTAATTCCCTTAAAATGCATAAATGTTTTGTATATTCAAGTAAGATGACTTAAAAGGTTCATTTTGGTTCCAGTTCAGCATAAGCATGGTGACATGACTGAGATTTCTTGGCAAAGGAATGCTCTGCCTTTCCCCAACCCCAGCTTCCAATTCTCCTTTTTTCACAGTTCACATATGTTACATTTTACAAAGCAAATCCGTCACTGACTTGTCACTCATTATTTTGAAAAATAGGGACCGGTCTCATTCTCCCAAATCACCCAACAAAAAAGAAAAGAGACTCACTGAAAAAGCATAATCATCATGAAAGACCATCTTGCCTCCACCTCCATTAACTTGTTGTGTGACAAAGTCAATGATGGTATCAAACATGAATATTTTCATCTTGGACAATTACATAAAAATTACACACAAACAGAAATCTGAACCTTCCATTTCATTAAATGACAGTGCTATATTTAAGAGAAATGAAATGTTTCAATGTTACTTTTTCCATAACCAATTCTAAACCAATATTGAAGCAAAGACACACACACACACACACAAATCCACTAATTAAAAGATAATCATTGATTCTCCCTGAACAACTATACTGACTTGGAGTTAGTTAACCATGAATAATCAGGAGATTATAAAATCATCTCCAGAACTGGCTTCAATCTCCAACCCTGAATTAGCAAATCAATTGTGAGCTTAAATTTTTTCCATAAAAATAACCCATTCCTCATGTTCCTTTACCCAAAAACTTTAGTAGACAATTAGCTAATACCAGATCACTCATTATTATAGAATCAATTGCCAAGATTTGTATATCACATATTTAATACTATTAGGATATCATCATAGGCACTGATGTTTTCAAATCCAAATAAGAGCATGTACATTGATACATAAGGTACACAATTTACTTTTATATCTGAGGCCTCATTTGGAAAGTTCCCCTTAGTAATGAGATATATGTAAGCACATAAACATAAGTATAACAGCCCATAGCAGGGAAAATCCCTCCCCTCCATTCATAGCCACACCTTCTTTGAGACAGTAGGAGAAAGGATGAGCCTTGAAGAAACAGAGAGTATCATTTAGAGTCATTCTAAAACCAAAATGTCTATATATCTAAAGGTAAGTATAATGCAAATGAATAACTATCTCTCTAGCTAGACCTGAGCAGAATAAAGCAGTAAGCTCATTAGAAGGTACTTGGGAAACATTTGGGTTTTGAGGACTTTTCAGAAAAAGGCAGTTTAACTAGTTCCTACTTAAGCTTGTCTATTCTGCTTAGCTACCAGGCTTTGAATGGTCACAAATGGTTCTACAGAAGTGCATATTCATATATGGTCTATATTCCAAAACCTGCTCACTGTCTAACTGGCAAATTGGGAGCTGACAGAAGTTTGATTTTATAAATTACAATCTGAAAATGAGTTCAGAAACATGTCTTGCCCTCCCTCCTGTAATGGTTTACTATATTCATCGCCTACCCACTGTCCCTTAAATAATTCGTAAATACTCCACCCCTAAATTATGAGGAAATTATAGAATTGAGGGGATGGAAAATAATAGCTTGCATTTATATAAGTTTACAAAAAGTTTCACAAACATTGTCTCATTTAATCTTCACAACAACTACAAGCTCCCCCAAGCCCAGGAGACTGGTTTCCTGGGCGGCAAAGCAATTGAGTTTGGCCAGAGCAGCTAAAGAGGCACAAATGACCCTACTGATGAAAGAGTCTTTAGAAGAGGTATTAACAGGGGTAAACTGCCATGACCAAAACTTCAAAGATTCTACCATGGGGGAAAAATTATGCTGTAGAAGCTGTGGTCCTTTGAGTTCACCCCATTAACACAGCAGTAGGAATAATTAACACAAGCCACTCACCATCACCAATTCACTTTGCTGTGGCAGTAAAATACCTACTAAAAAACCCAGGGAAATTATGAGTGAACATGGTAATTTCCCTGTTAACTAACTATATAAAATTAGGTTTCTGAAATAGACATTTCTTTATCCAATAAACTTTTCAAAAAGCCTTCTCTCATCCCTTTAGCAGGTTCCACCTACAGATTTGCATGGAGGCAGACCTGTCAACGAGCCAGTTTCTGTATAATAGGCCTGTGCATGTACATGTGTATATATTTTCCTCCCAAATATAAAGATTATGGTCTTTCCAAATGAGGATTAAGCTCCTTAATAACCACAGCAGGGAAGAATAGTTAGAAAATTCCTATAAGAGAATTCTGTGTAGTTCCACTGTGAAGTACATCTTTTTTTCAGACAAATCAATACGGATAGGGGTAGGCAATGAATCAACAGGGACTAGTTGGACCCAGGATTTTAATCATATAAGGTACTAACAGATTTAACTTTCAACAATTTATAGTCTTAAGAGAGCTGCCTAGAGCATTGAGAGGCTAAGCGACTTGCCAATGGTCACATAGTATGTGTTAGAGGTGGGACCTGAATCCAGGTCCTCCTATCTTCAATGCTAGCTCTATATTTATTATGTAATGTGAAAAGATTTCTCCACTGAGAAATGAAAAACTCAATTTTGTGAAATTCAATATATTATCATTAACAGGAACTAATGATGAACGAATACAAAGGAAATTAGTTTAAATAGAATGGGCCTAATTAATCAAACATTTACTGGGTATTTATGCCTTTATAGAATAGCTCTACTTTCCAAAAAGGAGGAAGAACAATTAACAAATTCAAACATGGATTTCTTTTCAATCTATCTGGGAAAGTTAGGGGGCCTTAGTTTCCTCGTGTGTGAATGAGGGGGTTGGTTTAGATGATTTATAAGGTTTCTTCCAGCTCTAAGTCTATCCTATTGCTGAGGCTAATAATACCTAAGTAAACACTTTCGACTTCAGGATTAAACATATTAAAAAAGTGTCTACTGAATTTGGCTCCCTGTTTTGAAATGCAAGACTTATGAAATTCAAATGATTTTTAATTTACTGGAGCTTTATAAATCAAGGCAATAACCTTTTCTTAAGCAAACCAATTACTGGGGGGATAGAGGGAGGAAGGAATTAAATAAACACAATTCACATATTTGTTCATTGTTCTGCTTTCATTATGGACATTAGCCAGAATTTGGTCGCTAGCCATAATGTTTTTACCATCTATGGATTATCTACAAAAATAGATTTTAATACTGGGCTCCCTCTTACTTACCACCCAATACAAGGCTAGCCTATGTCTAACACCAGTTGATTTGTACCCAAGAAATACAAAGCACCCTAAATGAAACTTGAGAAATCCACTAGGGGAAAGTCATAGTGCATTTCAAGATTAAGTGTAATTTCTTTCAGTAAGCCACTTTTCTTTTTTGGATTATCTCTGCTGTTGCTTCCCTATTGTGGATAACAGAAAATGGACTATACAAACATGCAAACATGAAATATACATATATATACACATATACACAAATATATAATCTCACCCATCACATTTAGTTTCTATCAGTGTTTAGACTGCTGAACTGCAATCATGACCTAGAATATGGCTTATGTTGTGGGCAGGTCTGTTTGAGGTCTGCTTGGAAGAGTCAGATGTTGAGGAATTTGCTATTGTAAGCAAAGGAGACATTGCTGAGCCATCAGGAAGAGCAGTGGCTATCTCTGGAAACAAAGATGTCATGTTAAAATTGGACAAGTGAGAGTTGGTCATGTGCATTGGTGGCATATCAGGGAGAAGAGGAAAACTTGGTTGAGCAAATCCAACAGGCCTGGGAGGAGATAATATTGTTCCAAATCGGTTATTCAAACCTCCACTGTTTACCTTTTCTGTGCTAGGATTTGGGAACATCTGATTGGAAAAATAAGGGATCGAAATATCATTGGACAGTGTAGGGTGAGCAGGGGAATAAGGTGGATAGAAGGAAGGCAATGTATTCTGGGGATCTACTGGGATGAGTGCTGGGGTCCTAGTGGCACTGGGCTGAGTAACCTGCGGAATGAAAGAAGTATTGGCATTTATTGGTGGATTCATACCACCCTCTGGAATAAATGGGAATCCAAAATTTTGGGACAAAGTGTGTTGGTCTGGGGCTGTACTATCATTAGACACCTGTGGACTATCAGGCATAAAACGAACAATACTTCCTCTCTTCTCTGTAGAGGATTGCTGACGTCCAATAATCATACTGCCACTGGTAGACAGAGGGAGATGGGGAAGACTAGGATCAAAGACATTGTTGTGTCTTTGGTTTCCAGAGCGATTCCTTTCAGGTTGACGGATTTTGGAGCCACCACCGCTGTCCTGTAGGGGATGCCTTGATCGCTGGGTAACTGAAGAATTAGGCTGACGAACTGAAGGGGGTCCTTGATCAGCACTCCCATGAGACACAGCTGGATGAGGCAGAGTCGGCCGTGCTACCCCATGAATATTAGTAGTAACTGGGGGATTCACGTGGCCCTTGGGCCCATGACTTTCAGTCATCCTCACGGGATTAGACTTTTGTACAGAAACACTGGGGCTTGTGTTTCGACCCTGAATATCCCCTGAGGAAGAAGAGCTTGAAAAAGGGATATTCAAAGTCCTGCTCCTGGCATTAACAGCGCCCAAAGGCATGTCACAGCTTTCTCTGTTCTGAGCCTCACTCTCTCTCCGAATATGGATGCTCTCGTGGGCCGGGGGACAGCTGTATTCAACTGCAGAAGATGGGCCGCACTGTGCACTCCTCTGATGCTCTGGAATGGATCGCTGGCTCCCAACGACTTGATCACCAAGGGCTGGGGCGAGCAAACTCTGCATGAAACTCTGGTGACATGCATTCTCATTGTCTCTTGGGGGAATGGCGTTTCCAGCTGGAAGGCTCTGAACTGGTGGATAAGGTAATCTTTTTTGTCGGTCAATAGGTGGACCACTATTTTGACTAATTCGAAAGGCCTGTGATTGTATGCCTCTCAGTGATGCCACGGGGTTACCCATTTCATTGTTTCTTGAGGACTGTACTTCAAAATTGCTCGGGGGCTGTTGGCTAGCTCCACTTGGCTTAAATGTCTGACAGTCAGAAAGACGAACATCTGAGGTAACAGTATGATCTACACGACTCTGCATAGTATGAATGGCTAAACCTTTATTTCTTGGAACATCAAGATAACTTCTCATTTCAAGCTGATCTGAAACCCTAGGACCCTGAATTGATATGCCCATTCTCTGCTCTGAATTAGATGACGTTTTCCCAATGAGTGCCTCTGCAGAATAACTTGAAACTCGATTTCTTTCTGGCCTGTGTGGCGTGCAGGTCATATCTGAAGACCTAGTTACAATACTTGGCTGGGATACCATTTGTTGCTCTAAACCTCTAGGTGGCATAAGTCTTTGCATTGGATTGTGTGCAGTCACATGCTCAGAAGAAACTCCTGAACCTTGCTGTCTACTTCCAACATCCTGCTGTTGATGCATAATATCTTGATTTAGATGGTTCTGGGGGTGGTTATGGTGGGTCCGGCTTGCTGAAGGGTTCTCACAGCTTTTTTCTGATTGGGAACCTCCAAAATGCTGCTGCATCTGTTGCTGCATCTGCTGATGGTGGGGGTGAGGTTGCCCACCCTTGGGTCGTGACTGGTCACTTCCATGATGCTTCTGCTGTATGGAAAGTTGAGGGGCTTGAGTTCCCTGGACAAGATTCCTCTTCTTTTGCATTTGAACTTCCTGCTGAATAGTTCTTTGCTGATGTACACCATGGGGCTGTGAATGAATAGAGCTGTCCGCATGAGGTATGTGATGCTGCAGTTGATATAAGTGATGTCTCTCTCTTAACTGTCCTGCTTGCTGTTGCTGCTTTAAGTATGGATGGTTATTGTGAAGGTGAGAAATGCCTTGAGCAGGAGGAACATGCTGCTGCAAAGGCTGCAGATGTTGACTTCCTGCCTGGCTTTGTTGCTGCTCAGTCATCGCAGGCTGTGAATTACACTGAACTTCAGGTTGTCTCAAAGCAGGTGTGACAAAGTTGTTGCTGGGTGGGAATAACCGAGAAAGGTCATCCATATGTCCTGGGTTGCTAACAGGTACCACTGAATTGGAAGAGTTAGGAGGGATTTGACCAACCATCATTTGCGTTTGATCAGCAATGCTGTCAGGTGTCCGGCTCATCAAGGACATACTTTCAAGTCTGAGGGGTGCTGGCTGACAATGTTTTTGCCTTTTGGCTGTAGAAAGTAAAAGATCATCTTGAACAGGACGCTTGGCAGGATCTTTACGACTTTCATGACTTGACTTTAAGTGTGATTCTTGAATTTGTGAATTTGGTATGTTATTAGTCATGGTATTTAGCTGGTCTTGGGAATATTCAGTCATTAGCGATGGTTCAGGAGGTTGACTGGCATAGGAACTAGATGAAACTGATAGATTCCCCGCTGCAGGAATAGCCGGTTGCTCTGAGCAGCTTACTAGGGGATGACTGATGCTGCTCTGATGGACAAGATTATTAACACTTAAACTGGAAATGCTTGGTGACTGAGAAGTTGAAACCTGTATAGAGGCATCTGATGTTTCAGTTGATACTGAACAACTTGGTTTTTCAAGAGACCTATCCACATTTGCTTGAACTGGATCCTGGGAACTGAATTCATTTGCTGTTGCTTCTACCTGTCCTGTGGTACTCTCTTTTGATGCCTGGGTTTTGAAAGACTGGTCTCCATCTAAAGATGAAGCTTCAGATGGCTTTGGAGTTATTTCCTGGATATCAGCCTGGACACCAACTCTTCCCTTCTCAAGGTTCTCTTGATCAAAAATAGCTCTTGCTGCAAGTGCTACTATATCAGTTTGTTCTGCAAAGGTACAGCTGTCACATGGATTAGCTGATGTACTGTTGGTAACATCTTCTCGAGTGGTATCAGGAAGCATGGATGCAACTGAGAAACCACGACTACTGCCAGAGCTCGTTGACATGGGGGAGTCTGTCTGCCTGCTGGCAAGCAAAGAACTAGTAATGGCCTCTTGATCAGGAATACAGGAATGATGCTGTGGCAAATTCCCACCTTCACCATTTATTAGTAAGAGCTCCTGTTTCTGAGGCACATCAATACTAGATCCAATGATTTTTGAGTTCTCTGAGGGAAAGTTAGGATGGTCCAGTTGGGCTGAAAGAGGGATTTTCTGACCCTCTTTTTCTTTAGTAAGGTCAGAGAGCAATGCAGTTAAACCATGTCCTTTTAATAAACCTGTGGCTTGCACTGCAGCTGATGAATCTTGTCTGCATGGCTCAGCCATAATTTCCACCTCTGAAGCACCATTGGTACTTGCAGTGCTTTGGGTTGATGAGGACTCAGGAACCTGAGAAACCAAAATATGGGGATCATTTGGAAGGGGAAGTAAGATACTAGATGAAATGCAGGACTTGGAAGAGTCTGACAACTCGGGACCAGTGGTTGGCTTACTTTGAGATCTCCCTGACTGCAAAGTGGACACAGAATCTCTGGAATCAGGTGAAGCCAATACAAAATGTTCACTTGTTATGGGTTCTTGGGAGGGTGAATGGGACACCTCTAATGAATGAGATTCTGAGACTGTAGGTTCAGAATTTACACCCTCAAAGGAATGAGAATCAGAAACATTCACACCGTTTGCTTGAGATTCAACAGCAGGAGTTAATACCACAGGTAGGCTTTCTAGCAGCCCATCAGCACATGACTGCTGAGCTGATCCTTCTGTGTTGGCACAATCTAATTTCCCCGAATACCTAACAGGATTCACTGGGCATGCTGATTTATTAGCTACATGTTTTTTGGGGCCTGGCTTCTTATTCACTCTTTTTGATTTCACATTAGAAGGCAAACTAGCTAGAGCTTTCACTGGAGAAGTGTTCATTTGATTAGCAGTGTTGGGTAGTACTGTTGTGTTATCAGTAGTTATAGGCGATGCTGCAGTAGTTGGTAATGAAACACAGTTAACTGGGGTGATCCTACTATTAGTAGCAGGTGGAGGATTGGCAGGCTGGCTGATAGCCAGTTGTACACAGCTTTGCCCAGCCATCTGCGAAATGCTTTGATTGAGGCTGGCCAAAGCACCAAATGTATTCAGGGCAACGTTGGTATTTGGATCTTCGCTGGTGGTGGGTTGAATAATTTGCATAGGGGTTTGATTTGTAGCTCCTGATGAGGACATTACAGGCTGCAAAGCAAATAACTGTCCATTTAAAGAAATAGTTTGAGGCTGCTGTTGGTTTGACATCGTAACAGAAAAAGTTTGTGTAGAATTAGATGATGATGATGATGAAGGCCTCGGTAATATATGGACGAGGTGTTTGCCTCCAAATGTTTGTGGAGCCGAAACATTTTGCACTGAATTATTAGACACTACTACAGGATTGGCTCCATTAACAGAGACACGAACAGAACCAGGAGGTGGAGCAGAGAGGAGTGGCAAAGTATTCTGATTAGCTGCCTGTATAATCACTATCTGTTGACCAACTGTTTGATTGGGAACTTCTGCTCTCATAACTCCTGGGCACGGTGTAGTATTAGGTGGCTGAAGAATGATAACATTTTGATTAGCTGGACCTGCATTAACAGCTGACCCAACAGGCTGAGCCATCTGAATTACTTGCATTGTTGAATTAAATGGAAGGATATTTGGGGGAGGCTGAGTTTTAATTGGTGGTTGAGCAATTAGTGGCTGCATAGGTAAAGATGGACAAGAAGGCAAAGTCACAACTACTTGCTCAACCTGCTGCCCATCTATAGGAAATGAGCCATTCAAGCCATTCAAGACACATGTAGCCGTGTGTCTATTGTGGTTGGTAGCTGAGGTACCAGTGCCCAGCTCATTTAATATCGGTGTCACAATAGTAGATGGTGCCTGGCTTAAAGGCTGAACAGTGTTTCCTGCCAATTGTAATGTAGTCCATGTTGTTTGTGTGTTTCCAGATGAGGGGATGCGAGTAAGGCTGCTTATGTTTTTCAAATCAGAAGCACTAACACTTGAAGAAGGCAAAGAGCAGGAAAGAGACCAACCACTATCTAAATGGCTTGCAGAGACTGTGCTTATAGCAGTTGCAGCCTTGACTGCTAAAGCTACAGAGGGTGCCTCTACACCAGCACTGCTTGTTAAGTCTGTGTTCTTACTAATGTTTACTGGAGAGGAATTCCTAGGGACTGAAGGTCTCAGAGATTGGGAGCAAGCTGTATCAGCAACTGGTGCCACAAAATTGTCCTGACAATCACTTCTAAAATTCTGTAAGCTTAGACAGGATTTGTTTCCATGTTGCACTTGAAAGGAAAGTACAGAAGTGCTGGGGGGAATGCTGGTAGCACAGGACACAGGTCTCTTGGGTAACTTGGGGCTCTCTTGTCCATTTTTGCTTTCAGAAGCATTCTGACCACTTAGTGGCATACTTGACAAACTCTGTTGGTGGGGTTCAGACCCACATGGAATGGTAATCTGTGAGCTGTTGGAACTAAGCACACTTGACTCACTTTCTGAGGTGGAAACTTCAAGAATGTTCTGAGGAGGAATGGTAGCAGGAAGACAAAGAGGAACAGACTGGCCGGCAGCCAAGGAGGAAACTGTTGTCCGATGCCATGGCTTATTTTCAGGGGGATAAACTCCAGAAATGGACACAGGAGTCACCAGATTGCAAGTCCTTTGTACTGGCACAACATTAGCTGTCTGCTTTTGTAAATTATGACCAACATTAAATGTAATTCCCTGAACAGCTGTCCCCTGGTTGTTTCCACCAGGCTGACTTCCATTTGAATAGACGATGATGTTCTTTTGAATCTGATCACTAGGAATAACAACAGAAACTTTTGCATTTTTGAGATTTCCTTTCCAGTGGATTGTAGGGTCATCGTACAGGCAAATGTCATTTGCTTTCAGTAATTCAATGTATCGGCCATTTTCCCTTTGGGTTTCTTCCAGCTGTTTCCGCAGTTTTTTAATTTCTTCAGCTGCAAAATTAAAAAAAACTATGAGAATAAATTGTGAAATTTCAACTTAAGATAATCTTAGGAATACAAAACATAATTTAGTGAAATTGCCAATGTGAATTGCTCTAAATTCCTCACTACAGTACTGGGAATGTTAAGTTCTCTTCTAATACAAGTTAGTGCGCTGGACCTGGCAGCAGAGGACTAGGATTCAAAATCAGCTTCTGCCACATATTATCTGTTTGACTTTTGACAAGTCACGTAACCTTTAGGAAACTCTTGTTTCTTCACCTATAAAATGAGGATGATAAACAAGATGAGCTTCTAAGGTTCCTTCCAGCTCTAAATCTATGCTCCTATGATCCTATCATGGGCTAAACAATAACAAGTCATTTGCTACTTCAGGAATATGGCTATTTCCCTTGGTCTACATCTTTAAAGTTTAATACTTGACAAGAAAATAATTTGCTACAATTTAAAAGGCTATCATTGCAGCTTAACTGGCTCTGGGTTTAAATCTTGCCCTAACACTTCACTGCTGTATGACCAGGAGCAAGTCATTTGACCTTTCTGAATTTCAATATCTTCATCTGAAAATGAAGCCTTTACATATTGTAAAAATGGGAAGGTAGAACTTGCGCTCTGCTGGTATGGCCTCTGAACACCGCTGGTCACTTCTACACCATCATGAGGCATCAACTATTTCTGTCCCTAATAGTAATGTGAGGAGACATGAGTGGGCATAGCAATAATAGCCATAATGATAACTGATCATAATAACTGATCCTGGTTTCAACTTAAACTAAGCAGAAATCTGCCCTACAACCTTTTCATGTTTCCCTCATTGGAAGATACAACCATAAGAAAAAGAAGTAAGTATTCCTAGTATCACTACTTAATAAAATTTGCAGAAAACTAGACAATATCCACTACTCATCTGATTATATAAAAATGATGGAACAGTGATGGAACACAGAAATCATGGGTGAGTAGATATATGTTTGAAAGAAATGTATATATTTACCTTGTTCATGGTTTCCTCCATTGAGTAAGAGCTCATCATTTTGCCTTTTTAATTCTGTTATGTACTTAAAGGCTTGATCCAGGATCATATTCTTGCTCTGCCAGAGAAACCCAAGTTTAAAAAAATTTCATTAAAGGGTAAAAAACAGTCACAAAATTCTAAAAGTAGGCTTACATTTGTTCTCAACAAGAATATCTGAAAATTTAGTCTATTCACAGCTTTAAAACAATGCCATCCTCAAACACATTTCATGTTATTATATCTGTGTAGCCACCATTATAAATTTATTATCCGATATACTAAAAAAAAGTTTCATTGAAGAGTTTTAGTGTCATACCCCAACATTCTCTATGCCTAGATTAATTCAGGACAATTGTATTTTAAAAGAAAATGTCCTGAAGTGTTGAGATATTCTGATAAGCATTAATTATGTTTCAATACTCCAATGCCACTACAAAAACCTCTCAATAAGGATAGAGACTACATCTTGTTTCATCTTTAGCACAATATACAGTAATAGTAGGCAATTCATGGTTATTAAAGACATCACAATGTGGTGGAGAGAGCACCGAGCAGCATCAGAAAACAAAGTCTCTAGTTCTGGCTCAGCTTCTTCCCAGCTAAGTGAATTGGGCAAATCATCTAGCTTCTCTGAGCTCAATTTCATTATTTGAAAAAGAATAAAAAAAAAAAAGACAGTAATATTTGTACTATAGTCTCACTGAAATTTTTAGTTTTTTAAACTTAAAAGTTTTTAGTTAAAAACTACTTAAACTATTAAACTTAAAGCTGTACCAAGACTTTTGTGATATCCTGTATTATTTATTTCAAAGTGATTGTGACGATCTAATGAGATAATATACCAACTGTTACATAAATGCAAAGTACTTTCCTATGCCCTGGCTCACCTAAAATTGAATCTTGGATTTTAGGAACATGTGCGACACAGTAAGTACTCTTAGGCAAAGAGGGATTTTTCTTGACTCAAGCTAAGTCCACTAAATTTTTAATAATTAGCCCTAGCAGAGACTTGCTATATGATCCTAAGCAATATCCTTTTACTATAAGATGGGGAAAATCATGCTGTTTTATTTTACAAGGTTGCTATGCAAATAGGCACACAAATAATTAATGAAGTTTACCTGCCATCCCCTCTGGTTGATTGCCCACCAGTTTCTACACCACAAATAAGTTTGCAAGAACTGTCTGCATGTAGCAGTAGTGGAGAGTCCAAAATGGAGAAAAGGAGTCATCTGGAAGGCATCTACAGCTCTTCTCCATAATGATTCCAGAATTTTATCCACTCCTGCTTTCAGGTGCCCAAGACTGGATTCCATTTGGAATTTAGAGGATTGGGGGTGGGAGGGGAGACAGAAGCAGGGTCATAGTTTCTCCCTTGCACCTGCCTTTGGGCACAGCCAAGAGGTGAATACCTAGACCAGGACCTGACAGGACAGAAACCATATGAGGGAGCATTCAACAAATTTACTGTGTACTGTGTAGAGAAAAAAAGGAATAAGAGGACATAATGCTTTCCCTCAAAATTATCATATATTTAGGGAGACAGAACATATGCAAGAAACATATAGTTGTAAACAATGTGCACAATTTAACATAAGGCAAAGTACTTAGGTGGTGAAGAGGGGCACAGTCATGGAAATTAGTAACTCAAGACAAAACTCTGGATGTTTTGTTTCTATAAATGTTGAAAAACAATCAAAACTATTCAAATATCTCAAGCATCATGATCTCTAAGGGAGGCAGACACATTCTAATGATAAGAAATGGTCCAAAGTGGAAAGGAACAACTGAGGGTTTTCCTAAGCCATGACTGTAAGCATAAGTGACTGTTTACCTGCTTCAGCGCAGGTGAGCATGGGACGAGCTCTCCAATTCGGCTGATCCCAGCATTAATTTTCTTCTTTCGATGCCTCTCCACTAAAGAGAAGAAAGGTAATCACAGAACTAATGAAATGTCACATCTATTCCATGTTTAGGTGTTATCTAACCTCTTTTCCTATCTAGAAAGATATTTTGAAGAAATGACTATTAAGACATGTTTGTACTAGTCGAAGGTTTACAAAGAGCTTTTCCCTCATAATGATCCTATGAAACAGGTAGTATAAGTATGATTATCCCCATTTTTTTTTTTTTTTGCTCCTGGAAACAGGAGCTTTGAGAGGTTAATTAACAGAGTTGCCCAGAGTCACACAATTAGCATCAGAGTCAGGGTGCAAACTCAGGTCTCTGAAGTCCAAGTCTACTGTTCTTACTACCCCACATAGAAAGCATTCTTGGTCAGGCACTAGTTGGCTTAGGGAGCCTCTGAGAGCCCTTTAAACTCTTAAAGAGTCTGTGATGTTTTAAGATCAATGCTGGATAAACAGAAGTACAGCTACTCTTTTTTATGGAATCAATAGGAAGCTCAAGCACATCAAGGCATAGTAGAAGACTGAAATGACAGACAAAAATTACAAGAAGAAAGAATGGCGATATTTATATTCTACATTCATTAGTCCATTATTATGTGTCATTTTATTTCAAACTAACAATCACTAGACGCTTTAACAAATGATGAATCTCAAGAGCCCATAACCAAAGTAAGATATCAGGAACCTGCAGAGCTTTACCAAGGGACACAAACTCTAAACCATCTTAACTGTTAGCTGTTGTGCTAGACCTGACAACCTGGATAAAAGAGATGTTTAAAAAGCTTTTTCAGGGAGGCTAGACAGCTAATGAGGTGGAGGGATGCCTATTGCACATGACTTAAAACAACCAAACAATTTCTGCTTCTAGACTTGTCCCTTCTCTGTGAGGTCAGGGCTGCCAGCCCACTCTAGGCCGGCAGGATTCTCACCACTTCCATACAAAATTTTGTGGCCTGTTATTTCTGTAACTGATTTAAGAAACCATCATATGAGAATATAGCAAAATTGTGCTTTTGAAGGTTGCAAGGAAGGAGGAAAGTATACAAGAAGCTACAACTCATTTCCTAAATAACAGAAACCCTGATTTTCTTTAATTGTATTAAAACTCAGAGAAGTAACTTCACAAATATCAGCTTTTTGTCCATGCCTTTAATAAAATCCACCTGTTTAGTAATAATACTTCTAAGAACTTGTTCTTTAAAACCAGAGCACAGGTGTTGCAGGTATGGCTCTAAAGTCTGCCCTCTCGGGGCAGCTAGGTGGCGCAGTGAATAGAGCACTGGCCCTGGAGGCAGGAGAACCTGAGTTCAAATCCAGCCTCAAACACTGGACACGTACTAGCTGTGTGACCTGAGTAAGTCACTTAACCCCATTGCCTAATCCAAAAATAAATACATAAATAAATAAAATCTGCCCCCTTTTAGTTCAGGTTCGATGTAGGGATGAAATGAGGTGCTCATGGCTGTCACAGCAAGGATATACAGCTGGGACACTGAGACACATAACCTCTCTGGATGTGGTCCCCACTGTATCCAGATAAACACATCTGGTCAGTACACCATCAGGGTATGGCGACTCATGTGGTCTTGGGCCACCACCAAGTGTGACAGATCCTGTTTATGCCCCCAGGCCAGGAAGCTGCCACAGGGCATCAGGGACCAATCAGGCTGCATGGGAGGAGGAAGTCAATGAAGTCAGGCAAGTCCAGGAACTCAGGGACACCGAGTCAAAAAAACCCTGGTCCTATCTATCACAACGGGTAACTACACCTGATTTATGGTGGATACTCTTGTTGCCTTCTGATCTACAGCTGAGAACATCGTTTATTATCTGGCCTCTGATTACTCCCCCGTAATAGGCTGCCATTAGAGTTAGGAGCTCTGCCAATTGACAAGGCTGGAAATAAAAGCAACACAGTATAAATGAAGCACCATCTTGATTTTCCCCAAATTCCCTGGCAATGGATGCAGAGACGATATTTAGGAAAATGTTTTTGATAACGGGATAAGGATAAAGACTGGACCTATGATTTGAAGGATACAGGGAATTCCCACTTAAGGAAAACTCCATCTAATGATGTAGGTGGCATCCAGCCCTGACCTCTCTCACCTTCCAATCTCACATCTCCAACTGCCTACTGGACATCTTGAACTGGACATCGAGCAGACTTCTTAAAGTCAACTGTTGAAAACAGCTCATTATCTTTCCCCCAAAACCCTCCCTTCTTCCCAACTTCCCTATTACTGTCAAAGGTATCACCACGCTCCTAGTCAAGTAGATTCACAACCTGGCTGTTACCCTCAGCTCTTCACTCTCACCCCCTCATATCCCATCAGTGACCAATTTACAATCCTGTGAATTGTCTCTTCATAGCACTCCCTCCTCTCACGCTGCCACCACGCTGGCTCAGGAACTCATCATCTCAGGCCTAGGGCTACCAAAATAGCCTGCTGGCTGGTCTCCTCATTTCAAGTCTATTTCCATTTCACTCCATCCTCCACTCAGCTGTCGAGGTGGTCTGCCAAGCTGATGAAGCAGCTAGGTGGCACAATGGACACAGTGCTAGAGGGAGGAAGACCTGACTTCAAATTTGACCTCAGACACTAGCTATGTGACCCTGGGCAAGTCACTTAACCTGTTTGCCTCAGTTTCCTCAACTGTAAAATGAAGATAATAACAGGACCTATCTCCCAGGGCTGTAGTGAGGATCAAATGAAATAATATCTGCAAACTGCTTAGCACAGTGCCTGGTACATAGTAGGTGCCATAGTTTCCAGGAATGTCCACATAGATGATGAGGTTGACACAAGCATTTCCAGAGCCAGCTCAAAGTCTGAGAGGCTCCAAAAGAAAGCATGGGAAAGAAGAGGTATTAGGCTGCCTACCAAACTGAAGGTCTACAGAGCCATGGTGCTGACCTCATTGCTGTATGCCTGTGAAACCTGAACAGTCTACCAGCTCCACGCCAGACAATGAACTGCTTCCATTTGAATTGCTTTAGGAAGATTCTGAAGATCACCTGGCAAAATAAGGTACTGGACACCGAGGTCCTCTTGAGCTGAACTGCCAAGCATTCAAACTTTACTGCAGAGAGCGCAACTGGGATGAGTTGGTCACAGCGCGAATGCCAAATGGATATTTACTTAAGAGGAGACTATTTAACAGAAAAATTGCACAAGGCAAACACTCACATAGAGGTCAGAAGAAATGATACAAGGACACTCTCAAGGTCTCTCTGAAGAACTTTAGTATCGATTGTGAGACATGGGAGACACTGGCAAAGGACCATCCAGGACCACATAAAAGAAAATGCTGTGCTCTATGAGCAAAGCAGAATCGCAGTAGGACAAAAGAAACATAAGATGTGCAAATCTAAAGACATCTCCAAATATTCAAAAGGACAATCTGTGCCTGACCAATGATACAGCCTTCTGAGCTCATACTGAGATCAACCACAGTCTGACACACTATACGCTGACCCCAATATCATGATGTCATTGGTCCTCTTTGAGTACAAAGGATCAACAAAAACAACAACAACAGGTGCTATGGAAATGCTTTTCCCTCTTCCTAAAGTGCAGGTCTGCCCCTATTTAATAGATTCCAGTAGTTCCTTAGGACCTCTAGGATCAAACATAAAATCTTCTGTTTAGTGTTCATGTATCCTGTATCTATATTGTTCACATATAGTTGTTTTAAGCTTACTTCCCCCATTAGAGGCAGGGACTACCTTTCCCCTTTGTTTGCAAGGCCAGTGCCATCCCTGCTGGCTGACTGACTGGAGAGCTGCCTGAGGCGCTGAGATGTTAAATGACTTGTCCTAAGTCACAGAACCAGGACAGCAGGACTTAGACCCAGGTTTCCTGGTTTCAAGGCTGGCTTTCTATTTATCACTTTCTATGTCTTTCTTTGGGAGAAATGAAGGAAAAAAATGAGAAATGCTGATTGCTCTCCCCACCCCCTAGTTTCAGACATAGCTTTAAAAAAAGCAATAACAGAATATACAATTTAAATCCAAAGGCTTTAACACTAAAGATTTTTCTGCCTGGAGAGTAGTAATCTCCTACTGGGTCAGTCACACATTTCCCTGCATGAGCAGGGAAACAGATCAGGTTTTTCCAGGCTCTTCAGTGGAAAGATGAGGGCACCTGTAAGAAAAGAAAGCTTCTCCTGGTTCTGTATATTGATGCAAATAGTTACTTAGCTTGAAGCATTATAACTATAAGAACAAATAACTCCTGTGCTTCTTACACTGTCTTTCAGAATGGTCAAACTCCACAACATGAAAAATACATTAAAATTACCTAATAGAAATAAAAATCTGAGGGTTTTTTCCCTCCTAGTAACTGATAAACTCAGAATTCTCCATTCAAGATCTGAAAGAACCCCTATAATATACATTTTGCAAAACTCCTTTCTCTCCTCATACATACATGCCTTTCAATTACTTTGGGATTTTCTCAATTAATGTTATTCATCTAAGTCATTGGAAATGATGGATTCTGGGGCTTCATTACCTTTGGATTTCAGTATTTAAAGAAACAGTGAGTCAGAAACAGGTTAAGCAAAGTCTTTTTTCTTCCTTGACACTTTGGAGTCCTTCATAATAATTAAATACTGCAAAAGGACTTCTTATAATAACTTTACTATTATAAAGGGGCTTATTATAGGTCCCTTATAATAATTAAATACAGCAAAACTGTACTTTTCTATGACTAAATGAATAATTCATCTAGGTTTCAGAGTATGAAAACTTGCCTTCCAAAGTCAGTAACTTGATTCTGAGTGTGAGAATGCCAATGTAAAAGTTAAACTCTTATATTCTTACCTGCATTATGTGTCTCCCGGTTTTTCTTTCTGTAACAAAAGTTACATAAAAATAATAGTCAAAATACATAAAAATGATAGTCAAAGATTTTAGCAAATCATATAAATGAACATCTGATTTGTAAAGTTAGGAAGAAATCAAAACGAAGATAAATTTCCCTAGCAAGTACTGTGGTCTGTAAACTCCCTATTGTAGATACTTCAATGTGAATTAGAAGCCACAATGCTGGGGACAGGGGGCAGGGAGGAAGAAGGGAAGAGTCACACCAACAAAATTCTTTATTCTTATACCTCAAGAATTCACAGGAAGGAAAAGCCTAATTGAGGGATTAGTCATAAATTCGCAATGCCTGTTCTTCTGGTAAGCATTAGGCAAGAATGAGTGTGTTCATGTGTGTATAAGCATCTAGCCCTTTGGGGGGCTGAGGTGGCAGGGGGATGAAAAAGGAGAAGAATATGACAAGCACAAGTGATAGGAGCACAACAGCAATGCCCAGTTTATGTGTCACTCATCAAAGATCCTTGTGCCACCCAACATGAATGTCACAAGTTGTCATTCTGGGTCTGAAGCCAAATAATTTAAGGACTGGATTTCTCCTTTTGCTATACAACACCTATTACATTAATATTTATCTTGCTAGTTGATCAAAAAAGAGAAAAATGTTAATAACATCACCTGCATCTTAATTCTAGGCAGAAAAATGGCACAAGGAGCTCAAAACCAAGAAGGGTCTAAGAAAAATATTTGTTCATATTCTAAGAAGCAAAAACTGGCTGCAATATGAAAAAATATCTATATAAGCCATTCAGATCAGCACATATTGCCTAATACCTAAAAAGAAATCAAACAGAGCCTGTTCTATGCACAAGTAAAGATTTAAATAAAAATTAAATAGAAGATACAGTACTGTTACACTAATGCCCACTATCATTCGATACAAAGACAAGGCTATAAATAAGAATAAAGTGAGTAAAAATGTAGCCATCTATCCATTTCTGTTATTCCATTTGTGTTCATAAAAATTCCAAAAAAAAATAATAATTTGATGGTTTTCATGTCATCAAAATGAACAGGTTTCATGTTATAAAAATCAACATCTATTCATGAGAATTGTAAAATAGCAGCTAATTTACACTTCCCCTAAACTGGACTCTCTTGCTTCGCTCTCCCAGGTGATCTCATTTCATGCTAAGGATTCAATTATCACTCACATGTACATGACTATCAAATCGACAGATCAACTACAATCTCCTTCTCAAATCCTAGTCCTGGATCACCAACTGCTTTCTGAACATCTCAAACTCAACGTGTTCAAAACCGAATCCATCATCCTCCTGAAAATTCCTTCCTTCCAATCTCCCATGTTGATAACCCCAGGGCCAATTCTTTCTCTCCTTTACCCGCCACACCCAATAATGTCGAGTGCTGTTGGTCCTACCACCATCACACTTCTCCTGTCTACATTTCTCCCCTCACATGGACACCTCTCTAAGTCAGGCTCTTTGATTCCTTTTCCTGGGCCTGCTCAAGTTGTTTGTGTGCTCAAGAACCCTCAGTGGCTCCTTATTTATTTCAGGATCAAATACAAACTCTCCTGTTTGACTTCTCAGGCTCTCTGCAATGTAGTTCCAACCTACTTTTTTGCTTTTTTTTCCCTTCCCTGTGTATTTGCACAAGCTGTCTGTCTCCCATGCGGGGAATGTGCTCCCTCCTAATCTCTACCTCTCTGAATCCTTATCTTTATTCAAGGTTCAGTTCAGGTGCAACCTGCTCTACGAAGCTTTCTCTATCACTTCTAAATGTTAGTATTCTCTACTATTTAACATTATTCTCTGTTATTTAATATTTACTTATTTTTGCATACATTATAAACCACCTAATAAAATGTAAGCTCCTTGAGCATGAAGACTGTCCTGTTTTTGTCTTTTTGTCACCAGCCCCTAGCATAGGTAGGTATGCTTTATAGAGTAAATTAAATTAATTAAACAAATGTTTGTCAAACACCTCCCACCTCTTGATAGGAATGGGAAGGATGAGAGGAACTATGGAGACAGAATGTGGTATACACTGTCAGATACAATTACCTTTGTCAGTTGGCTTTGCTTAAATATTTTTCTTTGTTACAAGCAAGAGTTCAACAGCCCAGAGGACAGAGAAACTAAGTACATAAACAAATGATAAGAATAAAAAAGAATTTGAAAAGAAAAATAAAATAAACGCTTGCTGAAAAGAACAAAATCGCTAGCCTCTCTAGTTGGCATGTTGTCTCTGCATCAGCTCCTTACCGGTGCTGCTTCTTCGTAGGAGTTTCATTTTCTGTCATCTCTGGCATGGTTATAGAGTGGAGGACCTGGAAGGATATGAAAAGATATACTGACAATTAAAAACTATCCAGAACTTCACAACACAGAAAACTGACTTGAGTTGGAATAGCCGTGTTTACTGCATGCCTATTCTGGGGGAGGAACTATGCCAAGTGCTTCAAATACAGTCATGAGGCAATCTCTTCAAGGAGCTTATGGCTTAGTTGGAAAAACAGGATATAAACAGAAAAATACAAGGTAGCATATGCTAAGTGTGAAATGAAGAGCAAACACAACAAGTACTAGAAGAGTTCAGAAGCAGAGATTTCTATAGGATAGATCAGCTGAATACAGGTTCATAGAGAGAATGAAACTGACCGTTGAAAGACAAGCAGGTTTAGATATGAGAGGAAGAGAAGAGAGAGAGACAGAGACAGAGGATACAGAGACAGAGAGAAGAGGAAGAGAGAGAGAGAGAGAGAGAGAGAGAGAGAGAGAGAGAGAGAGAGAGAAAGAGAAAGGAGAAAGCATTACATTCCTTGTAACATTCTTTCTCCTGGGTACTGCATAAGTTAAAATGGCAGTCTCCTTTCTACCACAGTTTTACAGTTTAAATTTTCAAATGTTTAATAAAATATAAATTAAAAAAAACTTTTCTATGTTTTCTCTGTAAGACATTTCAAGTTCTGGCTTAGATTTGTAGGATAAAAAAAGAAGAAAGTAAAGATGTATTTAAAGGAGGAAAATAGTCCTAAGAATAAAAAATGACCGAGGTCCACTCTCCCACTTCCAGGATAAAGTATCATTAAGTCCTAGAGGAATTCAGAGAAGGGAGAAATCTCTCTGAGCTTGGACACTTGAAGAAAGCTTGAAGAAGGTGAAACTTGAATTGAGCCCTGCCTGAAGGTTAGAGCAGCTAGGTGGCAGAGTGGATAGACTGCCAGGCCTGGAGTCAGAAAGACTCATCTTCCTGAGTTCAAATCTGTCCTCAGACACCTACTAGCTATGTAACCATGGGGAAGTCACTTAACCCTGTTTGCCTCAGTTTCTTCATCTGTACAGTGAGCTGGAGCAGGAAGTGGTACTCCAGTATCTTTGCCAAGAAAACCCCAAATGGGGCCATGAAGCATTGGACACAACTGAAAATGACTGAACAACAACGTTAAATAGGTAAACCAGTCCCAGGGAGAAGGGTGTGCTCAAGAACCACTACTCCAGCCAGAAACTTGTGAAGATATTAATCACCTATAAACAATGCATAGGTAGAAAACCTAAGAATCATAATGCCTGGTATTTAAGGATACTTGATCACCTTTCTCATCCAAAGGCTCACAGAATTTCTTCACTTCGGATTCCTGGTTTCCAACTTCTTACTTCTGTTTCTGATCCATATGTATCATCTTCTGCCAGGAGACTGTCTATATAACATAATTTCTTCTTACTATCAAGAGAAAAAATAAAAGTGTTTACAGTTCCTGGGTCTCTGACAGAAAAATATTGGATAAGGGTCAGTATACATGTGCCAAGAGGGCATGCAGGCTGCCATGGCCACTTCCTTACTGCCTGGAAGACGCTACTGCCCTTTGAGTAATACCATCCCTCTTCAGTAACAAGGTCAAAGTTCTCCCTGGGTGCTTATCCTAAGAAAGAGGTCTTTGGTATCCTCCCATAATATCCTTTCCTGAAAGGCATTCTCTCCTGTCCTTAGGTAGCTAGTATCCTCACTACTTCCTAATCCCATACACAACTAAAACTATTTCGTCAATGAAAATAAATTCAGGTGAAATGGCTGGAAGAAAAAAACCAGACTTAAATTACATACTGTTCACAGTGAAGTTTCTTGAGAACAGGTCCACATCTTTTTTTATTTTTGCCTTTAAGGGAGTTAACATAACTAGCACAGAACACACAATGTACAGAGCAGGTACTAAATAAATGGCTGTTAACTCACTAAATGAAAGTCTGCATTTTTAAAAGGTCTCTTGCAAATTCAAACAATTCTCAAATCAGTGGATTTCAAGCAGTGTAATAATGTGAAAAGGAGGATTATAGGCAGAATAGGCTGGGAGACCTTCCAAAGACCCCCTCCCCCAAATTATACTATTCTGTTTGGGGCTAAAGCTGGACTTTATACCTTACCACCCTACCCCCTATTCCCAACAACAGTCAGCACATATTCTCCTATACTTTCTGAGTACCGGTATCTGTTTACTGATAACCTCCCTGGCAAACTACAAGAAAAGGAGTCAGAATCTTCATATGTCAGTCGCGAAAGACTGACAAACTTCAATAAGGATGCTACAATTACGACAGAAAAAGGCCTAAGTTCTAGCTTCTATAAAATTACAAAGTTAAACTAGATGGCTGAAGGTCCCTACAGGGAATTCGGGCATATACACTCACTAAACATAAGAAATAGGCAAAGGGGTTGAGCTAGGATAAAATCACTTCGTAAACCTTAAAGTACTCAAATAAGTGTGGTCTACCTATTATATCATTAACCAAACACTCATCTTGAATACAGGTAAGATTGCATTTTAACCAATACTATTTAACCTTCAGTTTAGTTCAATGAGGTAAAGACAAAATGATAAACCACAGAGGTATACCTCATCCTACAGAATACTTGGATATTTCAATTAATCTGTGATCATACTTGCATAGAAATTCCCTTCAAAATACAGCTCTTGGGGCAGCTAGGTGGTGCAGTGGATAGAGCTCTGGCCTTGCAATCAGGAGGAGCCGAGTTCAAATTCTACCTCAGACACTTGATACTTACTAGCAATCAGGAGGAGCCGAGTTCAAATCCTACCTCAGACACTTGATACTTACTAGCTGGGCAAGCCACTTAACCCCAACTGCCTCACCAAAACAGCAAAAAAACCAAACAAATAAACAAAATACAGCTCTTAACTCGTTCATCAAATTTCATCCAAAGGACTCTGACCCATGATACCCTCTATATCCATCACTGAGATCCCACCCAATGAACTGGGAGCCTTCCTCTAGGTCTTTTGGCAATATATGCACACCAAACTATTATGTCGTTCTTCCTAGGTGACCAGCCAACCTTTTCTGGTTATGTATCTTCTTCAGGCAATTTTTATGCTACTTCTTGTGAGCAATTCTCCATTGGTAACATACTGCTGCCTACTTAGACATCATGTGTCTCCCAATTACCCTATAGGTGACCCACATTATGGTATTCAATGGTTCAAAAACCATGTAAAAATTGCTTCTTGATACAGCATCACCAAGAATATTGGTGCAGAAAAGATGGCTCTTTGTTTTAGAAAGAGCCTTATGGCCATTAAAAGTACTATACATTAAAAGCAATTCAATCCATTTTCTAGCTCCTATTCAATTCTCAGTCCACTTTACTGTTCATCTGCAGCATCTCTTCAAGAGCTCCGTATTGATGGACCAGCCCTATGGGTTACATGTCATAGTCTGGACAACAGGGATTCTCCATCCAATTGTTTTTTGTTTTTTCCTGTGAAGACATTTAAGCCAAACTCTTCTGAATGCTAATTTGCTATTGGGTACCTTGGTCAAGTTTGTTTCTCTTAAACAGAATTCTAGCACTTGGTTTTGGTGCCTTTTTGTATTTTCTCATTGTCCATTAAGAATTGGTAAGAGAGCATTATTTGGAGAACTGCACTGTGAATAACTGTTAACACTGTGCTGGTGTACATAGTTTTAAAAAGTTTATATATAAACCAATACTGGATAAATGGGGGTGGGGAGAGAAAGATTTTTAATTACCAAAACATTCTTTCCTTTACAAAAAGAATTCGTTTAGTTCATCTGTGAAGTATATAAATACAGATCATTACTACCTGAAAATCAGGTGGGGATGTGGAAGACTGAGATTTAGAGTGTAAAAAATTTGAAGTTGGGAGGGACCTGAGAGTATATGAAATCCAAGAGTTCTTTACCTGAGGTCCACGAACCCCTTGGAAGTCTATGGACAGTTTTCAGGGAGATCTATGAACTTGGATGGGAAAAAAGTACATTTATTTTCATTAACCTTTGGTTTCCTTTGTAATCCTATGTATTTTATTTTATGCACTTAAAAACATTATCTAGAGGAGTCCATGAGCTTCACTGGACTGTCAAAGGGGTCCATGACACAAAAAATGGTTAAGAACCCCTGGTCTAGACCTCATTTTATAGATAAGCAAACTGAAATTCAAAGAGGGAAAAGTATTTGCCTAAGGTCAAGAAGACGATGAACTCCTCTACCCTTATGATACTTTGGGTGAGAACTGTTCCTTTCCAAGACTTTCCCAAGGATTGCTGCTTTGTTATCTGTACTTAAGGAATAATAACTAGGGCTGGTTTCTAAATGTAAAGAACAAACGTTGCAGCATCTTCTGCCTGGAGACATATATGTTATAAGAACAATACAGATATAAACTTGGAAGACCCTTAAAATCACGGGTGCAGTTCTAGGTCCACTCTACCACTCACCAGCCATGGGGCCTTGAGCAAATCATCTCCCCTCTTGGCACCTCCATTTCCTCATTTATAAAGCAAGTTAAGTTGTACCAATGGTCTTGAACACACCCCTTCCAACTTTAATGGTTTGTGATTCTACAACTTTAAAAAATTAACCTGAATGTCCTTAACGGCAAGTATTTTATAACCTGCTAATTTCACTTTACATCATTTTTCCATAGCTTAGGGATATAGCTCACATGTGTAATTTGTCATAGCTCATTATGTGTAATTTCTAATTTGGTGTTTATAATGATTGTTTTTTGTGACGTTTTAAATTTTCACAATTATTGGCAATAAGTTTATAAAACAGTTGATGTTACTTTAGGTTACATACATCTAACCAGTTTTTTGTATTTGCTATTTCTTTGTTAATAAACTTTGATGTATTACTTACATCACTAATGTGAAAATATGTTTAATAGGAATGTATATGTATAGCCTATATCAGCTTGTGCACTGTCTTGGGGCGGGTAGTGGGGAGGAAGGGGGAGAAAAATTTTAAACTCAAAAGCATATAGAAGTGATTATTGATAAATCAAAATAAATTAATAAAGAAAATAAACTTTGATGTACTACGAATTCTCCCAAAATCAATGTATCAATCAAGCATTTATTAAGGCCAACTATGTTCTGGTTTTGTGATAGGCACAAAAATTAAACAGTCCCTCACCTCAAGATGTTTATGTTCTATTGAGGAAAACAACATGTACACATATGAGTAGATATGAAACAGGTACAAAGTCGATTACAATGTAAATTCAATGATACTACTTATCAGGAAAGATCTGACCCAGAACCTTCAAGTATTTTTTTTTTTAAATCTCCTTAGCCTCTCACACTTAGTCCATTATCAAGTGCTGACACTAATTTCTCTGTAACATTTTTCAGGTCAGCTTTATTTCCAAAGCCACAAACTAATCCATAACTTTCCTTGATCAAGTGAGTACTGAAATAATAGCATAACTAAACTCAAAATTCTGGTCTAAGTCCTATCCAATTGCAAATATGCCACTGCTTTACAGCTGACTTCCAGTCTTTCACACCTCCAATTTATCTTATACTTACAAAATCATTTTGCTCAAAACATCATTTTCATGATATCATTGCTTCTCAAAAGCTCCCAAATCTAATTAAAACTCTTAGTTCTTGGTTGCAAGCCTCTTTACCACCTGGCTTCCCTTTTCCTTATGCCCTCCAGTTTCTACTATAGTCTAGTACATACTCTACAATTACCACAAATAATTTGCCTGATCTCCCCTTGTGAGATTTTGGTCATTTGGTCATTTCTCCTTTATTTAAAATTCCCTCCCTGATTTTCATTCTGTCAAATCAAATCCCTCTTCTTCTGCAAAACACTGATCAAAAGTTTCCTTTCTATGAAACCATCACTCCATTTGGCTTATCACAATCACTTGGGCAACCCCAACACTTCTAGATAGTTGTACTTGATTATATGTACACAACCTAAGTAGTATTTCTCACTATAAAGCCATTCTTAAAGTCTTAGCCAGAATATTGTCATAAATGAGTCCATGAAGTAAAAGTCCATTACACCATTTAGCACAGAAATGAGCCATAATACAATTGGAGAAATAGAACTTAACTAAATCTGTAATTCTCTCTGATTCCAAATCTGCATTACAACTCTTTCAAATCAGAAAACTATAACTATTCAAATAACATTACATTTTACAAATTTTTGCCCCTGGTAACAGTTTTTTTATTTGTGGAAATAACTGCACAGAACGTCATATATGTATATATATGAAAATATATGTGTATGTACATAGATATATGATCCCCCTATAGAACAAGAAATAAAAAATAGATCTGTGTAAGAACTTTTTAAGATACTATGAATTTTAGACGCAGGTAGGTAAGACAGTGGATAAAGCACCAGCCCTGTAGTCAGGAGTATCTAAGTTCAAATCTGGCCTCAGACACTTGACATTTACTAGCTGTGTGACCCTGGGCAATCAATTAATCCAGATTGTCTTGCCAAAGAAGGAAAGAAAAAAAAAAGATACTATGAATTTTGACCTCATCTTATATCTTATCAATCTTGTTAAATTTATCACTGCTACAGGTTGAATGGGCAGCTAGCTAGTTGGCATAGTAGAGAGCACCAAGCCTTGAATCAGAAAGACCTGAGTTTAAATTTAGCGTCTGACACTTACTAGCTATGTGACCCTGAGCAAATCACTTAACCCTGTTTGCCTCCATTTCCTCATCTGTAAAATGAGGAAATGGCAAAACATTTCAGTATCTTTGTCAAGCAAACCCCAAAAGGGATCACAGAGGGTCAGACATGATTGAAAACTACCAAACAATAACAGCCTGAATATGATATAAACAGAAGTGAGTTGTAAACTATACATTATAAGCATTCAATTGGGCAGCTAGGTGGCCAGTGAACTGAGGGCTGGACTTAGAGTAAGGAAGACATAAATTCAGATCCTGCCACTTACTAGCTGTGAGACTCTGGGAAAATCATGTCACCTAACTCCTCTTCAGTACCCTCATCTGTAAAATGAGGGGGTTACATTCACTGCCCTGTGAGGTCCTTTGCAATGCTAAAGCTATGATCCTATTAAATACTTGTTAATTGATTACATTGGTTCAACCTATTAATCAACAAACATTTATTAAGCTCCTATTATGTGCTAGGGGCTATGTTAAGCCCTGGGGATACAAAGAAAAGCAAAAAATAGTCCCTGCCCTCGAGGAAGATAACATAATGGCGGGAGAGAAGGAAGGGAAAAGAACACATTTTTTAAAAAGCTGAAAAGGGGATAAGGAAGGAAAGGTATCCAGCACAAGGCCATGATGAAGACCAGCAGTGGGGAGGAAAATAAAGAGGTGGCTGCACTGAGCCCCTTCCTTAAATAAAAGATCTGAAATGAGCTCTTCAATGTCCACCTTCCACCTCCTCCAATCAGAAGTGGGGAAGGATCCCAGGGCCAGAGGATAGTAAGGAGATGTGAGTTTTGGAGTTGATATGTTCTTGCAAGAAGATGAGTTACTTCAGACAAAGATGAAGACCCAGCCTTATTTTAGGTTCCACCAATCACTGTTATACTAAATACGGTTATGGTTAAAAATAAAAGTCTCATAGTACCAGAGTTAATTTTTTTTTTGGTTAGGCAATGGGGTGAAGTGACTTGCCCGGCGTCACACAGCTACTAAATGTCATATGTCTGAGGCCAAACCCGAACTCAGGTTCTCCTGAATTCAGGGCCAGTGCTCTATCCACAGCGCCACCTAGCTGCCCCTAGAGTTAATTTTTAAAAAGATGTGTACTATCTTGTTTTTATATTCCCTTCATTTCCCAATACACCCTCTTTTCCCCCAAGCAGAATAATTCCTTATAACAAAGAATAAAAGAGAGAAAAAAACAGTTCAGCAAAATCAGTCAATGCAACAATCAAGTCCAACAGCACATGCAGTGTTCAACACACTAATACTCTACCTCTGTAAAGAAGGGAGGTGCATATCTCTTCTTCAGGGTCAAGCTTAGTCATTCTAATTCCACAGCACTCAGTTTCAACTGTCCTGTTGCTATTCTTTATTAATATTGCTGTAGTCATTGTGTCAATTATTTATTGGTTCTGCTTACTTCTTTCTGCACCAATTCAAGTCTTTTCATGCCTACCTGTATTCTTCATATTAATCATTTCTTATATCATAGTAATATTCCATTACATTCATGTACCACAATTTATTTAGCTATTCCCCAGTCAATGAGCATCATACTTTGTTTCCAGTTTTTTTCTACTATACAAAATTCTGTTATGAATATTTCTGTATATATATAGGATCTTTCTTTTTTTACTTTCTTAGGATATATGCTTAACAGTGGGACCAATGGGTCAAAAAGTCTAGACATCCTTAGTCACTTTCTTAACATAATTCCAGGTTGCTTTCCAAAACAGATGGACCAATTCACAGTTCTCCCCAAAGGACATCAATATGCCTCTTTTTATAACTCTTTCAACATTGACAATTCCCATCTTCTATCATCTTTCCCATTTTGTTGACCATGAAGTGAAACCTCAGAGTTGTTCTAATTTGCATTCCTCTTCTTAATAGGAATTAGGAGCAAACTTCTTCTTTTTTTTTTTTTTTTGCTTAGGCAGTTGGGGTTAAGTGACTTGCCCAGGGTCACACAGCTTAAGTAAGTGTCAAGTGTTTGGTCTGAGGCCGGACTGGAACTCAGGTCCTCCTCACTTCAGGGCCCATGTTCTATCCACTGCACCACCTAGCTGCCCCAGGAGCAAACTTTTATACGGCTGTTAACAGCCCACTATTCTTTCTTTTGAGAACTATTTGTTCATATCCTTAGACCATATATACATTATGCAATGGTTTGGGGTGTTTGATATTTATGTAAAAATAATACAGATGGCACCAGAGAAGAAAGTGAGGTTGGTGACCTTGGACAAGCCCTCCCTCACTTAAATCCAATTCACTTGCAAGTCAGGGTAAACCTTCCTGATGTCACAGTACTCTTCGAAAATGGACAGATAATAACAGCTAACATGGATATCATATATATGTGTGTGTGTATGCATATAGTGTTATATATATCATATATATGTATGTATATAGTGTGATAGCCAGATATATGCATAATTATCTTGGTATTAGCTCCTTATGAGAAATATTTGATAAAAAAGTTTTTTCCCCCAACTGACCAAATACTTCTCATCCTAGTTGTACTGATTTTGCTAGTGCAAAGATTTTTAATTTCGACCATAAATAATTTTAATTCATACACACACACACACACACCTGCAAGCGTACACAGGCACACAACCACACACTGGTGTGATGCAGCTAGTTGGCAGAGTGGACAGAGTACCAGACCTAGAGTCAGGAAGACTTCTCTTCCTAAATTCAAATCTGGCCTCAGATACTTTACTAGCTGTGTGAGCCTGGGCAAGTAACTTAACTCTCTTTGCCTCAGTTTCCTCATCTGTAAAATGTGCTGGAGAAGAAAGCGGTAAACCACTCCAGATCTTTGCCAAGAAAACTCCAAAAAGGGTCACAAAGAGTTGTACACAACTGAAATTACTGAACAAAACATACCTGTGTGTATATGTACATGTGTGTACATGTATACACGTGTATGTACATGTGTGTGAATATACGTATATATACACATACACATATATTTTGCTAAAAGTTACAAAATGAAGTGAAAGGAATATTTCTTTAAAGTTATTGAATTTGAATTAAGTACCAGTAACTTAATGCTTATTTATTTTGAAAATTGGCAGAACCAAATTCTATTGCAATTAATTGTAGTTTTGAATTCTTAGTTTCAACAAAAAGCCTAAAATCCCCAAAATGCATATAATAAAATGGTCAATAAATGACAAATGTTAACAAGGCCTTAGAAGGCTGGGCTCAGTGCACCCTTGGAATATTCTCTTTGTGTTATCTCAACTGTGCATCTCCTCCTAAACAGCATGGCTCCACAGGGGGCCTCATTATTAGAAGGCACTTGTAAGAGATGTCTACCTTGATACTCCCCTCTCTGACAATGTCATGTTTCCCAGACCCATTTAAGATGCTTTTTACCTCAACCTTTCCTATTATTTCATTTATGACATCAGTGTTTTACTAGCTGTCCTAACAGGATCACTTATCCTCACATTCACCTTAACACATTTCTAACTCTACACTTATTGTCTCATCTTCTTCAATCTTAAAGGAAGAACATACCTTTTGTTCTTTAACACTAAGCTCTCTCCTCTGTAGCGACCTCCTTCCCTTCCCACCACCCTCAAATGCTTAGCAGGTTGTCATGCCAGTCCCCACCCTTCCATCACCTTCATCATCTTTTTTTTCTCAGGTTCTCAACTGCTGCTAGAACTATGCTGATTTAGCCAACTGTGTAATTAAGTTGTCCAACTATCAATTAGTAAAGCTGCTTCAGCATTAGCAAGGATTTGCTAATTTGATTACAGTATGGTGAAAAGAACATCGGGCTTGGAGTCAGGAGGCTTTGGTTATAATCCAGATTCTGCCACTTATTATCTGTAGGACCATGGAGAAGTCACAACATCTCTAGGTCTCTTATCTCTCATCTGTAAAATTAGAGCATTTGGCGAAATGATCTCTATGTTCCTTTTAAATCTGATGACCCTCTAATCCCAGAAACTTCATAAAACAACTGTTGTGCAGGTCTAGCAAGCTCCCTAATTTCCCTTCATCCCATTCTCAGCAGAAGCTGATGTGGGTCACACGCCCTCCTGTTCACTTTAACACATCTGATTCCATCTATTTTCTCATTCTTCCCTACAGTCTTAGAGTAAGAAAATCCCTGCTACTTTCTAACATTCACCCCTTCACCTGTGCCCTTTGCCCCACATTTCTCTCTTTCCTCTCCAATAGCTCTCTTCTGTTTTCAAAACACACAGGTTTCCCCAATGGTGGACAAAGCAGTACCTAACTCTATTACCTTCTTTAGCTATTATCCTTTCTCCCTCACTTTACTGTCCAATTTCTCAAAGGCATACTTAATATATATAGTATCTACTCCCTCACCATTTCACTCATTTCAATTTACATTCAGGATCTCTACTCAATGGAAGCAAATTCCTTAGAGATCAACAAAGATTTCCTTCTCACAAAATCTGTGAAACATTTTTGTCCTACTTTTCTACAAAAACTTTTCTGCTAATAACTTACTTTAAAAAAAAAATCTCCTTTCATTTCTGTTATCTACTATGCTGTATACTATACTACACTAACCACTCTGTGATTTTGCTTTCTTCCTTTTACCTCCACACATATTCAATATTCCCCTTAGAAGTGGCATGGTGTAGGAAAATAAGTACTAGATTTGGAGCCAAAGACCCAAGTTTCCTGGTTCTGCTACTACTTATGTGACCTTGAGCAAATATATGAAGAGGGTTGGACTCAATGACCCCCAGATCCCTTCCAGCTCTCAGTCTATAATCGTAGGTCCTTCTATAAGAACATTAATTTATAACTTCATTGATTACCTGGACAGTATTCCCCCAATGCCGAGCACAGCAGGGCCTTAATAAGTAAATGCTGAACAAATACTGATAACTGATGGTCCCTCATTGCCTTTTTCTTTCATTGTCAATTTCTCTTTATCTACTGGTTCCTTCCTCAGGGGCTCCAGGTCTTCCCAGTTTGGGAAGAAAGAAAAAAAAACACCCAACCCTCACTTGGCATTGCCATACCCTGAATCTCTTCCTTCTCTCACAGTCAAGCTCCTAGTAGAGTGAAAGAGTGATGGCCTTGGAATCACAGGACCTAGGTTCCAATTCTGCCTCTGTCACTTGCTAGCTGTGTAACCCTGGTAAGTCACTTAACTTTTCTGAACCTTAGTTTCTTCATCTGCAAAACAAGGAGATTGAACAACACCACCAGTCCATTCGCTTGGTCAATTAAAACAACCAGACTGGTCTTCCCTGCTTCCTGCCTATTATTCTCTGTGCCTATTATCCTCTACACAACTGCTAAATAAATTCCCTAGGACACACATCTTACCACACCACTCCTTTGCTCAAAAACCTTCCATGATTTTCTTTTGCTTTTAGGATAACACACAAACTCCCAGGCTAGGCATCTCAGTCATCCATAATCTGGCTCTTTGCCTATCTTTCCAGTCTCTCCCCATATCAATCTCTTCTTATGCACTCTATGCTTCAACCATATAGTACTACTGTTTTCTGAATTTGACTCTCCATGTCCTGCTTCTATATATTCGCATGTGCCTCTCCCCATGCCTAGAACGATTTCCTTCAAATCACTTTTCAGAATCCTTGCCTTCCCTCAAGGTTTAGTTGAGGTGCCACTCCTCTAAGAAAACCATCCTTCTCTGCCATTCTAGAGCTATTAGTGTTCTCTCTCTCCTCAATTTATTTTATATTACATTTGTGCACATGTTGGATCAACCCAAGAATGGTTTCATTTTTATCCTTTTCTCCCTAAAGCCTATCATGGCAGTTTTTAAACAGTATCTAAATAAATATCTGTTCAACTGAATGACATCCAAATATATATCTCTAATTCTGGTCTTATCCAACCCAACTCTAAGACTAGTTTTGTCTTCAAAACATTTCCACTTGGACATCAGGCAACTGTTTCAAACTCAACATGTCCCAAACTGAGATTATTCTCCCTTCTAAACCAATCTCACTCTCAATTTCCCCATTTTGGTCAACACCACCATTTTTGATTTGCCTAGGTCAGAGTTCATCTTCAATTTCTCTCTCACCAATTCCTGACAATTCTTTCTTTCCAATCTTCCTCAGGTTCACCTTTCCATCCACTTCCATCAACTTAGTCCAGGCTCTATTCATGTCATGTCTAGATTATTGAAATAGTTTAGTGTCTCTGCTTCCAAAGTCTCTTCTCTTGAGAAAAAAAAAAAAGTCCTATACTCTATTGCCACAATTTTTCTAAAACACAATTTCCCATCATGTCACTACCCTGCCTAAAAAAAAAAAATCTATTATTTTCCCCTCCTACTGCCTGTTGGATCAAAACTGATGATGCTCATCCTGGAAAACAAAATGCTACATCAACTGGCCCCTCCTTCCCAATCTTACACACACAATTTCCCACTAAGTATCCTCTTCCTCATTGAGAGCAGTATCTTTACAAACCTTTTCTATTCTTGTATTTGTTTATGTTCCCCAATTAGAATGTTCTTTCTACTGCACAGTTTATCCAAATCCTATTAAGAATCATCCCAAATTCCATCTCCTCCAGTAAGCCCTCCTTAAGGACTCTAATTTATACTGATCTATTATTTTTCTCAGCACCTATGATACTTTACTACACAATTTGGTCACTATCTCTTACAGATACATATTGTTCTTTTGCTGTTTCATACATATTTTATTTACATCCACAATAACCTTAAAATACAGGGTCTCTCATGTACTTTTTTTCATATCTACAGCAACTAGCAGTTCTAAGTATGTGCTCCATAAATATCTGCTGAATTGAATTTAAAACATACAATATATAGGCATTAATAGCAGCTACTTATCACAGCCTACCATTATAATTAGAAGATTAGGCCTTCTGAGGCAATGCAACTGCAACCATATGTAAAATTTAATGAGAAAAGGAATAATCATCCAACTGGACAGTTAATAGCCTTACTCTTAGGAGACATTCCACAAGCTCTTTATTGATTACAAGAGCCAACCTTTGGAACTCTGGATGAAAGATTAAAGGTACACATATGGCTAGAGTGGGAAAGAACCAGATAGAACTGAGGGGGTCTGTCACTATCCCACGGTTTAATCTCCTAGCATGACACAACTGGAAGTAAGGGACATCATAAGACTATTTCATTGCAGAAGCCAGCTAACACTAAGCTATCTTGCTATTCTTAACTTATGTCAGAGGGTAGGAATGTGTTTTCTGAAGTACTCTTTGTACACTTAGCCCAGCAATTGCAAAATTAAGTGCTGAATACTTTTTTTAAAAGGGGATGAACTAATTGTGTTATCTCTTTTAGTTATGCTATTTGAAAGCTATACAGATTTCACTGACAAAAAGTCTCAACAAAAATTGCGTCCTGAACAAAATTTATTTTTAGTTACCCCAACCCTGAAGGTGATTACAGAGTAAGGAGGATTCTAATTATCCACATCTCAATTCAAATATGTCTTACACCTCTATGACCTGCCAGAACCTTGGACTCTACAGATCCCTTTCCTTCAGGAAGAACCAGACTGCCCTGCCACTGGTGCATTCCTCACCCTCTAAACCTCTCTCTCAAGGATTGATAATCAAATCAACAACATCATTGCTTCCCTATTTTGTTGCACTTGGAGTACTAAGCTGCCTTAGGCAAAATTCCCTTCCCTACCACTATTCCCCATTCCTTTGTATCCATCCATGTGGGTCTCATCCCTTCTGTGTCCCACTCCCACTTCACAGTATCCTTCCATTGTGATGTCAGGCATACACTTCCCTCTACCTCCTCACCTCCATTGTTAACAAACTACTCTCCATATTAGACATATGCCCTCCCCCTAGGAATTACTATGTATATATTTTGTATTCAATTTTCTTTGTACATGTTGCTTCTGAAGAGAATGTAAACTCTGTGAGGGCTGGAACTGTTTCATTTGTGGGTTTGTTTTTTCTTAATCCCCAGCATCTCATACAGCACCTAGCATTTACAGGCATGTGACACATCTTTTCAGAATTGAATTCAAAACTGAAGAATTGTAGACAAAGAACACCTGAAACACACTAAGCCAAAAGTATAATTTCAATAAAAAAAATCCCAATAATGGTAAACAGACTCAAAATGTAACAAAATCTATGTATTTGATAAAACTACTGAACCTGAACAAAATTAGAATGGCAAAAATATATTTGAACAAAACTGAGTATTTCAAATAATCAAAAAGCAAGAGCTGTGCACCATGACCAAATCATGTGCTAAAAGTTGTGGAGAAGCTGAAAAAAATTATTAGATGTTTCTTACTCTCTTACAATCTAGAGAATTAAGAAGTACATACATGAAAAGTTAAATAATAATGTTCAAGAAAAGAATGGTATAGACAAGAACTAGAGAAACACTTGTGGACTAAAAGTCAAGACAATTCAATTCTAGCTACAATTCTTCCAATAACTAGCTATGAAACATTGGTAAAACACCTTACTTCTCAGAGTTTCAGTGGCCCTATCAGCAAAATTAGGGAGTTGGTCTATATAATTTCTAAAATCCCTTTCAGATCTAAAATTCTATGATCTAGATTCAGGGAAGAAATGACTACAGACTCAGTGATCTAGGAAGACTTCTCAACAGAGAAGGAAGGATGAGCCTTTAAGAAAAGAGAAAAGCTAAACAAAGAAAAGAAAGGAAAAGCATTCTAAAAAAAGGGAAATGAGGTGAACAAGGTTAGCAGGGCAGTTTAAACAGTAATTTATGAACTAAGTTTGAGCCTCTCTTCATATTCAGTCACTACTGAAGTGGTTACCCACTTATTCTAATGATAGTTTAAAAGTTAGCTATTTTTCTCTTGCACTAAAATCCCTTTTTCTCCTTATCAAAACTACACTGACTTTCAGTTCAGTGATAGGCTGAATGTCTAATGGCCAAGCAACTATCCAGTTAAATGTGAAGAAGTCTATCACTAGAGGGCTGGCTACCTACTAGGCGGTGATTTTTTTTTTTTTTTGGCATCAACTCATGTCATCTCCTAAAACCCACATAGATAAAATCACAGATCTCTGGAAATATTGAAATACAGAAAACAATGCTAAGCTCTGGGAACAGAAAAAAGTTGTCAATTCTTTTTACATGATTGGTTCACTGATTGCATAGTGTACAATTTCAGAATTGCTATTTTCAAAGCATCTCTTTGACAAATAACAGAAAATTGCTATTTCAGAACTATGGTGAACACATTTGTCAGTGATTTTCCTATACTGTAAACAAGTATGAGTCAGACATAACATTAAAATCCAGTTTTTTAACTGCTTCCTTTAAATACTGAGAAAATTTAGTATACAAGAATGCATGTTCCTTGACTAGAGTAAGGTATGGGATCTATAAATTCACTCCAATTAACATTCAAAGTCTTTCAATAAGCCTATTATTAAGAGGTGAACTGTGATTAAAATGCGTTTAAAGCACTTAGAAAAAATAAAGTGACACTAAAATCAAGATGCTCTTGTTCCTGACCTCTCCCATACCACAACTGGTCCTCAAATGAAGCATGACGTTCAGCTGAAAAAATTCAACAGGATATTTGGAGATTAGGTCAGATTGCTGAATTTATCTTTTAAAAAATGGCCAGTTTTTCTTCTTAGAAGAAAGCTGCTGTACCAGCAATAAGCTGTCGTATCTATGTATTTCAATACAAAATATAAATTTATGAACACTGTACCCTGTTTCACCTATTTAAAAGAACCAACACACTTTCTCATTCAGACTATGTTGGCCAAGTTTGTCTTTCTTGTGTTCTATGTGGCACTTAGGAAGCTGTGGATGCTTAAAGAACAATATGGCAAACAAATAAGGATGGGCATAGGGAGTCCCACAGGATAAGGAGGCACAAGGAGTTGAAAGGAAACATCCACATTGATGAGATCAGAGACCCAAATCTGAGTAATCGAGTGGAATGAACTGAAATTCAATTTTGGAATTTTCCTTGTTTTGCCTTTCTTTGTATTCCCAGAGCTCAGCACAGTACCTGGCACATGCTAAGTGCTTCAGGAATGCCTGTTGACTGACTTACACAGCAGTTCGGCTTTAGGAGCTAGATAACTCTCTGGAGGAAGGGACCCCGGAGTAAGGGAGCAAACCCTAAGCTCAAGTCTGAGGGGAGAGGGGGGTGCAGGAAATTAGGAAATCGAGTAAAGACTGCAAAGTAGGGATGCCGGAGGGGCACAGGCCGTTCAGAGCCGGGCTCCATGCAGCTGGCGGAGGGGGGGGGGGGGGGGGGTGTCCGGCCGCTGGGATGGGTCTGTCCGCTTGTCCTTCCCTTCGCCTCGGCCTCCTCCGGGGCTGGGGGAGTGCGGGCCCCGGCCCCTCTCCCCCCGCCCCCAGCCGCCTCTTCTTGCGGCCGCTAAGAGGCCCCAAGGCCGGAGACCCCGGCGGCAGCGCGGCCTCAACTATCCCAGCCCCCCCTCCCCCTTTCCCCTCCCCCTCCCCCCTCCCCCCTCCCGCGGCAACCGCTCGGCACGCGCAGAGCCTACCAGGATGGTCCGACTTCCCTCCCCCGCCACGCAGCTGGCCAACCCGCCGGCAGGGAGTCAGCTGTGCCAGCCAATGGGAGGTCAGAACACCCTGAGGAGGAGGAGGTGGAGGGAAGGCTGAGGAGTCTATGGACCCAGGCTGGCCCAATAAGTGAGGCGAAGAGGCGGAGACGTTCAAGTTTAGTTGCAGTACACAGGAAATATTCTAAAGACAGGGTGATTGGCAGGAAGCAGAGCCCGCGGGCAGACGGAGAAGAGGTGGGACCAAATCCCTTAAAGGGGACGCTCAAAGAATGTAGTGTAAGAAACTTCCCAGATTTCCTATCCTTTTTAAAAGCACCTTATGCACTCCTATAGTAATGCATTCAGTAATGAAAATGGACAAGAGGACCAGGATGCAGGTAAGGAGGAAGTCATCTTTAGGGATGAGGTGGTGGGAATAGTGTTTTCGTGAAGCTGATGAGGACTGAAGGCGGAGGCGTAGCAGCCTTTCATCTCTGCCCCGAAAGGAAAAGACTGCTGGGAAAATCTCTCAGCTCTGGACGCTGCTGGTGTTAGCATCCAGCTGTCGTCTCTGTCATTGTCCTATGTCGGCATCACTGCGGAAATTGGGTTTGAGCAATGAGACCTCGCCGGGTTCTGATGTATCACGGGTAGCAGAGGTAGCTCATCTGCATCCCGAACCAGGTAGATTGCCCAGCAAGCATTTGAACCAAGATTACCCATAGAACCGGCATGCGGAACTTTTTTTTTTTTTTAAACTGGGAAATAGATACACAGATACGCGTGTGCGTGTGCATCAGCAGCTAATCATCCATCTGCCAACCTAGCGTGAGCATAGGATGCATAAATGCCTGCTGGGTTGAATTGGGGAGCGGGTGTGCCTGTGTATGGTGGGACAGAGAGTAGAGAGCCTGGAAGACCTAGGTTCAAGTCCCTCCTCTCACGCTTATAATCCGAGTGACCCTTGCCAAGGCACTTAAGCTCTCTCCGCTGTCGGAGGCAAAGTTTTAAAATTATAGAAATGATGCGTAACTTGGTAGGTTGAGTGAACTTTTCACATTAACCTCTCAGGCTCTGTGCAATTTTTTTTGACTCAAGTTTCTGACGTGTCAATCTACATTGGGAAAGGGAGTTTCTTACCCTGGGTAGTTCTATAAACTAAAGAAATCAAAGGTCCAGTCTAGGCCATGGATAATACTCAGTGGATAAGGACGGGTGGATGGTTGTAGCTTGTAGGTAGAGAAACACTGTCATAAGCTTAGAGATTGTTTATATTTGTAGTTCTACTGCCTAGCGCATAGTAGGCGTTGAATAAATACACCTTTAGGGATATCCATGGTTCCCCCTTGTTCTTAGGGAAAAAAATCTTTTATAGCCATAATTCAAGGCCCGTTGCACCTTGACTTAAATTTACCCTTCCAGCTTTATTCCCCACTCTTCCCATTCTGGTTCAGTTTAATGGGTTTGGTCTCTTCTTACCCACAGCCACCTCCAATACATTTGCATAAGCAGTCGGCCATTCCCCAGAAATTATTCCATGTGTAATCACAGACTGAAAGCCAGAAGGCACCTCAAAGGTCATTAAATTCAACTGCCTTTTTTTTTTTAAACGAGTAACCAGGTCAGCTAAATCACTTGCCATATAGGTGGGGTTCACAGCCAGAATTTGAATGCAGCTTCAGAGGAAGATTCCCTCAATCAATAAATCCCCAGGTTAAAAAAGTTTAATTTTTAAAAAAGCTCTTAGAGCTATTATTTAGCACAATACTAAGTATTTAGTAGAGGAGAGAAGTACTGTGGCTTAATAAAATACTGACCTTAAGAGTCAGATAGGCAAGAGTCGGAATCTAGCCTCTGATCCTTCCTGTGTGATTGTTAAAGTCACTTCACCTCAGCTTCAGCATTCTAACATATAAATGAGGATAACTATAGTGCTGAATCTCAAGGGTTGTCAGTTCAAACAAGGTAAGAGAAGTGAAGTGCTTTATTCAGGTATAGGGGAAGGAGCTACAACAACATCTCTACATGTGGTGTTGAGATTTACAAAATATTTCCTGCAAGACAAAACGGTGTATCCTAGTACCTTTTGTATCCTCATTTTACAGCTGTATTCAAGGCAAAATAAAGACTGGACCTGATTTTATTGAGTTAGGGAAATTCCAGGTGAAGAAACTCCTTCTCCCAATGCAGACTGACAGCAAGTGACTTGCCCAGTCAGAGCCAAGAAGCATCAGGGTGGAACTTAAACCCAGGTCTTCCAGGATTTGAGGCCAGCTCTATCCCCAATACCAATGATGCCTTTTGGGTTCAGGTTGTTACACTATATAGACTGCCAATTAAAAAAAAAACCCTTCATATATATATGTATGTGTATATATGTGTGTGTGTGTGTGTGTGTGTATATCTCGCACACACTGGTAAAACCTTGCTACTGCACATAACTGATGAAGGGCAGGCCAGGTTTTTAAAGTGCCTGAATCATCACTGCAGGCACCAATTATCATTATACTGGTATGGTTCAGAAGTATGAGTTAATCCAGATTTTTGATTGAAATGAGAACATTATATTGATCCTGTTCTGTCCTCATTTCCTTACTGAAGCAAAAACCATTCGTTGTAAGGGCAGTTGCTTCTATACAGGGCCCCTTTTGCTTTATTGCCCTGGAGGGGTTGACCAATTATCTTTGTACTGTTCTGAATTTCACACTAACATGCATCTGATGACTGACATCTCTACAAATTTTTTCTAGTAAGACTGAAAACAATGATCTCAAGAAATGATGTCTTTCTGGCTTTATCCAGAGATTACATTTTGCTGAAATCATACACTGGCATATAATTGGATTGAGGTGTAAAAATTATACCCTGGTGTAATAGAGCCCCCAAGGAGACCCTGGGTCCTGGTCCCAATTCTCAGGTGATGAGACCTGTGAGGCCTCAGGCAAGTCACAACTTTGCAAGGCCCGATTATCGTTAAAATGAAGTTCCTTTCATGTCTAATGGGTCTTTGATTCCCTTTCATTCTGAACTGGCAAATATCTTTCCTACCATCCTCCCCTGGGCTCCTCCCTTAAGGTTCCAGATAATCTTAATTTTACATCCCAGCACCAGCCCACCCGTTCTCCCCTAGCAGCCCCCAAACAACCTACATCATTCTAACAGGGGTAATCATCATGCAGATATGGCAGGTCTCACCTTTTCTATTAAGGTGACCCAACAGCTCTGAATTCGATTTCAAGTTAAAAGATATCTAGGATTTGAATAATATTCAATTATACAATTCAACAGAAAAATCCAACTATATTAATCTAAAGCAAAATCTTTTCATCCAATGTTTTAGTTAAGGTTCTCTGCCATTAGCTGTAGGATCAGTTATAAGCAAGCTATAACTTCTGATCCACTTTTTTTTATATTGGTCTGAATCTCCATTTTCTCATAACGCTAGGAAGTAGTATCTGTACTTAGCATATTGGACACATAGTAAGCACTTAAGAAGCGGTTATTAATTTGACTTCATTGTAATGTCAAGCAAAAATCAAAATATAATGATAGTACAGTTCTTAGAAAGAAATCTATCACGTCGTTTTGTAGTATTGAAAATTGTGTCAGCTAGGTGGCTTAGTAGATAGAGCACCTGGCCTGGAGTCAACAAAACCTGAGTTCAAATCTGGCCTCAGATACTAGCTTTGTGACCCTGGGAAAGTCAGGTAACCTATTACCTAATCTACTGGAGAAGGAAATGGCAAACCACTCAAGTATCTTTGCCAAGAAAACCCCATTTGGGGTCATGAAAAGTTGCACAGGACTGGGGGGAAAAAAGCAACATTCTTGCATATTCAAATCATCTGCTTTAAACATAAACACACACGTTTATCTAATATGCTCCTTCGTTGTAGCTTCATCACAGGGTACCACAGCAAATTGCTACCAAGTTAAATTTAACTCATTATGGATGAAATTCCACAATAATGCGATCTAAGAGTGCTATGGAAATAATTTTATTCAGATGTTGTTTAAAATAAGCAGTTAATTAACTGGGGATTTGAGAGTGTTTTTGCTCAAGTTTTATACTCTTAGGATTTGATCTGTATTTATAGTCTCTGAGAGAGATCGGTTGCAAGCCTTCATTTGTGTATTTATCTCCCAACAAACCTAGAGGGTCAGTTTTCAACTGTGCTTTGATTTCTATATAATATCTCTAGTGTTCTTATATTTCAAAGGTGTTTGGGGAATTAGTAAAAAAAAAAAAACAATCTCTACCACCTCCCATGTGATATATAATTAAAACATTCAAATTATTTCTCCCAGAGTAAACCATTAATATATTACTAAATCTAAGATTAAGATGAAGCCTAGTTGTAACTCAATTAAGCAAACCAGTGAACATTCCAATCCTGTGTTAGTGTCCCAATCCTAACAATTAAGTTTCCGTCAAAAACTGATTTATGGTTCATGGCCTACCTCATCCTTCAGGTTTTTCAGTGCCAGCAACTTCTGGTTCTTAACTAATTCTGCCCTCAAATAATTTCAGAGTGAGGTAAAATCGTATCAGTCAACTCCAGAACTTAAAAGTAAACTTTGATTTTTATAAGGTACACTTTTCCAGGAGAAAATGCTTTCAACAGATTTTTGAGAAGCAGATTGTCCTAGCAGATTTTGGTCTCTGATATGGTTACTCTGGCCAGATGCTTTAGACTTAAGAGCATGTCACTTTAAAAGACAGAGACACAAACACAGGATAAAACAACATAGAATACATCAAGCAGAGTCCTTTTTTATCTTTGCTAAAGAGACTTGTCAATTATGTCCCATTTCTCAATATTCTAATAGCTTCCTCCCATTCTACAACATTCAATTGTTTTCCACATGGCTACATTGATATTTGATGTAATCATAAAAATTATATACTTCATCAAGCCTAAACTTGCATAGAAAAAGCACTGGACTTCCTGGCAATGTGATCTCAGGCAAGTCACTCAACTCTGTGGACCACATAAAATATGGTGATTGTGACTAGATTGATCTCGGGCACCTTCTAGCTCCTTTCTGATTACCTCAAGACTTCCACCACACCTCATTAATCCTAAAATCTTTCTGCCAGACTCAGTTATATTTAATAACCACAGTTCTTGTTATTTCACATGGACTTTCAAAAAAATCACGGGTCTGAAAAAAGCACAAATTTACCTTCTTTGAAAGCCAAATGCAATATATAGATTCCTTAGGAAACTTAAGAAATGGCAATTCTGAGAGCTGAACTTCCAAGTTTTCTTCTGGGTTTGGGAAAACAGGAATTAGTACCTTGCATTCCCTTCTTGTGGTACAAAATGAATTTAAGTTCAGATCTTGCCTTGTAAACCTGAAAGTTAAAGTTAAATGTAGGCTATTATTCTAGCCTGATCTATGAAATGAAGTTACTCAACAATATGGAATTTAAGTACCTAATCCAAATTCTGTATAGGTGAATAAAAACCAACTTTCTACCTACTTGTTAATCAATGCAAGGGCCTAAATTGGTGAGAGCTTTTTAAGTCTTATCTCTGAGAGAAAAAAATCTATTCTCCAACAGTCCTGGGCCAACTTCTTACATTAGCCACTATCTTACCTCTCAACTCATATAGGACAAAAATTTTTCAAAACAATGACTCACATTTATCCAGTGCTTATGATACTGGAGAGTTAACTGGGAGAAACCAATACCAATCACTCAACAATAAAATTACCAATCCTCCCGGTAGTAGAATAAAGTGGATTTTTGCTGCTTTTGCAGTCCACAAATTAGAATTCTTTGTTATTCCACAAAATTTCTGCAAAATACCTAAGACCATAAAATTTTGTCCCTAAGAAGTATTATAAAAGACCTAGACTATTTAAAATAAGTACTTCTCAAATTAAAAATAGGGATAGCAAGTTGATTGATCTACATCACTTTACTTTTGTAATCTCCTACGAGCATTTCCTAGTGAGCTTTCCCAGACCAAGAACTGTCTTTTGCCTTTCTTTGTATTCCCAGCACTTAATACTGTGTCTAGGACACAGTAGGCACTTAATAAATTATATGAAGAGCTCCACTTTATAAACATAGGAACAATTAACTTGTCACAGACTCTCTATTAAATAAAAAATGAGTTAGAATCCCAACTAGACTGACTCCAAAAAACTACACTGGGTTATGAAAATGAGAGATTCTCAGAACTCCAACAGTAGGTAGGAGGGACTGTGCTTTTTAAAATTAGATATTTGATAAGTACTCTTTTAAAGCAGAAAGAAAAATAATACCTTCATATTTATTAATTCAACTAAGAGGTCCAGCTTTATCAAGTATGGAGTAAAACTGAAACTGAGTTATCTAGAGGTACTTTGACTTTTTTAAAAAGATGAATGAAATCAGTGATATTTTTTGCTTGTCATCTTTAACTGTTTGCATTTCTACATAAAAAAACTCGACACTGATCAGTAAGTGCATCAAGTCCCTCTACTCTCTCCCAACCTGAACATTTGTAAACATATTCATTTCCATTCAAAGCATGACTAATTTGAATTCAATGAAATCTGTAGTCCAAATGCAGAGTGAAAACCTTCTAGCTAAGGGGCCATCTAAAAATGCCACAACACTTACTAGAGTAGCATAAAACTCCACAGGCAACATGCTAGAGCTTAAATTCTGTTTCTTTCACTGGAACTGCACATTAGGTTATCTACACTACTAAAAAGTAGCATACTTGAAAGGGGGGAAAACCCACACACATAACAGCAAAACATGCCTAACTCAGAGCACATTTGATCTAAGTTTTGTGGTGTGAACTTTGAAGGGCGGGGCAGGGAAGCCACCAAAAACATGCTCAATGAAAAATTATTTAGCAGTACTTGCACATGGTGGGTATTAAATAAATATGATCTTCTAGATAATGTTCCCCTGTTATGTGTACACTCCCCACCCAACTTTAAATTTTATACATGTACATACATACATAAATATTGTAATAAATCTGAATTAGGAATTCACAACCAAATTTGGTTCATTTAAAATGAGGAGTAGTTTCTCTAGTTCAAATTTTAAAGGAACCGACTACAAAAAACACTGAATAGGCATATCTATTAACTACAGAATATAGTGGAAGATTTTCAATTTAGTTTCCCAGACATCACAGGGCACTACCAGAACAAAACATCACTTAAGTTTATTTCAGATGTAACAGCAATGTCATGTTAAAATTGACAGATTTAATCCTTAACTGCACCAAGTAAACTCAGCCACTTAAGTATTTTTAAAAAGTTATTCCCTCCCCAAAAATGAGGGAGCTTTTCTTTCCCACTGCCCCGCAGCAGAGTTTCCTGGTATTTCTGTGTATGGACAACTTCTTCATTGTTTCAACTGGTGACCAAGCAGCTGGGAAAAATTTGAGAACAATTTTCCCGACAGACAACTTCTATCTGGATGAAGGTTATTTGCATAGATTTTCTTTGCATGCTCTTCCCCCTGGAAACTTTGTTGATTAAGATCCTATATAAATATTTAACTGTTAAAGCACTAATGGATATTTTCTCTTGTGGTCTTCCAATTAATGGGATTCCTCCTTTCTTAAAACACCAGAGGTAACAAAATTTTACTATAGGCCCAAATAATTGTTCCATACTGGACACTGTATTTCAGTCTCCTTTTGACATCACTGAGACACAAGAACCATTCTTCACTTTCTTTCTCTCATATTCTCCTCTTTCTCAGTGGACAAATTTGTAAATACCAGTTCCATGACCATTACTGCCTTTTACTTTCCCTCAAAATTTTCTATTATGAGAACTTTCAGATTAAACCGGGGGGGGGGGGGGGGGGGGGGGGGAAAAAAAAAAAAGAAAAAAAAGGGGGGGGCCCGGGGGGGGGGGGACCCGCAATAGGGTAGTTTTTTTTTTTCTTCGAAAGAACGACGGGGTGGGAGTG